>NC_092722.1:87669606-87969606 GCF_047496885.1 Scyliorhinus torazame
GTCAGAATCCTGGAACTCGCTGCCTATGAGTGCCGTGGGCGTACCTACACAACACGGAATTGTTCATTATTCGTTCTGGACCTCACTGGCTGGGCCCAGTATTTATTGCTACCCCTACTTGTCCCTTGATAAGTTGGTGGTGAGCGGCCTTCTTGAACCTGCTACAGTCACGTGTTTTGTTAGGGAGGCAGTTCCAGCAAGCTGGGGAATATCCCATCACACTCCCTACTTGTGTCCTTATCGATGGTGGACAGGCTTTGGGGGAAGTGAGGAGGCGAGTTACTCTCCGCAGGTTTCCCAGCCTCTGATCTGCTCTTATAACCACAGTATTTATGGACGGCACAGTAGCACAGTGGTTAGCACTGTTCCTTCACAACGCCAGGATACCGGGTTCGATTCCCGGCTTGGGTCACTGTCTGTGCAGAGTGTGGTAATACCAGGTATTGCGGTACCAGAGAGAGGAATGACCATTGGCTAGACCGCGGGGTCTACCATTGGGCAATGTACATAGCCCCGCCCTGAGAGGCGGGGTATAAGAACCAATGCCGTCCCAGCAGCCTCCACTGCTGTAACATCGCTGCTGGGTACAGTTCTATCTGATTAAAGCTGAATCGATATGACTCCACGTGGTCTCAAGAGTAGTGATTGTGTATCAATTTAATCAGATAAGTACTTTGAAGGATGGATCTCCGCATCAAGCCGGCATGCCTTCAGCTCAGCCCACACGCAGAAAACTCTGCCGAGATTTTTAAGCATTGGCTGGCATGCTTCCAGAGCTACCTCGAGACGGCTGCCGACAGCCCCACGGAAAGGCAGAAAATGCACCTCCTACGCTCGCGGGTCAGCCCGGCGATCTACCCCCTGATCGAAGGGGCGGCGAACTATGATAAAGCCATGGAACTGCTGGAAGGACACTACATTCGTCTACTTAATCAGGTCTACGCCCGTCACCTGCTGGCAACGAGACGGCAGAGCCCAGATGAGACGCTAGAAGATTTCTACAGGCCACTGATCGTGTTGGGCCAAAACTGCGGCTGCCCAGCGGTGACGGCAAACGAGCACTCTGAATTTTTAATTTGAGACGCCTTCGTGGCAGGTATGATATCCCCCGATATTCGCCGAAGGCTGCTCGAAATGGAGACGCTGGGCCTCACCGAGGCCCGGGCAGGGTCCATGGATGTGGCGTACAAAAACGCCCTTGCGTACGCCCCCGCGCGCACCGCGCCCCCCTGCGCTGCATGGCACCCCGCCGCGGCAGCCCCCCAGACCTACCCGCTTAATCCCCAGACTTACCCGCTAACTCCGCAGGTCTGTGCGGCAAGGCGCCCCACTACCACCATCGGCCAACGCTGCTTCTTCTGCGGCCAGGCGAATCACCGCGCGCGCGCTGCCCGGCCCGCACTGTCACCTGCAAAGGGTGCGGCAAGAAAGGCCACTGTGCCGCGGTCTGCCTCGCCTGCGTGTTGAACACGGTGTCCAATGACTACCCTCAGCCATTCCTCCAGCCTCCCGCTGCGCAACCACAGCCGTTCTTCCACGTCCCGACCGTCCCAGGCCCACCGCCGCACTCCCTTTTCCCAGCCCCGCCGGCCCAATGCGCACCACAGCCTTTGCCCTGCCAGGCAGCGTCGCAGCCGCAGCCATTTTTCCCCCCGGCAACCATGCTGGAGGAGTACGCGCAGCCATTTTGTCCCTCGCCGGTCCAATCGTCGGGGTCTCCGTCCCCGAACTCCATGGTCGATCCCTGGCCGGCGCCATCTTGGATGGGGCCTCAAGCCCCCAGCGCGGCTGGCTACGTGCTGCCGGACCAAAACCCCTTGCTGCAGCTGGCCTCCGTCACACTGGAGCAGCATGCGCCGCCAGTTTACTCCTCCCCGCCGCCATCTTCCGAGTCCCCGGACTCCACGTGCGATCCATGGCTGGCGCCATCTTGGATGGGGCCTCAAGCCCCCAGCGCGGCTGGCTACGCGCTGCCCGACCAAAACCCTTTGTTGCAGCTGGCCTCCGCCTCGTGGGAGCAGAGTGCGCCGCCATTTTGTCCCTTCCCGCCGCCATTTTGTTTCTCCCCGCCGCCATCCTCGGAGTCCCCGGACTCCATGTGCGATCCATGGACGGCGCCATCTTGGATGGGGCCTTAAGCCCCCAACACGGCTGACGATGCCCTGCCTGATCTTCACTCCTTGCTGCAGCTGGCCTCCGTTACCCTGGACCAGAGTCAACCCCGAACGCTAACAAAGGCCACCACAACGATCGGCATCAACGGCCACGTGACGTCATGGCTCATCGACTCCGGGAGCACGGAGAGCTTCGTCCACCCCGACACGGAAGTCCTCCTCGGGGACCTCGCTCCCAACCTGGCTAGCAACACCCGGACCCGTCCTGCTGCGGAAACATGCGAGGGTGCACAAGTCGGACCCGCTGGTCGAAAGGGTCCACCTGCTGCATGCCAACTCCCAGTACGCCTATGTAGCGTTCCCCGACGGACAGCAAGACACGGTCTCCCTCCGGGACCTGGCGCCCGCCGGAGCACCACGCGCGCCCGAGCCACTGCCACCACTACCCCCCCCCCCCCACCCCCACCCCCCCCTCTCCGTACCTGACCGGAAGGTCAGTACTGCCGCCAGAACCCCGACCCAGCGCCGAGCAGGCACCGACGCCCCCTACAGGCACCCCTTCCTTCTGCCCATCTTTCGACCTTACAGCGCCGCCTAGGGGTGACGAAACTGCCTGGGAGGAAGGCACCACGTTCCCGGAGTCACTACCGCCGGGGCCCTCACCAGGATCGCCGCCGAAACTTAGACGCTCCAGTAGGACGACCAGGCCGCCCGATCGTCTGATTGCAGCACCATGAGGAAAATTAACAATGCAAGAACTTTCTCCGCAACCCTCGTTAGCATGGTACCTGCAATACCTGGTCCTACCATGAAAAGGCGACAGCAATACTGGCCATCACACCGCTGACTTTTTTTTAACAGGGGGTGAATGTTGTAATACCAGGTATTGCGGTACCAGAGAGAGGAATAACCATTGGCACGACCGCGGGGTCTACCATTGGGCAATGTACATAGCCCCGCCCTGAGAGGCGGGGTATAAGAACCGATGCCGTCCCAGCAGCCTCCACTTCTGTAACATCGCTGCTGGGTACAGTTCTATCTGAATAAAGCTGAATCGATATGACTCCACGTGGACTCAAGCGTATTGATTGTGTATCATATGCAAAGTTATAATTCAACACTCACTTTAGCTCATCTTGGAGTTCAGTTCCATCGACCCACTTCCACCTCCCCCCTTCAGGGACTTCAGTCAATCCGATCCAATACACTTTATGCATATCATGGCCAGAGATGAACCTCTGAAAACCAAAACGGGTTAAGGGAGTGAGTAAATCGGCAACTACACAGTCTCCATAAAATACTCCCAGGGCAAGTACAGCACGGGGTTAGATACAGGATAAAGCTCCCTCTACACTGTCCCCATCAAACACTCCCAGGACAGGTACAGCACGGAGTTAGACACAGAGTAAAGCTCCCTGTACACTGTCCCCATCAAACACTCCCAGGACAGGTACAGCACGGTGTTAGAAACAGGATAAAGTTCCCTCTACACTGTCCCCATCAAACACTCCCAGGACCGGGACAGCACGGGGTTAGATACCGAGTAAAGCTCCCTCTACACTGTCCCCATCAAACACTCCCAGGACAGGTACAGCACGGGGTTAGATACAGAGGAAAGCTCCCTCTACACTGTCCCCATCAAACACTCCCAGGACCGGGACAGCACGGGGTTAGATACCGAGTAAAGCTCCCTCTACACTGTCCCCATCAAACACTCCCAGGACAGGTACAGCACTGGGTTAGATACAGTAAAGCTCCCTGTACACTGTCCCCATCAAACACTCCCAGGACTGGTACAGCACGGGGTTAGATCCAGAGTAAAGCTCCCTCTACACTGTTCCCATCAAACACTATCAGGACAGGTACAGGACGGGGTTAGACACAGCGTAAAGCTCCCTCTACACTGTCCCTATCAAACACTCCCAGGACAGGTACAGCACGGGGTTAGATCCAGAGTAAAGCTCCCTCTACACTGTCCCCATCAAACACTCCCAGGACAGGTACAGCACTGGGTTAGATACAGTAAAGCTCCCTGTACACTGTCCCCATCAAACACTCCCAGGACTGGTACAGCACGGGGTTAGATCCAGAGTAAAGCTCCCTCTACACTGTTCCCATCAAACACTATCAGGACAGGTACAGGACGGGGTTAGACACAGCGTAAAGCTCCCTCTACACTGTCCCTATCAAACACTCCCAGGACAGGTACAGCACGGGGTTAGATCCAGAGTAAAGCTCCCTCTCCACTGTTCCCATCAAACACTATCAGGACAGGTACAGCACAGGGTTAGATACAGAGTAAAGCTCCCTCTACACTGTCCCCACCAAACACTCCCACGAAATAAGGCTGGTGCGCATCAGGCTGTGCTGTCACCACCCGCCTCTCTCACAATTGCTCACCTGCTCCTTCTTGTTGCGAATCACCAAGAGCTCGGAACCCTGAGAGATACAGTTTTGACGGCTCTCCTCCCAGTCCAGGACATTGGTCGAGAAGTAGTAGCAGTTGCCACCGTATGGGGTCCAGTATCTGTGGCACAATTCACTGCTGCAGTCTTAGAGTATGTGCACAGGTTGGGAGTGGGGTGGGGGGTAGAGAGGAGAGGTGGAATTAATTAATGAAATTCACTGTTCGAGTCTTTCTTATTTATTTCCTTTGTTCTCATTTCCTTTATTTCATTTTATTCCCTTGGCCCGCGGACCCATAATTTGGATGTACCTTTGAGCAGAAGACTCAAGATTGAAGCAGTCTGCTTTGCCAGCACACTGCGTTCCCAGGTTTT
Organism: Scyliorhinus torazame; assembly: GCF_047496885.1. Lineage (NCBI taxonomy): Eukaryota > Metazoa > Chordata > Chondrichthyes > Carcharhiniformes > Scyliorhinidae > Scyliorhinus > Scyliorhinus torazame. The sequence continues at coordinate 87,674,501 of NC_092722.1, forward strand.
TTTATTTTGGAAGGGAGAAGCCAACTGGGCAGTGAGTGGATCTTAGGAACCAGGGGCGAAATTCTCCGTTATCGGCGCAAAGTCCGCCGATCAGCGCAAAAAACGGCGCAAATCCCACCTGCATCACGCCGCCAAAAACGTCGCGAAGTCTCCGGCCCGGAATGGGCTAGCAGCGACGTGACGGGATCCGCACTTTCTCACGTGGATCACGTCGTGCAGCGTCATACACGCCGCACGGCGTGACGGCTCATAAGGACGCGCTGCTCCCCCCCACCCGACCAGAACACCCGACCGGAACACCCGACCGGATGGCCGGCCGCCGCTCAGCCCCGAGGTTCCAGTCGCGGGATGTGGAGGCGCTCTGGACGCAGTGGAGCAGAGGAGGGACGCCCTGTATCCCGGGCACGGCCGTGGAGTTGCCACACGCCACAGCCGGCGTCTGTGGAGGGAGGTGGCAGAGGCCGTCACTGCTGTGGCCCTGACACCACGGACAGGCACCCAGTGCCACAAGGTGAACGACCTCGCCAGAGCAGCCAGGGTGAGCCTCACCCCCCTGCCCGATATCCATATCCCCCATATCCCCCCTCCCCCATATCCCCCCTCCCCCATATCCCCCCTCCCCCATATCCCCCCTCCCCCATATCCCCCCCTCCCCAATATCCCCCCCTCCCCCATATCCCCCCTCCCCCATATCCCCCCCTCCCCCATATCCCCAAGTGAATCCAGCCCTAACCTTAACCTCTGCAATACACGCGCAACCGATGGCGTGCATTCATATACCTGTCTAACACTGTTGCCTTTTACCCCTGCCACCACCCCCCACAGGAGAAGCGCGCACACAACAATAGGGAGCATGTGAGGACTGGAGGAGGCCCCGCTGATGAGAGGCCACTGACCGAACACGAGGAAAGGGCCCTGGAACTGGCTGGCGGACCTGAGGACCGGGAGGTTGCTGATGCAGAGGTCGGGAGCGTATTAGCAAGTGAGCCACCGACAGCCCGTCCTCATATCCCCCCTCCCCTATATCCCCCTCCCCCATATCACCTGATCACTGCCTGCGTGTCTAACCATGCATGCGTCATTGTGTATCGCAGGAGCAAACGTCGAGGCACCCATCCCCGCAGATGCAGACCGCCCGCAGGATGCCCCTCTGAGGCCACGGTAGACGGAGAGACCCGGACCCTCCGGCATGCGACGCCCGCAGGATGTCCCTTGGAGACCACTGGAGATGGAGAGACCTGGAACAACAGGGAGACGACGCCCCCGTCTCGTGCGGGTGCGACGACGCAGGCGTGTGCCACCCAGCGACGAGAGGGGCAGCCACAGACCCCCGTCACAGCCGAGCCAGGACACCACTACCCAGGACACCCCTACCCGGGACAGCACTACCCAGGAAAACGAAATACCGGACAGTGACACAGATTGGATGGGCGGAGACGAACTGCCACCCCAAAGTGCCATGGACTCAGAGTGGGACGAAGAGCACGACACAACGCCACTGCTGTCACCAACACCCTCCACCATCGCAGAAACACTCACCTCGGTTGGGCACTTTAGTGATGAGGCTTCTGGTACACTCACTGGTGCGCACAACACAGCCATCCCGGTACAGCAGGCGGAGGTAGGAGCAGCAGAGGGGCCGGGCGGTCGGAGGGCAGCCCAGCCCAAGCGAACATCTGCCGCCCAGTTGGATCCCGGGTTCCTGGAGTTACCACACCCACCCATAGATCCGATGCAACCACCAAACCGGAGACGAGCGAAGAGGGTGACGGCCGGCTTGCGGCGGCTGCAGTCGCAGGTGGAGGAGTCCACCCGCGTCCAGGAGCTGGGAGTGGTGCCGGTCATACGTGCCACCCAGGCCGACACCGCATGGGTGGCGTCCGCGGTGGAGGCAATGGGTGCAACGGTGTCAGACATGGGGAACGGCTTGCGAGGCCTGGGGTTTTCCGTGCAGGCGGCGTCTGTGGCCCAGGACATGGCTGCCCTCTCACAGGAGGCCATGAGCCAGCGCCAGCGGCAGATGGCAGAGGTGCTCAACGCCATAGCCCAGTCTCTGCAGGCCATGGCCCAGTCTCAGCAGGCCATAGCCCAGTCTCAGCAGGCCATGGCCCAGTCTCTGCAGGCCATCGCTGAGGGCATCGGCGCCATTGGCCATGTGGGAGACGGCGTCGCACAGTCACAGACAGGGTTTGCCAATCCCCTGAGCTCCATGGCTGCAAACCTGCAGACCCCTGTCGATACCTGCACGGGCCTCCAGAACTGGCAGCGCCAGATGTCGGGGGGGCGTCAGATGGCCAGTCCGTTCGCATCCCCCATCCATGTAGAGGCCTGGGGGCCATTGGGCACCCCGAGGGAGGAGGAGGTGCTGTGGTCCGTCCCGGGTCCCCCTGTAGGGGAGGTCCCGGAACACCGCAACACCTCGGACTCCCCCCCTTCCGTCCCAGGTGCATCGGGTGGGCAACGGGCAGGACAGGCTGGCAGCTCGCCATCCCAGTCGCCCGGGCCGCAGCCTGGCCCATCTAGGCCAGGACGCCCCAGGAAACGGCCGCCAAAGGGATCCCGTGTCAGAGGGCACGAATCACAGGAGTTCACCTCCAGCTCTGCTGTACCGTCTGGGGAACCACGTAGACGTAGTCATAGGGTCCGTAAGGCCAAACAATTAGACACTGAGTAAGTTGGCACGGGTGCAGGGCACAGATGAGTTTTAGGGGCTAGGGCACGTGCATGAACTCCATTCGTTATTAAAGTCAATGTTACACCTACAGAAGCTGCCTTTGTGCTCTGTCCAAAGCGTGCGGGGGTGTCATGTACGTTGAGCGCAAGTATGTGTGTGAGGGGTGGTCTTACCTCAGCCCCAGGTGAAACTGCCCCCTTCCCTCTGGGCCGCCATCAACATCCCCCCGGGCAGAGGACGGGACCGTGCGCTGCAGTGTCACAGCCGCATGCAGGGATGGTCCGGGTGGATGGTGGTACTGTGGCCATGGGTCAGACATAGTCCAACGATGTGGAGCCAGGAGCTCATCGCAGGGCGGGTTGTCATCATCTTCCATGGCCTGCAATAGACACGCGTCCACCGGCAACTGTGTGAGCCCGGCCGTTGTGCCGCAGGTGGATCGGCAATGGGGGGTGGTGTACATGCGGGTGGGGTGGGTGGGGTTGGGGAGGGGGGTGAGGGTGCTGGGTGGGTGGATGGGTGGGGAGTGTGGGTGGTCGGCTGTTGCCATGGTGTGCGGTCTGTGGCCATACTACCCGATTCCCACGCCCATCTAGTCAGTGAAGCGGGCGGCTATCAGCCTGTCCCGTGCCCGCTGGCCCTGCCGGTAACGGCGGACAGCCACCCGCCCGTCTGCCCTGACCATTGCCCCCATCCCCCTCATCTGGGGAGGACTGCGCCTCTTCCTGCTGCTCCTCCACTCCGCCCTCCTCTGCCTGCGGCACATCGCCCCTCTGCTGGGCTATATTGTGCAGGACGCAGCAGACCACAATGATGCGGCCGACCCTATCTGACCGATACTGGAGGGCGCCCCCAGAGAGGTCCAGGCACCTGAAACGCACCTTCAGCACACCAAAGCACCTCTCTATCACTCCCCTTGTCGCTACATGGGCATCATTGTAGCGGTTCTCTGCCTCATTGCGTGGCCTCCGTACAGGCGTCATCAGCCACGATCGCAATGGGTAGCCCCTGTCGCCCAGCAACCAGCCCCTGAGCCGGGGATGGCGTCCCTCGTACATGCCGGTGATGGATGACCGCGACAACACGTATGAGTCGTGTACACTGCCCGGGTAACGGGCGCAGACGTGCAGGATCATCATGCGGTGGTCGCAGACCACCTGTATGTTCATCGAATAGGTCCCCTTCCTAGTGGTGAACACGGCCCTGTTATCTGCAGGTGGCCGCACGGCGACGTGCATCTCATCAATCGCGTCCTGGACCATGGGGAACCCGGCCACGGCAGAGAAGCCCACGGCCCGGGCATCTTGGCTGGCCCGGTCCACAGGGAAGCGGATGTAGCGGTGCGCCATGGCATATAGGGCATCTGTCACTGCCCGGATGCACCGGTGCACCGATGTCTGCGATATGCCGGACAGGTCCCCACTCGGTGCCTGGAATGACCCCGTTGCATAAAAGTTCAGGGCCACCGTAACCTTGACGGACACGCGGAGAGGGTGTCCCCCGCCAGTGCCACGCGGTGACAGGTGTGCCAGCAGGTGGCAGATGTGTGCCACGGTTTCCCGCCTCATCCGGAGTCTCCTCCTGCATTCCCGGTCCGTGAGGTCCTGGTATGACTGGTACACACAGGGCGCCCTCGGGTGCCTCCGTTGCCGTGGGGCCGCGACATCCTCCTCCCCATCCTCGTCCTGTCAGTCAGGTGTCCCTCCAGCCTGGACGGCTGCCGCCTGCCGCTCTGCGGCAGCCTGCGCTGCCTCTCTGGCACGCTCCTCCTTCTCCTCCTCATCCAGGGCAACATAGACATTAGCGGCTGCCGCCACGGCGGCCAACATCGCTGGATGATCGGAAAACATGACGGCCTGGTGGGGGAACGACAACATGTCATCATTGCCCATAACCCCTCCTCCCCCCAGCCAGGTGGCATGGACCGCATGGGTCCAACTGTTGGAGGCTGGCACCTGGCCAGGTGGACCAACTCACTTGCCCTCGCACCCCACCTCCCCGGCACGGACCCCCCATCCCCCTCCCCGGCCCTCCCCGGCACGGACCCCCCATCCCCCTCCCCGGCCCTCCCCGGCACGGACCCCCCCATCCTCCTCCCCGGCACGGAACCCCCATCCTCCTCCCTGGCACGGACCCCCCATCCCCCCTCCCCGGCACGGACCCCCCATCCCCCTCCCCGGCACGGACCCCCCCATCCTCCTCCCCGGCACTGACCCCCCCTCCCGGCACTCCCCCGGAGCCCAACCCACTCTAACCACCCCCCCCCCCCCCCCCGCCGCACACACACACACACACAACCCTGCACACACCTCTCCCACACATTCAGACTGCGGCCACGCCATCGCCTGCCCAGCGGCCAACCCCCCAGGCCGTCACCCACCTCCACGCTGGTCGGCGTAAACCTTGAGCACAGGTTGACGCCGATTAAAAGGAGGTTTGGTTTACGTCGACGTGACCCGTCATCACGTCGATGGGGCTTCGGCCCATCCGGACGGGAGAATATCGGCAGGCCCAAAATCGGCTGCCTTGCGCCCACCCGTGCCATTTTCCAACGTCTGTGGCGCCATTAACGCCCCGCCGACTTTTCTCCCTTCGGAGACTTCGGCGGGCGCGGAATTCACGGCGGCCAACGGCCATTCTCCGACCCGCTGGGGGGTCGGAGAATGACGCCCCAGGTTTGGAGGAAGTCGGTTCGGTAACTGGAAATTGGTGGGTTGGCCAGGGGCAGTGCTCTGCCTGACAACAGTCAGTGATTGATTCCTGCATATTTTCTGATTGAACTTAGCAGAGGCGTTAGACCTTGGAAGGGGGAGAGGGGTATTATTGATCAATGTTTAAGAGCTGGTAGGTTTAAAGGGGAGTGCACAGGGGCAAGCATGGACACAAAGGACATTAAGGAGCTGTTGGATGAGGAGGGCTGAGGGGGACTTACTGACGAACTTGCAGAAGGAGGACAACCAGCTGAGGAAGACATCTTGGAATTTGGCGCAATTGCCCGCGTTGTCCTGCTCAGCCATCTGGATTATCAGCGAGTTTTTCTCAGATTCCAGGCTCGCGGCAGCCGCCTTCTGCAGGGTCACTGAGTGCTGCACATCTGTGCCTGCGGAACGATCAGAGCATCAGAGTTGAGGCAGAGCTACACCGTCGGAGTCAGTAGAGGGAGCACCGCACAGTCGGAGGGTCAGTACAGAGGGAGTGCTACATTATTGGAGGATCAGTACTAAAGGAGTGCCTCACTGTCGTATGGTCAATACTAAGGGACCGTTGCACTGTCGGAGGGTCAGTACTGAGGGAGTGCCGCACTGTTGGAAGGTCAGTACTGAGGGTGCGCCCCACTGTCGGAAGGTCAGTTCTGAGGGAGTGCTGCACTATCGGAGGAACAGTACTGAGGGAACGGCGCACTTTCGGAGGGTCAGTACAGAGGGAGCATTGCACTGTCAAAGGGTCAGTACAGATGGAGAATGGCCACGTTGAAGTGACAAATACAGTGAAAGCAAGACCAGAATTTGGGAAGTTGGGGGTGGAGCGGGAAGCCGTTGAGATGAGATAGTCGGCGACAAAGTTGATGCAGGGAAATTCAGGAGAAACCTCTTCACCCAGAGAATTGGGGAGGGGGGGCGGTGGATGTGAAACTCACACCCACAGGGAGTGTGGTTCAGGGTGAATCTTGGTGATGTGTTTAGTGGGAGTGGGAAGAGTTGGATAAGGAGGTCGGAGGGGGGGATGGGTGGAGACAGGAACAGAAGGAGATGTCGATGGGGGGAGATGCAGAGGGGATGGGATGAGGACGTTCATCTGGAGCACAGGACATGAGGCCTGTCAATGGCCTCTCCTGTATCAGAGATCAGATGAAACGTATGCAAGTTGGATTCTCACCCTCAAAGAATAACACCAAAGTCGTGACGGCTAACACTCCAGCGATTGCGAGCAAGGCCAGGGCCAGTTTGCTCCAGTTCGATCCCAGATCCTGGCGATTCTTCAAACCTGTAATGAACGCGAGGGGCAGAGAAAGCAGACAGGGTCAGCGGGAAGCCCCCCCCCCCTCCCCGCCCTCGTCCCATCCTACTGCCAACGCTTTCCCATGGCAGACACCCTCCCCAAACCCCACAATGAACCCGATCCCCTCCTGTTCCACTTGGATCAGAATCAATCTCTATGTAACCTCCCACAGCCCCAATATCCCTCCCTATCTCTGAAACCCTCCCCACCACCTATTGTCCTCCCTATCTCTATAACCTCTACCAGCCCCTACAACTCTCCCCATCTCTGTAACTTCCTCCAGCCCCTCCACTCCTCCCTATCTCTGTAACCTCCTCCAGTATCTACACCCCTCCCTATCTCTGTAGCCTCTCCCACACCCTGCACCCCTCCCTATCATCTGTAACCTCCTCCAGCCCCTACAATCCCCCCTATCTCTGTAACCTCCTCTTGTTGCTACAACCCTCGTGCTGTAGATGGAGGCAAAGACTCCACGAGAGGCCAGGCTGACCGGGTACAACTCACTTTATTCCACTCTATTCACAATAATCACTTCTCTCCATACTCCACTCCCCGCAAGGTCTCCTTCCCCCAAGTGCTTACAGGTCGGGGTTTATATCTTGTGGCCAGCTCCTCCAATTAGGAGGGAGCTCCGTCCCCTATTCACCTGAATAGCTCATTCTAAGTTATGGAGGAGCGGATGCAAATGTTATACAGCTCTGTCCCTGTAGGGTGTCGAAACACCTCCACCCCCCCAACCCCCTTCCTGAGAAATGTCCATGTCTTCAGATGGAAAGTCCCATGGCCGCCTGGGGCGGTACAGCCAGTCCTGGCGGTGTGTAGCGTACCGGGGACCACCGCTTCCGCGAAGAACATTGCAGCTGGCATGGCCCAAATGGTAAGGCTGCTGGTACAATCGGTGCCGGTGTGTCGTCGTCGGGTGGTCCAATGTCGATATCGGAATGCAACAGGCTGTCTAAGCCATCGCTGGCCGGGTCCACGGTCATCACAGGTCCCCAACATCTCAACAGTCAACAGGAGGCAGAACGAGCGGGTGGGGTCCAGGTTCCCCACTGGATTGGGGCTCCTCCTTGGCCGTCCGGGGGACGGTGCCCGGACCCTGCGTGGGGCCTCCGGGCCACGTGCCGGAGGTTCCTCGTTGCTTTGTCGTAAGTGGTCCAGGTAGCAGTGTTCCCCTGCCCCCTGCGCCTGGACCGTGTAGGAGGCTGGCCCCATCGCGTAGAGGACTGTCCCAGGGATCCATGTGGCTCCGGTTCCAAAGTTCCTCACATAAACCGCGTCACCCGTCGTGTAGTGCGCACCCGTGAGCGGCGGTGAGAGTCCGTCTCAGAGCGGTCCTGCCACTGATGGACCATGCTCCGACGTTGGGGAGGACGAGGCTGAAACATCCGGAGTTCATGCCTCATGAGTAGCTGTGCCGGTGTGATGCTGGTTGTAGTGTGAGACGTCATACGATAACTGAAACCAAACTGCGTTTCCCACGACCCCGAGGTGATCTTTTTCATGGCTCTCTTGAACGTTTGTACCACATGTTCAGCTAGCCCATTGGAGACTGGGTGGTGCAGGGCCATCCGGACGTGCCTGATGCCATTCACGGCCATGATCGAAGCAAACTCCTGGCTCGTGAACGCCACCACATTGTCGGACACCAGGACTTTGGGCAGTCCATGTGTGTAAAAATTGTCCTCAGTCTGTAGATGTTGCTTCAGTGGTCGCCCTGGGGATCCAATGTACTTCCAGTCACTTTGAGTGAGGAATGTGGCCCCCTGAAATGGGCCGGCAAAGTCGATGTGCACACGGGACCAAGGCTTCCCGGGCCACCCCCAGGGGTGCATCGGGGCCACTGGTGGGGCCTTCTGGTGTTCCTGGCATGGGTAGCAATTTTGGGCCACCAATTCGAACTCGGCATCCAGTCTGGGCCACCAAATGTAGCTGCATGCCAAAATTTTCATCTTGGCCATCCTGGGGTACCCGTTATGAAGGTCTTTCAGCAGGGGTATGCGTCCCCGTTCGGATAGGACCACCGGCGTTCCCCACAGGAGGACACCGTCTTCGACGCTCATCTCAGGTAGCTTGGCGGCGTAGGCCCTCAGCTCGTCTGGTATCGCCATAGTTCGGGCACCGTATTGGACCATATGGCGGACCCTCAACAACTCGGGGTCAGTCTGTGTCCATTCTCTGATATGAGTGTCCGTGAAATGGAGAGCGGCTATCACCTCCGCGGCTGCGGCGGGACCTGGCAGCTTTGTGGTTAGGAGCAGGCGGCTCAACGTGTCCGCGTGCGGGATTCTTGTGCCTGGGCGATGATCCATAATGTAGTCATAGGCCGTCAGCAGCAAGGCCCACTGTTGAACCCAGGCAGATGCTATTGGTGGAATCACCCGATCTTCTTTTAATAACCGCAGCAGGGGCTTGTGACTGGTGTAAACCATGATCGGCCGCCCATAAACGTACTGGCGGAATTTACGCAGCGCAAACACCACTGCCAAGCCACCGTCTCTATCTGGGCATAGTTCCGCTCGGCATCTGCCAGCATGCGGGATGGAAAAGCTATAGGTCGCTCCAAGCCGTCGGGCATGCGGTGTGCCAGGACTGCCCGGACGCCATACGGCAAGGCATCACACATAGATTCATAGAACATACAGTGCAGAAGGAGGCCATTCGGTCCAACGAGTCTGCACTGACCCACTTAAGCCCTCACTACCACCCTATCCTCATAACCCAATAACCCCTCCTAACCTTTTTGGACATTAAGGGCAATTTATCATGGCCAATCCACCTAACCTGCATGGCTTTGGACTGTGGGAGGAAACCGGAGCACCCGGAGGAAACCCACGCACACACGGGGAGGATGTGCAGACTCCGCACAGACAGTGACCCAGCGGGGAATTGAACCTGGACCCTGTCGCTGTGAAGTCACAGTGCTAGCCACGTGTGCTACCGTGCTGCGCGTGAGGAACAGAGGCATGCACGGGTCGAAGTGGGTCAGCAACACCTCTGATGAGAGCCGCTGCTTGACCTCGTGCAATGTCTTCTGGTGCGGTGGCCCCAGTTCCACTTCTGTCTCTTCTTCAGTAGTTGGTGTAGCGGACAGAGCAGTGTGGCCATCCTGGGTATGAACTTCCACGAATAGTTCACCAGGCCGAGGAAAGAGCGGAGCTTCATGTGGTCACGAGGGATGGGGGCCTGGCGAATTGCCCGTACCTTTCCCTCCACTGGATGGAGGCCTCTGCTATCCACTCAGTAACCGAGATACGTGACCTCCGACACGTGGAAAACGCACTTACCCCTCCGGAGGCGGACCCTGGCCCAAGCAAACCACTCGAGGACCTCGGTTAGGTTCTCCATGTGTTCCTGATGCAAGGTCTCGGGCATGAGAAGATCATCCAGGTCGACGGTGTAGCCATCTGTGATAGCCACTTCTCCACTACAAAATGGACACTTTGCAAAGATTGCAGGGAAAAGGACAATACTGAGAAAACAAGCAGGTTCAGGGTTTGTCTGCATATTGGAGCCACAGCTCCCAGACAAGACCAAAACTGCAGGCCCATTAGCATACTAATGGCCCATCTCCGGGGACAAAAGAGTAACATTTGAGTGACCGATACTAAGACAGACACCCCGGCGCCAGAGGAGACCGAAACAATGTAGGCCAACGGCCACCTAGGACACGCCCAGCCATCAGGGCACCCACCCCTTTATTGGATGAAATCAAAAGGAATGATCAAGAAACGGCCCAATTAATTGGGGCCAAGTTCAAGGCCCGCCCAAAAGCGCACGAAGCCCCTTTGGGTATAAGAAGGATCCCCCAAGAGAGAATCGTTCTCTTGGCTCCGGCTCTCACCGAGGAGAGACCTGTCCAACAGCTGCACCAGAACAAGTAAGTCCAAGGTCAACGCACGCTACCAGACAGACGACCTTAGCTGTTATCCCGTACCAGTTCTACCCCAGCAGCCTCAGAACCGAACAACGGCCATTGTTCCTCTGACTGAGTGGGTGCCCAAAGCTAAGTATCGGCTTTAGCAGTAGTGATAGTTTAGTCTGTAGTATTTGTGCATGAGTATATTTAACTGTGTGTGTAAATAAATAAGCATTTGACTTTGAACTTACTAACTGGTGTATCGAGTCTTTGATCAGTATTCTGTGGCGGTATCGAAAGATACCTGGCGACTCTAAAGCAAAACGTAATTAGAATTAAGGAAGGCGACCATATTGACCGCCATATTCAGAGCCAAATAAAGAGAACAAATTTAGCAACAACGGCCACCCTTGGCAATCCTCGCAAGATGTTCTCCATAACCCTCTGGAATATCACACAAGCCGAGGAGACTCTGAACAGCAACTTCATATACAATCCCCGATGGGTATTGATTGTCACATATTTCCAGGAACTTGTCTCGAGCACCAGCTACAAGTACGCATGACTCATGTCCAACTTAGTGAATGTTTCTCTGCCGCAGTGCCAGGCGTGAAGATCTTCGATCCGAGGGACCGGGTAACGGTCAAGGCAGGATACCTAGTTCACGGTCATTTTATTGTTCCCAGCGAGCCGCACCGATCTGTCCGGCTTCAACACGGGGACCACAGGCGTGGCCCAATCGACATAGTGGACAGGACAAATAATCGCCAGCTGCTCCAAAAGGTCAAATTCCTGGTCCACCTTGGTGAGAAGTGCGTATGGCACAGGGCAGGCGCAGAAATACTGGGGTTGGGTGTTTTCCTCCTCATTTATCGTGGCCATAGCGCCTTTAATGGTCCCGAGGCCTTTGATGAAAACCGACCGGAACTTGGACAGCGCTCCATCTGGTCCATGGGGTACATACGTTGGCAATCCAAATGTAGGTGACATAGCCAATCATGCCCCAGTAGGCTGGGCCCATTGCCTCGAACTACCACCAATGGTAGGCACGCGGACTAGTCTATGTATGGGCGGTGCCCTAGATTTCTAATAGTTCCCCGGGATGCGTGGCCAGTCGGGCCCCCGGGTCGCGAAGCTCTAGTGGCTGAAGACCTGTCCGGAAGGTGGTAAACGTGCAAAGACTGATGACCGAAACTGACGTTCCCGTGTCCAGTTCCATCTCGGTAGGGTGTCCGGTTAACAGCAGTGTTACCCGGATAAGTGCCGTTCTGGGGCCAGTCACACAGAGCAGCAGTAGGGTTGGCTCCTCAGCGTCGAAGTCCTCCAGGAAATGTGTGTGGCCTCTTGGGGGGAAATGGCGGCTTGTTCGTTGCCGGGGACGGTGCTCTCACACGATTGTCTGGAGCCTCATTCCTGGCCTTGGTTTCCCACTCGATACTGGCGTCCGTCATCCGGGAACGCTGAGCAGGAGGAAGCTCCGCGTTCGATCTGGGGCGAGTCGCGGAGGCAGTTGCGGGACCTGCGGTGGTTTCTGAACTGGGAAGTCCCAGTCACCTTGCCTCCGGTAGCCGTCGGCCAGTGGTCTCAGCGATGCCCCAATGTTCAGGACCGTCGGGTCCTGGAGATCCTGGAGCCCCGGTCGGCGCTTTCCTCAGTGAGTGCTATGTCGATGGTCTTGTCAAGGCTCAGGGCGGTCGCCATTAACAGCTTCCTCTGCATCTTCCGATCCTGAAGTCCGCAAACGAAGCAGTCCCACAGCGATTCAGCCATACTCAGTTTTCCCCTGTGCACTCCGCGAAGCGGTATGGAACGGGTACCGTCATATCATAATCGGTGGCTGTGGATTTGGGTGACGGCCGACTTGGTCGATCAGCGTGGCGAATGGCAACCCATCCGGCCTGTCCGGATAAATCAAGTTCCTGATTAGTGCATAAGTTGGTCCGCCAACAGCGGTAGGTGACGGTCTGTCAATCGTCACTGGCGATGGCGTTCGTGCGGCAAAAAAGTTGAACTCTGGGCCCAATTGTCCGAGTCGGTGTCAGAAAGCTCAAGTTTACAGATGTATGCCATGCCTTCCGGTCGGACAGCGGCCTCCCGAAGTGGTCGAAAAAAGATCCAAGGTCGCAGCACTTACGGCAGGTCCACATGGTCTTCGTCGCCAGTGTTGTAGACGGAGGCAAAGACTCCACGAGACCAGACTGACAGGGTATAACTCACTTTATTCAACACTATTCACAATAATCACTCCTCTCCACACTTCACTCCCCACAGGGTTTCCCTCCCCGAACTGCTTCCAGGTTGGGGTTTAGATTCTTGTGGGGAGCTACAACCCTCCCTATTTTTGAAACTTCCACCAGCCCCCACAACCCTCCCTATCTCTGTAACCTCCTCCAGGCCCTACAACCCTCCCTATCTCTGTAACCTCCTCCAGCCCCTAAAGCCCTCCCTATCTCTGTAACCTCCTCCAGGCCCTACACCCTTTCCAATCTCACTAACCTTCCCCACCACCTACACCTCTTTCTATCTCTGTAACCTCCTCCAGCACCTGCAACCCTTCCTATCTCTGTAACCTTCCCCACTACCTACACCCTTCCCTATCTCTGTAACCTCCTCCAGCCCTACCACCCTTATCGCTGTAACCTCTACTAGCTCCTACAACCGTTCCTATCTCTGTAACCTCCTCCAGCCTCACAACCCTCCCTATCTCTGTAACCTCCGCCAGGCCCTACAACCTTCCCTATTTCTGTAACCTCAGGCCTACCTGCCTCCTCCTCGGTGGGCAGCGGCTTCTCCTCTACCCGACGGCGCTCCCCGAATCCAATCTGGTCCAGGAACCTCGCTTGCATGCCCATCATGGCCTTGGCCAGGCGCTCCGGGTCCCGCCTGTCCACCAGGGCACCGGGTAGCCCGGACGCCCGCTCCTTGCCTGTCGTTATGTGCATCCCGACCATGGTGCCCTCATACTCCTCCAGGTTGACTGAATTGGGGCGCCGGATAGTGTCAAAATTGTCCTCATCCAGCTCCTCGTTGTCTTCCCTCCTCCCTCCCCGAAGAAGCACGTTCTTCAACTTATTGAAGCTGGCGGTAGCCATTTTGTCTATCGCCCTTCGCCCAACGATCTGAAGCAATTCTATCCAAGGTCTTAATGTGAAATATTTTTCAGTTTCGAGTGCCCAGAGGAATCTCTGATTGATTTGACCGATCGTTAATGGTCAACGATAAACAATCTGGTGCCAAATACGGGACTTGATGACAAGTTGACCGGTGCGACAATCACGATTTGCACGGCGTTACCTCATCTACAATCGTCTGCTGAGAAATGAGCTAATAAGTGCTGAAACGAACTCCAATCCAATCCAAACAAATAATAATCATTTTTGAGCAACAGTTGAACGATTTTGCAAACGGAAAAACCTTTGCAACACCATTTCTCTTGAGTGGAGTCTAAGTTTTGCCGATGTCCTGGGGTTAAAAAGTCAAATCATTTCAATTGCGTATTTCACACATTATACAATTCAATAAATTCAATTCGAGGGGCTGGGTTTCTCCTGTCTCCCAGCCGCGTATTTCTCGGCCGCGTGCCGTTCGCTGGCAGCGGGATTCTATCTTCCCGCCGCTTGTCAATGGGATTTCACTTTGGGAACCACGCCACCCCGCCAGGGAACCCGTGGCCAGAGCTGCGCTGCCAGCGGGAAAAGTGAATCGCGACGGCTGGAGAATTCTGGCCATTTCATTGAACGAGTTAGCTGATCGAAGACAGAACTGGTTATTAAATGCGACAATAAAATGTGTTAGTCATCAATTATTGTGAATGTGACTTTTAGATTAATTCCAAAGTAATATATTTAAATTATATTATATTTTGGTTTCAATTAAAATTTAACCAACATACTCATTTAGAAAGTAATTCAAATCGTTACTTCATCTTTTAATTATGAATGAGTAATATACAGTGAATGGTAGAACCCTCAAGAGTATTGAAAGTCAAAGAGATCTAGGAGTACAGGTACACAGGTCATTGAAAGGGGCAACACAGGTGGAGAAGGTAGTCAAGAAGGCATACGGCATGCTTGCCTTCATTGGCCGGGGCATTGAGTATAAGAATTGGCAAGTCATGTTGCAGCTGTATAGAACCTTAGTTAGGCCACACTTGGAGTATAGTGTTCAATTCTGGTCGCCACACTACCAGAAGGATGTGGAGGCTTTAGAGAGGGTGCAGAAGAGATTTACCAGAATGTTGCCTGGTATGGAGGGCATTAGCTATGAGGAGCGGTTGAATAAACTCGGTTTGTTCTCACTGGAACGAAGGAGGTTGAGGGGAGACCTGATAGAGGTATACAAAGTTATGAGGGGCATAGACAGAGTGGATAGTCAGAGGCTTTTCCCCAGGGTAGAGGGGTCAATTACTAGGGGGCATAGGTTTAAGGTGAGAGGGGCAAGGTTTAGAGTAGATGTACGAGGCAAGTTTTTTACGCAGAGGGTAGTGGGTGCCTGGAACTCGCTACCAGAGGAGGTGGTGGAAGCAGGGATGATAGTGACATTTAAGGGGCATCTTGACAAATACATGAATAGGATTGGAATAGAGGGATACGGACCCAGGAAGTGTAGAAGATTGTAGTTTAGTCGGGCAGCATGGTCGGCACGGGCTTGGAGGGCCGAAGGGCCTGTTCCTGTGCTGCACATTTCTTTGTTCTTTGTTCTAATTAGTCATTTAAAAAAATAAATTATACCCAATAATTTTCCAAGTAAGGGGCAATTTAGCGTGACCAATCCACCTAACCTGCACATCTTTGGGTCGTGGGGGTGAAACCGAGGCAGACACGGGGAGAATGTGCAAACTCCACACGGACAGTGACTAATAATTAGTAAGTGATTGGCAACTGCCAATTTATTATTAATTACTCAGTTATTTGTAGATTGCCAAAGGCAATAAATTAATCACAGGATATTTAAATAAATGTTGCATTTGAAGAGTCGGTTGAAAACATTATAACAATTGATGATTTATATTAAAAATGGAATCAAGTGAGGGATACATTCACCAATAACCTATTAGGTAATAATTCTATAACAATTAAATTTAGTTAAATTATTTACATCAATGTGAAACTTTATTTTGTTAATTCTTCAGCAGATTGATTATTGATCAAGTGTATTAACAACTGATTACTAAGGCCAGAAATGTAAAATGGATTAATAATGGATTAATGTGTTGAGATATTGATTAGGTATATTAATACTGAATTACTGATAACAATAATATATCGGTTTGGAATGGGATGAGATCAATTAATGATGAAGAAGAATAATTTGGGTTTATTCATAATTTGGAGACTGAATTGTGGAGTAAGATTAGTTGATAACGTTGTTATTGAGGTTAATTAATAATTAGGAATATTAATAGCAGATAATCATAAAAATAATGATTGGTTATATTGTAGTTGGATTGACAATTTGGTCAAATTAATTACTTATAGAATATTCAGTGTTTTGAATATGGTACAATACTACTGGATCTAATAATTAATCAATTAAATATATTTTTATGTTTTACATTAAGTTAACAAATATAAATAGAAATTGTAATTAATGAACAATCAGGTAGAGTAATGAGAAATTGATTACAAAACAGATTCAGTAAAATATACATCACCATTTTAGCAAGATCAATAAATAATGAGATGTCGAAATAATGGACTAGTAACACATTAATGATTAGCTTTGCTGATTATATTAATTATGGATAGAGTGGATGGGCAGGCGCTCTGTTCCAGGGTGGAGGGGTCAGTCACCAGGGGGCATGGATTTCACGTCAGTGGGGCAAAGTTTAGAGGAGATTTGCGAGGCAAGTTTTTTTACACAGAGGGTGGTGAGTGCCTGGAATGCGTTGCTCGGGGAGGTTGTGGAAGGAGATACATTAACGCCTTTCAAAAGACATCTCAGCAAATACATGGATAGGATGGGCGCAGAGGGATACGGCACCAGGGTTGGCAAAGGTTGGTATCATGACCGGTACAGGCTTGGAGGGCCGAATGGCCTGTTCCTGTGCTGTCTTGTTCTTTGTAAAGTAATATGCTGAGGTATATCAATAACCGATTAGCGTGTTCAGTTAATAATTAATGATCAATAATGGATAATCTAAACTGTAAAATATGGCTAGGTTAATAGTAGACTGAACCTGAGGGAGACACAGGTGGACTGCTGCCTCACAGCACGAAGGACCTCGGCTCGATTCCGGCCTCGCGTGACTGTATGTGTGGAGTTTACACTTTCTCGTGTGACTGTGTGAAGTTTGCACTTTCTCCCAGTGTCTGTGTGGGTTTGTTCTGGGTGCTCCAGTTTCCTCCCACAGTCCAAAGATGTGCAGGTGAGGTGGATTGGCCATGCTAGATTGCCTCTTAATGTCCAAAAGGTTAGTTGAGCCCGTTGGAGGGGATGGGGGAAGTAATGCGAATCTTGGGGAAATTTGGCAATTTTTTGGGGTATAAATTGAACATGGGGAAGAGCGAGATGTTTGTGATCCAGGCAAGAGGGCAGGAAAAGAGACTGGGAGAGCTGCCGCTTAGAATGGTAGGGAAGAGCTTTCGATATCTGGGAATCCAGGTGGCCTGGAAATGGAAG
The DNA here is from genome assembly GCF_047496885.1 of Scyliorhinus torazame. Lineage (NCBI taxonomy): Eukaryota > Metazoa > Chordata > Chondrichthyes > Carcharhiniformes > Scyliorhinidae > Scyliorhinus > Scyliorhinus torazame. The sequence goes on from NC_092722.1 coordinate 87,691,654, forward strand.
GTACTACACAAGTTAAACCTATCCCATTGGTAGATCAAATGGAAGGGGGCTTTAAGAGATGGGACATGCTCCCGCTATCACTGGTGGGGAGGGTACAGACCGTGAAGATGAGGGTCCTCCCCAGATTTCTATTTGTCTTTCAGTGCCTCCCCATCTTCATCCCTATGGCCTTTTTCAAGCAGGTGAATAAGATTATTTTGGGCTTTGTGTGGGCGAGTAAAACCCCGCGAGTGAAGAAAGTGTTGCTGGAGTGGAGTCGTGGGGAGGGTGGGTTGGCATTGCCGAACTTCTGCAATTACTACTGGGCGGCTAATATAGCCATGATTAGGAAGTGGGTAATGGAGGAGGCAGCCTCATGTAAAGACACTAGTCTGGGAGCATTGGTAACGGCATCTCTGCCGTTCTCGCCGGTCCGATACTCCATAGGTCCAGTGGTAGTGGCGGCTCTGAGGATCTGGAGGCAATGGAGGAGATATAAGAGAGTGGAGGGAGCATCGATTTGGACCCCGATTTATAACAACCACAGGTTTGATCTGGTAGGCTAGATGGCGAGTTCCGGAGGTGGCAGGGGGCAGGAATCAGAAGGATGGGGGATCTATTTATAGATGGGAGCTTTCCCAGCTTGAAAGTTTTGGAGGGTAAATTTGAATTGCCAGCAAGGAATGGTTTTAGGTATTTGCAGGTGCGAGACTTCCTGAGAAAGCAGGTGCCGGCCTTTCCGCTGCTGCCGCCACGGGGGATACAGGATAGAGTAGTTTCCAGTACCTGGGTGGGGGAGGGGAAGGTATCAGCTATTTACCAGGAGCTTTCGGAGGCGGAGGAAACTCCGGTGGAGGAGCATAAGGGCAAGTGGGAGGATGAGCTAGGTGAAGAGATAGAGGCGGGTCTATGGGCGGATGCCCTAAGCAGGGTTAATACCTCCTCATCGTGCGCCAGGCTTAGCCTGATACAATTTAAGGTAGTCCACCGGGCACACATGACAGTGGTTAGGATGAACAAGTTTTTCGGGGTAGAGGATAGGTGTGCGAGGTGCGCGGGAAGTCCAGTAAATCATGTCCACATGTTTTGGGCATGCCCGAAGCTTAGAGGGTTTTGGCAGGGTTTTGCTAAGACAATGTCCACGGTGCTAAAAACACGGGTGGTGCCAAGGTAGCGATTTTTGGAGTGTCGGAAGATCCGGGAGTTCAGGAGGCGAAAGAGGCCGACGTTCTGGCCTTTGCCTCCCTGGTAGCCCGGAGACGGATTTTATTAATGTGGAGGGGCTCAAAGCCCCCCGAGTGTGGAGACCTGGGTTAGTGACATGGCTGGGTTTCTCAGTCTCGAGAAAATAAAGTTAGCCTTAAGAGGGTCAATGTTAGGGTTCTCCCGGAGGTGGCAGCCATTCGTTGACTTTCCCGGGGAAAATTAAAATGTCAGCAGATGCCAAGGAGGGGACGGATTGGTGTTGTTTGGTTGAGGTGCATGAAGATTGGGTTGGGGGGGGGGGGGACATGTTCATTTTGCCATGTGGATGTTAATGTTTTTGTTAATGTTATAAACATTTTCAAATAGCGCAATAAAAATATTATTTTAAAAAACCAAAAGGTTGTGTGAGGGACAGGGCAGGGAGGATGAGCCTGCGTGGAATTCTCTTTCAGAAGGTCGGTGCAGACCAAATGGTCTCCTTCTGCACTGCAGGGATGCTATGATTGATCAACAGGTATACCATTAATATATTTTTAAGTTTATCTAAAAGATTAATTAATAAAATGGTTCCAAGGAAATAAACAAACAATACTTACACATATGAAAGATAAAGTAATTAATAAAGAGCCAAATTAATGGATTGCTGACAATATAAATTGTTGATAATAACATTTAGACTGCCTCATGTTTATCCTATCATTGATAATTAGATTAATAGATTATTGAGGTGCACTAATCAGGAAACATCTTGATAATAGATTAAGATGAATTAATACTAAAATATACAAATGATCAAATTAGGATTCTTTAATATTCAAACAGGTTATTGATAATTGAGAAATTGATAATTAGATGAATTAATAGCATCTCCAGATAATTGACGATTCAGATAAGATTGAAGATTTTATCTGAAGTAATCTCAATCTCAGAATATTTAGATTTACTGTTTAGATATATTGATGGTGTATTAAGATGGAATAATAATTAGCTATATTAACAATGGATAATTTTATTTTTTTAATATATTTTATTCAAGTTTTCAAACACAATTTTTCCCCCTTACAAATCAACAAAAACGGTAACATGATAACTGATAGATAACATTGTTTAAATAAAATAGTGAACTAACAAAATAACACGAAATAGTGCTTTCCCCTTCGCCCCTCACCCCATCTAGAACACAAACAATTTACACCCCCCCACCCCCCTCCTCTGGGCTGCTGCTGCTGGCTATCTATTTTCCCCCTAACGTTCCGCTGGATGGTCGAGGAACGGTTGCCACCGCCTGGTGAACCCGAGCCGATCCTCTCAGCGCAAACTTCATCCGCTCCAGTTTTATGAACCCCGCCATATCGTTTATCCAGGCCTCCACGCCGGGGGGTTTCGCTTCCTTCCACATGAGTAAAATCCTACGCCGGGCTACTAGGGACGCAAAGGCCACAATATCGGCCTCTTTCGCCTCCTGCACTCCCGGCTCATCCGCTACCCCAAATATAGCTAACCCCCAGCTTGGCTTGACCCGGACCTTCTCCACCTTCGAGATCACTCCCGCCACTCCCCTCCAATACCCTTCCAGTGACGGACACGACCAAAACATATGTGTGTGGTTCGCCGGGCTTTCCCCGCACTTGTCCTCCACTCCGAAGAACCTGCTCAACCTCGCTCCCGTTATGTGTGCTCTATGTAGCACCTTAAATTGGACCAGGCTAAGCCTGGCACACGAGGAAGAGGAATTTACCCTCCTCAATCTCCTCCCCGAGCTCGTCTTCCCATTTTCCCATCAGTTCTTCTACCAGCTCCTCCCCCTCTTCTCGCATCTATTTCGGACACTTTGCCCTACCCGACCCACACCCCCGAAAGCACTCTATCCTGGATCCCTTGTGTCGGGAGCCGCGGAAATTCCCTCACCTGTTGTCTCGTGAACGCCCTCACCTGCATATACCTAAAGATATTCCCCGGGGGTTAACAATGGATTATTGATATTCAATATTGAGACAGATAAATCATGGATTAGTAAAATAAATTAATATTAATATATGATTATTTAATATTGAGATAGGTTAGATATTACAATTAGTCATGAGATAAAGATGTTGTAGATTAGGGGGATTAATATTTTAAAAGATTACTAATATTCATCAATAATTAGATACATTAATGACAAATTGGTGATTGTATTAAATATTTATTACTGATAAAGATTAATTGATAATTAGATATATTATCAGATTATTTAATATTTGAAGATTAGAGACGGGATTAATAGCCAATTAGATATATTAATATATTTAATATATAAACAATTAGTAATTAAGATTAATTATTAGATATATTATTGATAGGATTATTAAATATCTAAACAGATTAATGATTTTTCATTAAGATTATTTAATACTTAGCTGCATTAATTATGGATTTATTAAATGTTCAACAGGTTAGTCATAGATTAATATTTATTGATAATTAGATGTATTAGTGATGGATAATTGAGATTAATATTTAAACAGATAATCAGGATTAATTCACATTTAGATATGATGGATTTTTCAAATTAAAAATTTAAACAGAAAAATGGGATTAATTGATAATTAGACATATGAATAGACTATTGAGATTTAATATTTCAACAGATGAAGATTATAGATAACTAGATATATTAATGATGGATTACTGAAATTATTTAATATTTAGTCAGAGCCAATTGGGATTATTGATAATTAGACATATTAATGGATTATCGAGATTATTTAATATTTAAACAGGGATAGATTATTGGTAATTAGTTATATTAATGATAGATGACAGCTTCTTTAATATTTAAATAATTAGGATTATTAGATATATTAAAGGTTGATTTATATTGCTAAAATATGAAGATAATGAATATCAATTGATAGCTGTATTAAAGACAGATTATTAAGATTTAGCATTTTGATGGTGAAGATTAGTTGATTAGGTATATTAATGCTGAATTAGGAATTATTTGAGACATAATTACACTGATCGATTAGATACATTAATGATGGATTATTGGGAATCTTTAATATTTAAAGATATAATTAGAATTATTGAGCATTAGATATATATGATGGATTGAGATTATTTAACATATAAAGACAGATAAATAGATTGATAATTAGATATATCAATGATAGATTGAAATTCAATATTTGAACATATAATGAAGATTAATAATTAGATATATTGATGAATTATTGAAACAATTTGCTATTTAGACAGATTAGAGGGAATATTTCTAATTATTAAAATTTGATGGCTTTGATTATTAACATCTAATTTTAGATTTTCTCTGATTCCAGATAAGATTTGAATTGAATTTTGTTAATAATCTATTTTCTGGGTTAACCTATAGACAATGATAGGCAAAGTTGTTGATTTGGCGGGCAAAGTTGTTGATTTGGGGACTCGTTCTTCGACTAGGCCCGCTATGAAGCCCCGGCAACTAGCAGCCTCACCGAGGCGCGCTCGAATGACCAGCCGCTGGAGGTGAGAATCAGCACTTCCGGCAGGCGGCAGCGGCCATTTTGAGAAGGAACAGGCGGTAACCGGAAGTGACCTCCGTTGCCAGCGACTGCCGGACATCATCGTTGGGAGGTCACCGTTTGAAGGGGGGGGGGGGGAGGAGAGACGCGCGCGCACACACCTTTACGTGTGGGAGGCCGAATGGATCAGAATACAGAACAAATCAATATTAATATATTTAATAATCATGGATACTCAATGGAGCAGAATAGGGAACAAATCTATATTAAAATATTTAATAATCATGGATACTCAATGGAGCAGAATAGGGAACAAATCTATATTAATATATTCAATAATCACCGATACTCAATGGAGCAGAATGGAGAACAAATCAATAATAATATATTTAATAATCACCGATACTCAATGGAGCAGAATAGAGAACAAATCAATATTAATATATTTAATAATCACTGATACTCAATGGAGCAGAATAGGGAACAAATCAATATTAATATATTTAATAATCACTGATACTCAATGGAGCAGAATAGGGAACAAATCAATATTAATATATTTAATAATCACCGATACTCAATGGAGCAGAATGGAGAACAAATCAATAATAATATATTTAATAATCACCGATACTCAATGGAGCAGAATAGGGAACAAATCAATATTAATATATTTAATAAACACCGATACTCAATGGAGCATGTGAGAAACGCCGCTCACTTGATAATAATTTACACTTAGCCAAATTCTGAAGAAGTATTTTATTCAGTCGATCTTGCAAGAACGGGTGCCACCTGTCAACATTAGCAGGCACACCGAGCAGACACAGCATTAGTCCATATATACAATCTCTAAACACACCCCGCCCTCTGCCTTGCTGGCAGTTTCCTTATCAGTTATTCCTTATTTGGAACTTGTTGGGCGGTATTCTCCACTCCCACGCCAAAGTGGCCGCGCTATCGTGAACGCCGTCGAGGTTCACGACGGCGCAGAACGGCTCCGGTCCCGACCGATTCAGGCCCTGACAATGGGCCAGGATCGGGGCCGCGTCATCTACACGGGCCAGGCCTTGTCGCCCGCGTAAAAGCGGCGCCGCATAGATGACGTGGCCGGCGCCGTATAACGGGCGTCATCCGCGCATGCGTGGTTGTCGTCCTGTCTAAATCCGCCCCGCACGAAGATGGGGGACGGATCTTGCGGGGCCGCGGAAGGAAGGAGGTCCTTCCTTCGCGGGAGGAAGGAAGGATCGGTGGGCACCGATCGCGGGCCACCCCACATTCCAGGTGAAGCCCGGTGCAGGATCCCCCCTCGCCCCCCCACAGGCCGCCCCCCCCCCAGCGTTCACGCACCGCCCACGACTGCAGCGACCAGGTGTGGACGGCGCCGGGGGGAACCCGCTGTTTTGGCCTGGCCGCTCGGCCCATCCGGGCCTCAGAATAGCAGGGGTGCCGGAGAATCGCCATTTTGGGTGTCTCCGCCGATTCTCCGGCCTGCGGCCCGAGAAACTCGGCCGGGCCGTTCCCGCCGCTTGGGAGAATCGCGGGAGGGCGTCGGACCGGCGTCCCCGGAAATTTTGGAGGCCCAGGCGATTCTCCCAACCGGCGTGCGAGTGGAGAATCGCACCCGTTATGTTTTAGAATGAGGAACCTATCCCCACCTGCATCTTGTTATTGCAAGTTATGTTCATCCCGAAGGTCAGTCACGTACACAGTTACAAAACTTTGGCACTGCAGTTTACACAAAACTCCACTTGACATCCTATTTCCCATCAAGCACTATTATTTGTGAGCCAGAGTTATTCATGTGAAAACAACATAAAATGCTCATTTCTCATAATTCCCCCTTTTTTTTCTTTTTACTCTTGTTGCTTTTTCACACTCTGTCGCCCCTTCTAGCCTACCCCAAAATTGTCCAACATCCTCTTAACCTCTCTTTCTATGGGGTCGTCCTCCCCTTCAGTCTTCCCTCCTTCTAGTAGGCAAATTGTTTCCTGGCCTCCATTACCCAGGGGTAATGGCATCTGCTTGGTCAAGGCTGTTTCGATTAGCTGCTGCACCAAGCCTCTTACGCACGGGATGATGCAACAGCCTATTTCCGCCAATGCTCCTGTGACTACGATAATGGAGGTGAGGATGGGTACAATTAACCCTTTCCATTTCCCAAACATTGATTCAAGCCACCCAGTCAAGGATGTGTCTACCCCAGAGTTGTCTGCCATTTCCTCAGCCAGAGTGCATATTACAGAGGAGGGGGTGCTGGAAGTCTTAAAGCGCATCAAGGTAGATAAATCCCCGGGACCTGATGAAATGTATCCCAGGATGTTGTGGGAGGCTAGGGAGGAAATTGCGGATCCCCTAACAGAGATATTTGAATCATCGGCAGCCACAGGTGAGGTGCCTGAAGATTGGAGAGTGGCGAATGTTGTGCCCTTGTTTAAGAAGGGCAGCAGGGAAAAGCCTGGGAACTACAGACCGGTGAGCTGAACGTCTGTAGTAGGTAAGTTGCTGGAAGGTATTCTGAGAGACAGGATCTACAAGCATTTAGAGAGGCAAGGACTGATTCGGGGCAGTCAGCATGGCTTTGTGCGTGGAAAATCATGTCTCACAAATTTGATTGAGTTTTTTGAGGGGGTGACCAAGAAGGTAGATGAGGGCAGTGCAGTAGACGTTGTCTACATGGACTTTAGCAAAGCCTTTGACAAGGTACCGCATGGTAGGTTGTTGCAGAAGGTTAAAGCTCACGGGATCCAGGGTGAGGTTGCCAATTGGATTCAAAATTGGCTGGACGACAGAAGACAGAGGGTGGTTGTAGAGGGTTGTTTTTCAAACTGGAGGCCTGTGACCAGTGGTGTGCCTCAGGGATCGGTGCTGGGTCCACTGTTATTTGTGATTTATATTAATGATTTGGATGAGAATTTAGGAGGCATGGTTAGTAAGTTTGCAGATGACACCAAGATTGGTGGCACAGTGGATAGTGAAGAAGGTTATCTAGGATTGCAACGGGATCTTGATCAATTAGGCCAGTGGGCCGACGAATGGCAGATGGAGTTTAATTTAGATAAATGTGAGGTGATGCATTTTGGCAGATCGAATCAGGCCAGGACCTACTCAGTTAATGGTATGGCATTGGGGAGAGTTATAGAACAAAGAGATCTAGGAGTACAGGTTCATAGCTCCTTGAAGGTGGAGTCGCAGGTGGACAGGGTGGTGAAGAAGGCATTCGGCATGCTTGGTTTCATTGGTCAGAACATTGAATACAGGAGTTGGGACGTCTTGTTGAAGTTGTACAAGACATTGGTATGGCCACACTTGGAATACTGTGTGCAGTTCTGGTCACCCTATTATAGAAAGGATATTATTAAACTGGAAAGAGTGCAGAAAAGATTTACTAGGATGTTGCCGGGACTTGATGGTTTGAGTTATAAGGAGAGGCTGGATAGACTGGGACTTTTTTCCTTGGAGCGTAGGAGGCTTAGGGGTGATCTTATAGAGGTCTATAAAATAATGAGGGGCATAGATAAGGTAGATAGTCAACATCTTTTCCCAAAGGTAGGGGAGTCTAAAACTAGAGGGCATAGGTTTAAGGTGAGAGGGGAGAGATTCAGAAGGGCCCAGAGGGGCAATTTCTTCACTCAGAGGGTAGTGAGTGTCTGGAATGGGCTGCCAGAGGTAGTAGTAGAGGCGGGTACAATTGTGTCTTTTAAAAAACATTTAGATAGTTACATGGGTAAGATGGGTATAGAGGGTTATGGGCCAAGTGCGGGCAACTGGGACTAGCTTAATGGTAAAAACTGGGCGGCATGGACTGGTTGGGCCGAAGGGCCTGTTTCCATGCAGTAAACTTCTATGATTCTATGATTCTATGAGTGGTTAATCCTTGTAGCGCACGGGTAATCGATCCGTCGGGTGCCGTGTTGTTGGGGATAAACGTGCAACACTGTCCCTTGAGCATTACGCATACACCACCTTTTTCTGCCAAAATCATATCCAGAGCCAATCTATTCTCCCAGGCCATTCTACTGGTTGCGTCCAGTTGTTCTGCTATGCCCTTTACGGCGTCTCTGGTATAATTTATGAACCTTTGTTGATTATAGTGTATATAGTTTATCCAATCTACATTTTTATTGATCGTAACCCACCAGAAGAGGGACTCGAACCCAGCTGTGATCTGATTTTGGGCTTTGAACTCGTCTGGTACTCCTCTGGGGATGCTAATGGAGTCCAGGTAAATTCTGTCATCAAATGAGGTGGGTATGCTTCGTTTAGATCATTCCCTGTTACACTCCCCCTCTCCTCTTGTCTTTCATAGGCTATACTGAACGGTATGGCTAGCTGAACTAATGTGCATGTCCCTTTCCATTGGGGGGGTAGAGTGGGTCTTAGGATTTTTCCTCCGCAATACCACCATGTATCTGCACGTGGTATTTTTAGTGATGAGTAATTGCCCTGGGTGGTCACGTTCTTCGTCTCAAGACACGTCTTGAGTTCTCCCATGTCTTTACTTAGTCCCGTATCAGAACGACTTATACACGATTTATGATGCGTCACGGTAACCAAGAAGGAGGGAGGGTTTGCTGATTGTTTCTGCTTAACAGGAGGAACCATCAGAGATAGGGCAGTGCAGGTCTTGTTGCCCCAGGCGTTCTCATCTTGGTACAAGGCCATCATGCATTCCATGCTCCCTCTATTGTCTGTCCATCCCATTGGAAAGGGCTCCAGATGGGCCTGTGGTCTACCTGATGCGCAAGCATAACAATTGTCTTTCTTCAGCGTCTGGGCCGAATACCCCACCCACTCAATCCACGCATTCTGTTCCTCATAGCCGGTTTCTATCTCAAAGGCTTGCTCTAAACCTTTTACTTCAATTATTTTGACTCCCTGTCCTTCCTCCTTCTTGTCGTTCCTAGTTCCATTAGTGTGAGCTGCCCCCTGGTCTATTGAGATACGGAAGCAGCATTTAGTCCCGCTATTTTTCATTTTTACCCCGAATAACTCATTTCTTAGTGAACAATGCTTATTGCCTGTCTCGGTCCAGGCCGTGTGTTTTACGGTGATGTATACGGGGTTACAAGTTCCAGCCTTGCACGTTGAGGGGGAATTTCCACTAATCTGGTGAATGGATATGACCGGTGGTGCCTCTCTGCGATTGGGCGACTGGCACGACCTTTTCAGACAACCCCCACCCCCCTCGGTAATCACCCCCCCCTCGGTAATAATCAAGAGACTCCACCCTAAACTCCTTTCCATTCCCCGCTGACTCGCAGTCTATGAGGGTGCATAGATCAGTCCGTATTACCTGAGGGTACCGACTTTCTGGGATTGTCAATGTAACCAGACGACCGTTTCCTTCCTTCCAAATTATTAGTATTATTATACATTGTATATTCCATTTTTGCTGTAGTTTCGTCGTATTAATGAATAGTTCAGGATTCAGTGTCTTTTCAACCTTATCTTTAATGGTTCCTCAGTGGCCTCCACATGCCATTGTTCCTGTTCAGGTGGTGATTTCACGGGTCCCTTCGTTCTGCTGTAATGAGTCCAACCTTTTTCTGCGGTTTGTATGGCAGTCTCTGTGGTTAACAAAACCAGGAACGGTCCATCCCAAGTGGGTTGAAGCTTGGTTTCCTTCCACGATTTCACCAGTACCCAATCTCCTGGTTTAAATTTGTGGACTGCGAATTCAAGGGGAGGTGTCTGCGCTAGCCGTCCTTGTCTCCTGAGGAATGATAATGAGGAACACGGTGCCAGTATATATTTCTTTACATAGATATCTTTACATTCTGCAATGGGCCATTCTCCCATTGTTCCATGGTATGGCAATCCGAACAGCATTTTGTATGGGGACAACCCCAAATCTTTTCTTGGAGCCGTTCGGATTCTTAGAAGGGCTATCGGTAAGCATTTTGTCCAGGGGAGCCTAGTTTCTAGTATTATTTTTGACAAATGATTTTTAAGGGTTTGATTCATCCTTTCCACCTTTCCTGATGAGCGGGGTGCCAAGGAGTGTGGAAGTCCCAATTTATCTCCAAACTGCTCATGGTTTCTTGTAAGACCTTAGAGGTAAAGTGACTTCCCCTGCCCGAGTCTATATTTTCTACCAACCCGTATCGGGGAATTACTTACTCCAGAATGATTTTAGAGACTCCGCCTGCGGTGGCGGTGGTTGTAGGGTAAGCTTCTACCCAACCCGTAAGGTGGTCTACCAGGACTTACACGTATTTCAGCCTTCCCACGGGTGGTAGTTCAGTGAAATCTACTTGTGTGCTTTGGAAGGGTCTCAGGCTTGGTTCCCTCCCACCCATTGTCTGTTTTCTAAGGGCTCCCTTATTGATTCTGATACAGGACATGCATCCCTCGCATACTTGTTTGGCTACAGTGTACATGCCCTTGCACCCATATTTCCTTAGGATTATGTCACACACAGCCTGAATTCCCCAATGACTTTCTGAGTGTAAATTAGTCATTATTTCTCTCATTATTGGTTTGTTCAGCATTTCCCGGCCATCCGGCATCCGCCATCTTCCCGTTGAATCCTCCTCCACACCCCACTGTTTTAATTCTTCTTTCTCTTTTTCCGTGAAGTATGGTATCTCCTGGGGAGTATTTATGACTGGGGTCATAATACACATGGTTATGGGTTCAGGGCCGCTCCTTTTGCCATCTCATCTGCTAATTTATTACCCCTTATTTCCAACGAGTCTCCTCGTTGGTGTCCCTTCACATGTACCACTGCTATTTCCCCGGGGAGCATTAAGTTTGTTCGGACTTGCTTTACCAATTCCTCATGGACTAGTTCTTTTCCTCTACTGTTTATCAACCCTCGTTCCTGCCATATCTTCCCAAATGTATGTACTACTCCAAATGCATATTTTGAATCCGTATAGACGCTCCCATCATTGCCCTCTAGTTCTTTCAAGGCCCGGCTTAATGCATATAATTCACAGGTCTGAGCCGACCAAGAGTTAGGTAGTCTGTCGGCCTCTATTATGCTATTTTCGCTGCCATCTACTACTGCATAACCATTATGCTTTTTCCCTTGAATGACCCGGGACGACCCGTCTATAAATATACGTTTACCGGAGTGCAGCGGGATGTCTCTGAGATCAGGTCTAACCCTAGTTTGGTATTCTATGATTTCTGCACATTCATGTTGCACCTCTGTTTGTTCATTGTTCTCGGTCCTTTTCCACAGGAAGGTGGCTGGGTTAAGGGAAGACTCCATTGTGAGGCACAAATCGTCTCTTTCCATTAATACAGCCTCATATTTGAGGATTCTAGAGTCCGTTAACCATCTTCCTGCCCTTTGATTAAGTATGGTGCAGAATGGTGCGGGGTGCTAACCACCAAGGACCCCCAAACGTCAGTTTTCTACTTTCTTCAACCAATATGGCCGTGGCCGCTATTGCATGAACAATTCTGGCCACCCCCGGGACACTGGGTCTAATATCTTGGACAAGAAGGCAATTGGCTGCCTTTTATCCCCTAACTTTTGTGTCAGGACTCCTAACGCCGTTCCTTTATCTGCGGTGGCAAATAGGTGGAACGGTTTCTCTAAGGAGGGTAAGGCCAAGACGGGAGCCGTCATGAGTGCCTTTTTCAGATCTTCCATCTGTTTAACCTCCTCGTCTGTCCATTTGAGGATGTTTGGCTCTTCCTCTATTTACTTTAGATACAGTCCCTTTGTTTTCTGAGCGTACATGTCTATCCAGAGTCTGCAGTAGCTGATCAGTCCCAGGATTTTCGGAGTTCTCTTTTCGTTTTTGGGGTTTTTATTGCCAGAATGCTTGCTATTCGCTCGGGACTAATCCTTCTTTTTCCCTCACTTATCAGGTGCCCTAGATATTTTACTTCCTTTTCTACATATTGGAGCTTATTCCTTGATACCCGCAATCCCTGTTCTCCCAGAAAATTTAACAATTTGTTCGTGGTTCGTTCTACCTCTCCTTGGTTTGCTCCAGAGACCAATAAGTCATCTACATATTGGAGTAGGGAACTTCCTTTTGTCACCCGGAATTGTTCCAGAACCTTCTCTAATGCTTGCCCGAATAAGTTGGGAGATTCAGTATACCCTTGCGGGAGGACCGTCCATCTGTATTGTTGTTTACGCCTGTTTTCGGGTCTTCCCATTCAAAGGCGAATAGATCCCTACTATTTGGAGCTAAGGGACATGCCCAAAATGTGTCTTTAAGATCAATGACGCTGAAGAACTTGTGTTCATTGGGTACTTTACTTAAAATGGTGTATGGGTTAGGGACGACCGGATGTCGCACCTGAACTATTCTATTTATGGCCCTCAAATCCTGCACTAATCGGTAAGTCCCATCTGACTTCTTTACGGGCAAGATCGGGGTGTTATATGGAGACATACAGGGTTCGATTAGTCCGGTTGATATCAATCTTTCTATCACGGGTTCTAATCCTTTCCTACCTTCCACTGAAATTGGATATTGTCTTACACACACCGAGACTTTCTGTCTCAAAGTTATTTCAACAGGAGTTATTTTAAGTCCACCTGTTTTCAGACGTTGCCCAGAGTTCTGGATTTATCTCTTTCTCTTGGTCTTCCATTAAAGTGGCCATAGTGATAACTAATTGTTCTTGTTCTACCCCAATCTCCAGTCCTAATTTGATAATCAAGTCTCTTCCCAATAGGTTGTAGCTCAGACCGGGTATATCATAGAATTTACAGTGCAGAAGGAAGCCATCCGGCCCATCGAGTCTGCACCGGCTCTAGGAAAGAGCACCCCACCCAAGGTCAACACCTCCACCCAATCCCCATAGCCCCACCCAACACTAAGGGCAATTTTGGACACTAAGGGCAATTTATCACGGCCAATCCACCTAACCTGCACAACTTTGGACTGTGGGAGGAAACCGGAGCACCCGGAGAAAACCCACGCAGACACTGGGAGGATGTGCAGACTCTGCACAGACAGTGACCCAAGCCGGAATCGAACCTGGGACCCTGGAGCTGTGAAGCAATTGTGCTATCCACAATGCTACTGGCAATTCCCTGAGTCGTTCCCTGATTTCCTCATTTTGTAATCGGAGGATTATGGGTTCAAATATGGGGACCTCGAAACTCTCTCCTTTTATTCCCGAAACATTTAACTTTTTGTCCGATACCTCCGTCCCCTTTGGTTTGAAATTCAAAGATGACCTTGCCGCTCCGGTGTCCACTAGGAACACGGTATCTTCTCTATGGGGACCCACCTCTATGTTTAGCAAGGGTTCTCAGTGAATCCCCGAGAGGGGGAACCCCTGACTTCCCTATTTGGTATTGGTGTAATTCATGTAATAGGCAGCTCTGTCTTCCTGTTCCCTGTCCGGGCAGTCCCGTTTGAAGTAACCAATTCTCCCGCAGTTAAAACTGCCTGTTGATTATTGTTGTATCCCCCTCGTCTCCCCTGACTCCCTCTTCCACGTCCTCTTCCTCTTCCTCTGAATCCTACATCCTGATACCCTCTTCTTGGTTCTCCTATACTCGCTTGTCCCTGTTTGCTCACTACCTCATTTACAGTTGCAACCATCATTTTCGTTTTCTGTTTTTCCTTCACATCCTCCCGTCTTACAAATACCTTCTGTGCTTCTCTTAGTAATTCATCTAGAGATTTCTCATTCCAATCCTCTATTTTCTGTAACTTTCTATGTATGTCAGGCCAGGATTTGGTCACAAAGTGGACCTTCAGTAGTCCCTGTCCTATTGGGTCGTTGGGGTCTAGTCCAAAATACTTCCTTACTGATTCCCGAAGTCACTCTAAGAACGCTGAGGGGGTTTCCGTCCCTTCCTGTCTAATTTTGAAGGCTTTATTTAGATTATGTACCTTGGGCACCGCTTCCCTTATGCCCTCAATGATAATATCTCTCAGATCTCTCATTCGATCTCTATGGCCCTGTGACTGATGGTCCCAGTCTGGATCCTGATTGGGGCACTTTTCTTCTGCTGTTGCTCTGTGTTCCCCTGGCGGGTGATTATTCTCCCACCGCCGCATGCCTGCTCTTCTAATCATACCTCTTTCTTCCCCCATGAATAGGATACTCATAATGGACATTAATTCGGTCCATGTGTATATATTAGGATCTAAGAACTGATCGAATTGTTCTGCCAGTCCTAAGGGGTCTTCCATTAACGTCTTCATCTCTTTTTTGAATGCTCTGACTTCTCCTGAATTTAAAGGATTTACAAATCCTACATCCCTCTCCCCAATAGGGACTTCCCGAAGGGGGTTCATTTTTGTTATTTCTGTTTCCTCTCCCTGCCCTTTCGCGGATCTTAATTGCATTTTATTCTCTCCTTTTTCAGGGACTTTCTCTGATTTGCCTTTATTCATTTGTTGGTCATTTGACGAGTCATCGTCGTTTGACTTGTTCTTATAAGGGAGTGGCAAATTATCTAGGACGTCCCATTGTCTAAGAGGGGCGGTGGGAACGTCTTCGCCCTGTGGAATTAATGGATATATTCTGGAGGCGTTCCTGCTGGGAAGCCAACAACTCGCGTAACTTACTTCTTTATCAGAACAGGGTCTTTTATCATTGACATATATATTCAAAATTTGGCACACCCAATCTTCGTCTGAACCGTATTTCGGCCAAAAGACTGAGGGTTTACGGATTGCTTCTTTTATCCATATGAAACAATAAAATTTTATCATTGTTTTCCTGTCCTTATTTTTTGTACAACTCTCAAAATCCCAATTAACTAACATCCGACCCAATGGACTTTCTGGTGGGATATCCTTAGGGATTTTTTTAGCGGGGCCGTCTCCTTGTTTCGAGTTTTTACTTCCCATTGTAATGTACTCAACTTTCACTTATTTCTAAGTAAAGTGTCTAGTTATGACCGGTCCGTCAAAACAATCACAATCCTGAAAGTACTTATATCATCAATCCGCCCATACACTTATACGGATGTCTAGATACAAACTCAAGTCAACAAGGTAATACTTAAAAGTCGTTTTTCTTACCTTGCTCCGTGCACAGAGTTGCCTGACTTTCACTTTCACGGCGTGCCTGCCACTATATTCCGTTATTTACTTCTTCAGAATGACTACCCTAGGAACGTGTTCAGTTGACCGTGGAGGATTACTCAAGATGAAGTACGAGACCATTTAAATAACGGGACGCGTCTTCTCGGTTCCTCTTGAGCCGCCCCCTCGATCAATAAAGGCTATCCCGGGCGAGACCCCAATTGTGAGAAATACCGCTCACTTGATAATAATTTACACTTAGCCAAATTCTGAAGAAGTATTTTATTCAGTCGATCTTGCAAGAACGGGTGCCGCCTGTCAACATTAGCAGGCACACTGAGCAGACACAGCATTAGTCCATATATACAATCTCTAAACACACCCCGCCTTCTGCCTTGCTGGCAGTTTCCTTATCAGTTATTCCTTATTTGGAACTTGTTATGTTTTAGAATGAGGAACCTATCCCCACCTGCATCTTGCTATTGCAAGTTCTGTTCATCCCGAGGTCAGTCACAGACACAGTTACAAAGCTTTGGCACTGCAGTTTACACAAAACACCACTTGACATCCTATTTCCCATCAAGCACTATTATTTGTGAGCCAGTGTTATTCATGTGCAAACAACATAAAATGCTCATTTCTCATAAGCAGAATTGAGAATAAATCAATATTAATATATTTAATAATCACCGATACTCAATGGAGCAGAAGAGGGAACAAATCAATATTAATATATTTAATAAACACCGATACTCAATGGAGCAGAATAGAGAATAAATAAATTTAATATATTTAATAAACACCGATACTCAATGGAGCAAAATAGGGAACAAATCAATATTAATATATTTAATAAACACCGATACTCAATGGAGCAGAATAGGGAACAAATCAATATTAATATATTTAATAATCACTGATACTCAATGGAGCAGAATAGAGAACAAATCAATATTAATATATTTAATAAACACCGATACTCAATGGAGCAGAATAGGGAACAAATCAATATTAATATATTTAATAATCACCGATACTCAATGGAGCAGAATAGAGAACAAATCTATATTAATATATTTAATAAACACCGATACTCAATGGAGCAGAATAGGGAACAAATCAATATTAATATATTTAATAAACACCGATACTCAATGGAGCAGAATGGAGAACAAATCAATATTAATATAGTTAATAAACACCGATACTCAATGGAGCAGAATAGGGAACAAATCAATATTAATATATTTAATAATCACTGATACTCAATGGAGCAGAATAGGGAACAAATCAATATTAATATAGTTAATAATCACCGATACTCAATGGAGCAGAATAGAGAACAAATCAATATTAATATATTTAATAATCACTGATACTCAATGGAGCAGAATAGGGAACAAATCAATATTAATATATTTATTAAATATATTATTATTGATTTGTTCTCTTCTGTTCCATTATCGGTGATTATTAAATATATTAATATTGATTTGTTCCCTATTCTGCTCCATTGAGTATCGGTGTTTATTAAATATATTAATATTGATTTGTTCCCTATTCTGCTCCATTGAGTATCGGTGATTATTAAATATATCAATATAGATTTGTTCCCTATTCTGCTCCATTGAGTATCGGTGTTTATTAAATATATTAATATAGATTTGTTCCCTATTCTGCTCCATTGAGTATCGGTGTTTATTAAATATATTAATATTGATTTGTGCCCTATTCTGCTCCATTGAGTATCGGTGTTTATTAAATATATTAATATTGATTTGTTCCCTATTCTGCTCCATTGAGTATCAGTGATTATTAAATATATTAATATTGATTTGTTCTCTATTCTGCTCCATTGTGTATCGGTGTTTATTAAATATATTAATATTGATTTGTTCTCTATTCTGCTCCATTGAGTATCGGTGTTTATTAAATATATTAATATTGATTTGTTCCCTATTCTGCTCCATTGAGTATCGGTGTTTATAAAATATATTAATATTGATTTGTTCTCTATTCTGCTCCATTGAGTATCGGTGTTTATTAAATATAGTAATATTGATTTGTTCTCTATTCTGCTCCATTGAGTATCGGTGTTTATTAAATATATTAATATTGATTTGTTCCCTATTCTGCTCCATTGAGTATCGGTGATTATTAAATATATTAATATTGATTTGTTCCCTATTCTGCTCCATTGAGTATTAGTGATTATTAAATATATTAATATTGATTTGTTCTCTATTCTGCTCCATTGAGTATCAGTGATTATTAAATATATTAATATTGATTTGTTCTCTTTTCTGCTCCATTGAGTATTGGTGATTATTAAATATATTAATATTGATTTGTTCTCTATTCTGCTCCATTGAATATCGGTGTTTATTAAATATATTAATATTGATTTGTTCTCTATTCTGCTCCATTGAGTATCGGTGATTATTAAATATATTAATATTGATTTGTTCTCTATTCTGCTCCATTGAGTATTGGTGATTATTAAATATATTAATATAGATTTGTTCTCTATTCTGCTCCATTGAGTATCGGTGATTATTAAATATATTAATATAGATTTGTTCTCTATTCTGCTCCATTGAGTATCGGTGATTATTAAATATATTAATATTGATTTGTTCTCTATTCTGCTCCATTGAGTATTGGTGATTATTAAATAGATTAATATTGATTTGTTCCCTATTCTGCTCCATTGAATAGAGAACAAATCAATATTAATATTTTTTAAAAAATAATTTTTATTAAAGGTTTTCATAAATTATCAAAAACAAAATGAGAAAGAAAAAAGAACCCAACAGGGTTAAGTACAAAACACAATCTAAAAATGCAACCCCCCAAACCCCTCCCCCCCTGTATCTAAATAATAAATTAACATTAACACCCCGACTTAAGACAACAGGTGTATACCCCCCTCAGACCCTCCAGTGTAAATAACCTGAACAAAAATAAAGTAAGCCCCCCACCCCCCGAGCTGCTGCTGCCATTGACCAATGTCTATTGTTCTACCAGAAAGTCTAAGAACGGTTGCCACCGCCTAAAGAACCCTTGTACCGACCTTCTCAAGGCGGATTTCACCCTCTCCAATTTAATGAACCCTGCCATATCGCTGGTCCAGGATTCCACACTTGGGGGCCTCGTATCTTTCCACTGAAGGAGAATCCTTCACCGGGCTACCAGGGACGCAAAGGCCAGAATTCCGACCTCTTTCACCTCCTGCATTCCCGGCTCCTCTGCCACCCCAAATATTGCGAGCCCCCAGCCCAGTTTGACCCTGGATCCTACCACCCTCGACACCGTCCTCGCTACGCCCTTCCAAAATTCCTCCAGCGCTGGGCATGCCCAGAACATATGGGTGTGATTTGCTGGGCTCCCTGAGCACCTAACACACCTGTCCTCACCCCCAAAGAACCTGCTCATCCTTGTCCCGGTCATGTGTGCCCTGTGCAGCACCTTAAACTGTATGAGGCTGAGCCTCGCGCATGAAGAGGAAGAGTTCACCCTCCCGAGGGCATCTGCCCACGTCCCCTCTTCGATCTCCTCTCCCAACTTCTCCCACTTACCTTTCAACTCCACCACCGAGGCCTCCTCCTCCTCCTGCATTACCTGGTAAGTTTCTGAGATCTTCCCCCCCCCCCCGAGAGCACCCTGTCCTGTACTGTGTGTGGCAGTAGCCGTGGGAATTCCACCACCTGCCGTCTGGCAAACGCCTTACCTGTAAGTACCTGAAGGTGTTCCCCGGGGGGGAGCCCGTATTTCTCCTCCAGCTCACCCAAGCTCGCGAACTTCCCGTCCACAAACAGGTCCCGCAACTTTCGTATCCCTGCCCTGTGCGACCCCGAAAACCCTCCACCTGTTCTTCCTGGGGCGAACCGGTGGTTCCCCCATAATGGGGTCCACGCCGAGGCCCTAACTACCCCCCTATGCCGCCTCCACTGCCCCCAGATTTTGAGGGCCGCCACCACCACCGGGCTCGTGGTATACCTCCTTGGAGGGAGGGGCAGCGGCACCGTTGCCAGCGCCCCCAGACTCGTACCCACACAGGACGCCGTCCCCAGCCTCTTCCATGCAGCCCCCTCCCCCTCCATCACCCACTTGCGCACCATTGTCGCATTGGCGGCCCAGTAGTACCCACAGAGATTGGGCAGTGCCAGCCCCCCCCCCTATCTCGACTCCGCTCCCTTCTCACCCTCGGAGTCCCTCGCGCCCACACAAACCCCATTATACTCCTGTTAACCCGCCTGAAAAAAGCCTTCGGGATAAACACAGGGAGGCACTGGAACAGGAACAAAAACCTTGGGAGCACCGTCATTTTGATTGACTGCACCCTACCCGCCAGGGACAGCGGCAAGGCGTCCCACCTCTTGAACTCCTCCTCCATTTGCTCCACCAGCCTTGTAAAGTTAAGCCTATGCAGGGCCCCCCAGCTCCTGTCCACCTGGACCCTCAAATATCTGAAGCCCCTCTCCGCCCTTTTTAGTGGGAGCTCGCCAATCCCCCTCTCCTGGTCCCCTCGCTGAACTACGAACAGCTCGCTCTTCCCCATAGTGAGCTTGTACCCCGAAAAGTCCCCGAATTCCCTAAGGATCCTCATTACCTCTGGCATTCCTCCCACCGGGTCCGCCACATACAGCAGCAGGTCGTCCGCATAAAGCAACACCCTATGCTCCTCCCCACCCCGCACCAACCCCCTCCAGTTCCTCGACTCTCTCAGTGCCATAGCCAGGGGTTCAATCGCCAGTGCGAAGAGCAAGGGGGCCAGGGGACACCCCTGTCTCGTCCCTCGGTGCAACCGAAAGTCCTCGGACCTCCTCCTATTTGTGGCCACACTCGCCATCGGGACCTCATACAACAGCCTAACCCACCTGACAAACCCCTCCCCAAACCCGAACCTCTTCAGCACCTCCCACAGGTACCCCCACTCTACCCTATCAAAGGCTTTCTCAGCGTCCATCGCCACCACTATCTCCGCCTCCCCCTCCCTCCCCGGCATCATGATAACGTTCAAAAGCCTCTGCACATTCGCGTTCAACTGTCTCCCCTTCACAAACCCCGTCTGGTCTTCATGGATGATCTGCGGCACACAATCCTCAATCTTCGTGGCTAAGACCTTCGCCAGCACCTTGGCATCTACATTTAGCAAGGAAATCGGTCTGTAAGACCCACATTGCAGGGGATCCTTGTCCCGCTTCAGGATCAAGGAGATCAGTGCCCGGGACATCGTCGGGGGTAAAGCCCCCCCTCCCTTGCCTCATTGAAGGTCCTAACAGCGGGCCCAACAGGTCCATATATTTTTTATAGAACTCGACCGGGAAACCGTCCGGCCCCGGTGCCTTCCCTGCCTGCATGCTTCCTATCCCTTTGATCAGCTCCTCCAGCCCAATCGGGGCCCCCAGTCCCGCCACCAGTCCGTCTTCCACCTTTGGAAACCTCAATTGGTCCAGGAAACGGCCCATCCCTCCCTCCTCCCGTGGGGGCTCGGATCGGTACAATTCCTCGTAGAAGTCCCTGAACACCCCATTGATGCCAACCCCACTCCGCACCACGCTCCCTCCCCTGTCCTTAACTCCCCCGATCTCCCTAGCTGCGTCCCGCTTCCGAAGCTGATGCGCCAGCATCCGGCTTGCCTTTTCCCCATACTCGTAGACCGCCCCCTGGGCCTTCCTCCACTGCACCTCCGCCTTCCTGGTGGTCACCAGGTTGAATTCGGCCTGGAGGCTGCGCCTCTTCCTCAACAATCCTTCCTCAGGTTCTTCCGCATACCTCCTGTCTACCCTCACCATCTCCCCCACCAGCCTCTCCCTCTCCCCCCGCTCCCTCCGCTCCTTGTGGGCCCTGATGGAGATCAGCTCTCCCCTCACCACCGCCTTCAGTGCCTCCCATACCATCCCCACTCGGACCTCCCCGTTGTCGTTGGTCTCCAAGTACCTCTCTATACTTCCTCGGACCCGCTCGCTCACCTCCTCGTCCGCCAACAGCCCCACCTCCAAGCGCCACAGCGGGTGCTGGTCCCTCTCCTCCCCCATCTCCAAGTCCACCCAATGCGGGGCGTGGTCCGAAATGGCTATTGCCGAATACTCGGTATCCTCTACTCTCGCTATCAGCGCCCTACTCAAAATGAAAAAGTCGATTCGAGAATAAGCCTTATGGACATGTGAGAAGAATGAAAATTCCCTAGCCCCCGCCCTTGCAAATCTCCAAGGGTCCACCCCTCCCATTTGGTCCATAAATCCCCTCAACACTCTAGCCGCCGCCGGCTTCCTACCCATCCTAGACCTGGAGCGATCCAGTGGAGGATCCAACACCGTGTTAAAGTCTCCCCCCATTATCAGGCCCCCCACTTCCAAGTCTGGGATCCGACCCAACATACGCCGCATAAAACCCGCATCGTCCCAGTTCGGAGCATACACATTGACCAGTACCACCCTCTCTCCCTGCAACTTACCACTTACCATTATGTCCCTACCGCCATTATCTGCCACAATGCTCGACGCCTCGAATAACACCTTCTTTCCCACCAAGATCGCCACCCCTCGATTTTTGGCATCTAGCCCCGAGTGAAACATCTGACCTACCCACCCGTTCCGCAGTCTTAATATTAATATATTTAATAATCACTGATACTCAATGGAGCTGAATAGAGAACAAATCAAAATTAATATATTTAATAATCGCCGATAGGCTCAATGGAGCAGAATAGGGAACAAATCAATATTAATATATTTAATAATCACTGATACTCAATGGAGCAGAACAGAGAACAAATCAATATTAATATATTTAATAATCACCGATAGGCTCAATGGAGCAGAATAGGGAACAAATCAATATTAATATATTTAATAATCACCGATACTCAATGGAGCAAATAGAGACAAATCAATATTAATACATTTAACAAACACCAATACTCAATGGAGCGGCACGGTAGCACAGTGGTTAGCACAGGTGCTTCACAGCTCCAGGGTCCCAGGTTCAATTTCCGGCTTGGGTCACTGTCTGTGCGAAGTCTGAACGTTCTCCCCGCGTCTGCGTGGGTTTCCTCCGGGTGCTCCGGTTTCCTCCCAGTCCAAAGATGTGCAGGTTAGGTGGATTGGACATGCTAATTTGCCCTTCGTGTCCAAAACGGTTAGGTAGGGTTACTGGGATGGGGTGGAGGTGTGAGCTTAAGTAACGTGCTCTTTTCCAGCTTACCATATGGCCATATGGCCTCCTTCTGCACTGTAAATTCTATGTCAATGTCAAAGCAGAATAGAGAATAAATCAATAGTAATGTATTTAATAATTGAATGATGATTATTGAATGTATTGATTTGTTTTAATTTTGCTCCAGTGTGTATCAGTGATTATTAAATATATTAATATTAATTTGTTCTCAATTCTGCACCATTGAGTCTATCGATGATGATTAAATATATTAATATTGATACGTTACTTGCCACTTGTCAGCCCAAACCTGGATATTCTCCTGGAAATGGCTTTGGAAGCCGCTCAGTTCAAGGGCAATTAAGAATGGGAAGAAATGATGGGTCAGTCAGCCACACTGAGGTCCCATTAAACAATAAAGAAAAACAAAATGAGATAATGCTCTCCACGTTTAAATTGAGTGGATGCATTGGATTATTTTATTGTTGTAAACGGTTTTGCTATGAAAAAGAACTTCCTGACACTGAGACCTGAATTTCCCTCGGTTCCTGTGGTCAATGTGGCAGTGCTCGTCACCTTGTTGTAGGCACACTCATCCATGACACGAACACAGCCTCCCTGATCAACGCCTCTCAGATGTGATTCGAGGATGCAGTCTCCAACTGGGGGGCAGCATGAATCTTCGACAGTGCGGCACTTGGTCAGTGCTGACCCTCCAACAGTGCTGCACTCCATCAGGGCTGACCCTCCAACAGTGCAGCACACCATCAGATTTGCTCAGATTTTCGGCGGGAGCAGTGTCCAGGGGCATGTCGGGAAGGGAAGTGTAACTTTAAAAACGTATCTTTACAGCTGCAGGAAGTCGGCCGTGGGGATTTCTGGGTAGATTTGTTAGTACCTGTATATAAGTTGGGCAGTTGCTAAACCCGAGACGCTACACTTGTAGTGTCCCCCACCCTTCCACCTCCTCTAACCTAAGGGATTGAGCGAATATCAGGTAAGCTCTTCCTTTCTTTTTCTTGTTCTATCTAGAGGGGATGGCAGGGAAGGCAGTAAAATGTTCCTCCTGCAGAATGTTTGAGGTGAGGGACACCGCCTGTGTCCCTGCTGATTTCACCTGTGGGAAGTGCACCCATCTCCAGCTCCTCAGAAACCGTGTTAGGGAACTGGAGCTGGAGTGGATGAACTTCGGATCATTCGGGAGGCAGAGGTGGTCATAGATAGGAGCTTCAGGGATGTAGTTACTCCGAAGAATAAAGATAGATGGGTGACGGTGAGAGGGGCTGGGAGAAGCAGTCAGTACAGGGAACCCCTGTGGTCGTTCCCCTTAGTAACAAGTATACCGCTTTGGATACTGTTGGGGGGAGGGGGGGGGGGGGTGACTTACCAGGGGTAATCCATGGGGTACAGGTCTCTGGCACAGAGTCTGTCCCTGTTGCTCAGAAGGGAAGGGGGGGGAGGATTAGAGCATTAGTCATTGGAGACTCCATAGTTAGGGGGATAGATAGGAGATTCTGTGGGAACGAGAGAGACTCGGTTGGTGTGTTCCCTCCCAGGTGCCAGGGTCCGCGATATCTCGGATCGTGTTTTCGGGATCCTTAAGGGGGAGGGGGAGCAGCCCCAAGTCGTGGTCCACATAGGTAGCAACGACATAGGTAGGAAAGGGGGTAGGGATGTAAGGCAGGAATTCAGGGAGCTCGGGTGGAAACTTAGATCTAGGACAGAGTTTTTATCTCTGGGTTGTTACCCGTGCCAGCGAGACGAGGAATAGGGATAGAGAGCAGTTGAACACGTGGCTACAGGGATGGTGCAGGAGGTAGGGTTTCAGATTCCTGGATAATTGGGGCTCATTCTGGCGTAGGTGGGACCTCTACAAATGGGATCGTCTACACCTGGACCAGAGGGGAACTAATATCCAGGGGAGGAAATTTGCTAATGCTCTTCGGGAGGGTTTAAATTAGTTCAGCAGGGGATTGGGAACCTGAATTGTAGCTCCAGTATACAGGAGGTTGAGAGTAGTGAGGTCATGAGTACGGTTTCAAAGTTGCAGGAGTGTACCGGCAGGCAGGAAGGTGGTTTCAATGCCAGGAGCATCCGGAATAAGGTGGGTGAACTTGCGGCATGGGTTGGTACTTGGGACGTCGATGTTGTGGCCATTTCGGAGACATGGATAGAGCACGAACAGGAATGGTTGTTGCAGGTGCCGGGGTTTAGATATTTCAGTAAGCTCAGGGAAGGTGGTAAAAGAGGGGGAGGTGTGGCATTGTTAGTCAAGGACAGTATTATGGTGGCAAAAAGGACGTTTGATGAGGACTCGTCTACTGAGGTAGTATGGGCTGAGGTTAGAAACAGGAAAGGAGAGCGTCACCCTGTTAGGGGTTTTCTGTAGGCGTCCGAAAAGTTCCAGATATGTAGAGGAAAGGATTGCAAAGATGATTCTGGATAGGAGCAAAAGTAACAGGGTAGTTGTTATGGGGGACTTTAACTTTCCAAATATTGACTGGAAACGCTATAGTTTGAGTACTTTAGATGGGTCCGTTTTTGTCCAATGTGTGCAGGAGGGTTTCCTGACACAGTATGTAGATGGCCAACGAGAGGCAAAGCCATATTGGATTTGGTACTGAGTAATGAACCAGGACAGGTATTAGATTTGGAGGTAGATGAGCACCTTGGTGATAGTGACCACAATTCGATTACGTTTACTTTAATGATGGAAAGGGATAGGTATATACCGCAGGGCAAGAGTTATATCTGGGGCAAAGGCAATTATGATGCGATGAGGCAAGACTTCGGATGCATCGGCTGGAGAGGAAAACTGCAGGGGATAGGCACAATGGAAATGTGGAGCTTGTTCAAGGAACAGCTACTGCGTGTCCTTGATAAATATGTACCTGTCAGGCAGGGAGGAAGCGGTCGAGCGAGGGAACCGTGGTTTACTAAAGCAGTTGAAACACTTGTCAAGAGGAAGAAGGAGGCTTATGTAAAGATGAGATGTGAAGGTTCAGTTAGGGCGCTCGAGAGTTACAAGTTAGCTAGGAAAGACCAAAAGAGAGAGCTAAGAAGAGCCAAGAGGGGACATGAGAAGTCTTTGGCAGGTAGGATCAAGGATAACCCGAAAGCTTTCTATCGATATGTAAGGAATAAAAGAATGACTAGGGTAAGAGTAGGGCCAGTCAAGGACAGTAGTGGGAAGTTGTGCGTGGAGTCCGAGGAGATAGGAGAGGTGCTAAATGAATATTTTTCGTCATGATTCACACAGGAAAAAGACAATGTTGCCGAGGAGAATACTGAGATACAGGCTACTAGACTAGAAGGGCTTGAGGTTCATAAAGAGGAGGTGTAAGCAATTCTGGAAAGTGTGAAAATAGATAAATCCCCAGGGCCGGATGGGATTTATCCTAGGATTCTCTGGGAAGCTAGGGAGGAGATTGCTGAGTCTTTGGCTTTTATCTTTAAGTCATCTTTGTCAACAGGAATAGTGCCAGAAGACTGGAGGATAGCAAATGTTGTCCCCTTGTTCAAGAAAGGGAGTAGAGACAACCCCGGTAACTATAGACCAGTGAGCCTTACTTCTGTTGTGGGCAAAGTCTTGGAAAGGCTTATAAGAGATAGGATGTATAATCATCTGGAAAGGAATAATTTGATTAGAGATAGTCAACACGGTTTTGTGAAGGGTAGGTCGTGCCTCACAAACCTTATAGAGTTCTTTGAGAAGGTGACCAAGCAGGTGGATGAGGGTAAAGCAGTTGATGTGGTGTATATGGATTTCAGTAAAGTGTTTGATAAGGTTCCCCACGGTAGGCTATTGCAGAAAATACGGAGGCATGGGATTCAGGGTGATTTAGCAGTTTGGATCAGAAATTGGCTAGCTGGAAGAAGACAAAGGATGGTGGTTGATGGGAAATGTTCAGCCTGGAGTCCAGTTACTAGTGGTGTACCACAAGGATCTGTTTTGGGGCCACTGCTGTTTGTCATTTTTATAAATGACCTGGAGGAGGGCGTAGAAGGATGGGTGAGTAAATTTGCACATGATACTGAAGTTGGTGGAGTTGTGGACAGTGCGGAAGG
This sequence comes from Scyliorhinus torazame, assembly GCF_047496885.1. Classification (NCBI taxonomy): domain Eukaryota; kingdom Metazoa; phylum Chordata; class Chondrichthyes; order Carcharhiniformes; family Scyliorhinidae; genus Scyliorhinus; species Scyliorhinus torazame. The sequence continues at coordinate 87,718,538 of NC_092722.1, forward strand.
ATGTTACAAGTTACAGAGGGACATAGATAAGCTGCAGAGCTGGGCTGAGAGGTGGCAAATGGAGTTTAATGCAGAAAAGTGTGAGGCGATTCATTTTGGAAGGAATAACAGGAAGACAGAGTACTGGGCTAATGGTAAGATTCTTGGTAGTGTGGATGAGCAGAGAGATCTCGGTGTCCATGTACATAGATCCCTGAAATTTGCCACCCAGGTTGAGAGGGTTGTTAAGAAGGCGTATGGTGTGTTAGCTTTTATTGGTAGAGGGATTGAGTTTCGGAGCCATGAGGTCATGTTGCAGCTGTACAAAACTATGGTGCGGCCGCATTTGGAGTATTGCGTGCAATTCTGGTCGCCGCATTATAGGAAGGATGTGGAAGCATTGGAAAGGGTGCAGAGGAGATTTTATGAGGAAAGGCTGAGGGACTTGAGGCTGTTTTCGTTAGAGAAAAGAAGGTTAAGAGGTGACTTAATTGAGGCATACAAGATGATCAGAGGATTGGATAGGGTGGACAGTGACAGTCTTTTTCCTCGGATGGTGAAGTCTAGCATGAGCGAACATAGCTTTAAATTGAGTGGAGATAGATATAAGACAGATATCAGAGGTAGGTTCTTTACTCAGAGAGTAGTAAGGGTGTGGAATGCCCTGCCTGCAACAGTAGTGGACTCGCCAACACTAAGGGCATTCAAATGGTCATTGGATAGACATATGAACGATAAGGGAATAGTGTAGATGGGCATTAGAGTGGTTTCACAGGTCGGCGCAACATCGAGGGCCGCAGGACCTGTACTGCTCAGTACTGAACCTCCGACAGTGCGGCACTCCCTCAGTACTGACCCTCCCACAGTGCAGAACTCCCTCTGTAGTGATGCCCCGACAGTGCCATGCTTCCTCAGTACTGACGCTCCGACAGCGCGGCACTCCCTCTGTATTGACCATCCGACAGCACAGCACTCCCTCAGTACTGGCCCTCCGATAGTGAGGCACTCCGCTCCCTCAGTACTGACACCTGACAGTGAGGCGCTCCCTCAGTACTGACCCTCCAACAGTACAGCACTCGCTCAGTACTGCCCCCCCCCCCCCTCGACAGTCTGGCACTGCCTCAGTACTGACTCTCCGACAGTGCTTCTCTCCCTCCGTACTGACCCTCCAAAAATATTGCACGCCCCAGTACTGACCCTCCGACAGTACAGCGCTCCTTCAGTGCTGACCCTCTGACACTACGGCGCTCCCTCAGTACTGACCCTCTGACAGTGTGCCTCTCCCTCAGTATTGACCCTCCAACAGTACGGCACTCCCTCAGCACTGACCCTCCGACAATATGGCACTCCCTCGGTACTGACCCTCCAACAGTGCGGCACTCCCTCAGTACTGACTCCCCGACAGTGTGGCATTGCCTCAGTACTGAGTCTCCGACAGTGCTTCTCTCCCTCCGTACTGACCCTCCTAAAATGTGGCACGCCCCAGTACTGACCCTCCGACAGTACAGCGCTCCTTCAGTGCTGACCCTCTGACACAGCGGCGTTCCCTCAGTACTGACCCTCCGACAGTGAGGCGCTTGCTCAGTACTGTCCCTCCGCCAGTGTGCCTCTCCCTCAGTATTGACCCTCCAACAGTACGGCACTCCCTGAGCACTGACCCTCCGACAATATGGCACTCCCTCAGTACTGACCGTCCAACAGTGCGGCGCTCCCTCAGTACTGATCCTCCGACAGTGCGGCACTCCCTCAGTACTGACCCTCCGACAGTGCGGCGCTCCCTCAGTACTGACCCACCGACGGTACGCCACACCCCCAGTACTGACCGGCCAACAGTGCCCACGCTGCCTCAGTACCGACCATCCGACAATGTTGCATTCCCTTGGGTACTGACACTCCGACAGTACAGCGCTCCCTTAGTTATGACCCTCCGACAGTGAGGCGCTCCCTCAGTACTGACCTTCCAACAGTACGGCACTCCCTCTGTACTGACACTCCGACAGTGTGGCACTCCCTCAGTACTGACTCTCCGACAGTGCTTCCCTCCCTCAGTATTGACCTTCCAACAGTGCAAATCCTTTCAATAGCCCCAAATGAATGCAGTCACTGCAGATCAGATCAGATCAGTGAAGTTTTATTGCAAACAATGAACGCTGACATTTGATATTCAGGATTAAATACAAAATATTGAGTCATCTTTCCTTTACAACTGACAATTCCACCCCCCAACCCCCACTCCCACTCCCACCCCCCCCATAAAACTACGACCTACACCTTGCTGTCAACAGGGAAGCACGTTAGGCGGACCACCAGGGAGTGGGGTGGAAGGGACACAAAGAAAGGCTTTCAGTTGTGCCGCTTGAGCCCCAGTCCATCAGTGGATGCATCGAGTGGTCACATGTCATCAATCGCCCTGCACCGCCTCTCCACTCCCCCTCGCCCCGCACGCTGGGAAAGGGCGCAAAATGTCAATCAATGACCCGAGGGCCTGCACCCAGCTGCTTCGGAGAACGTGCTCCTTCGTTTGGTTGGGACCTGGGTTTTGCCCCTTTGGTGCCAGGCTCCACACTCCTGCCCTGCGACATCTCAGCCGCGTCACACCAACTCCAGGTACTCCCGTGCGGCCCCATTCTCCGCACCCCCCCTGCTCGCGATACGACCGCTCCTCGGGCTCAAACCGCAACCCAGCAAACAGAAACGCGGGCAAAGTTTAAACAAACATCGCGCTCTTGCGCTCTTCAGCGCCCTCAAGGCCCCCAGGGGTCCTCCGACTCCATTTCATAGTTTGATCGGGATTGGCTCCGACCTCCGTTTGCAGATCCAGTAGTGCGGCGAGCTGCACACGGCGTTGGCCCAGGTAGCTTTGCGCAGCATGACACAGTTCTTGAAAGCCTCCAGATCGTAGTCAAAGTAACTGTCAGGATTGCCTTGGTCCCAGAACCTAAGAGAACCGGGTGGGGAAGAGGTGGAGCAAATGGCTGAATTTGTGAGTGATAGCCAAACTTTAACCCAATCTTTCCCGAACCCTCATGGGCTGAGAATATAGAATTACAGGATAAGGCTCCCACTACACCGTCCCCATCAAACACTCCCAGGATAGGTACAGCACGGCGTTAGATACAGAGAAAAGCACCCTCTACACCGTCCTCATCAAACACTCCCAGGACAAGTACAGCACGGGGTTAGATACAGAGAAAAGCCCCCTCTACACTGTCCCCATCAAACACTCCCAGGGCAGGTACAGCACGGGGTTAGATACAGAGTAAAGCTCCCTCTACACTGTCCTCATCAAACACTCCCAGGACAGGTGTAATGCGAGGTTGCATATCGAATGTAATACTACAGTGCCGAAAGAGGTCAATCAGCCCATCAAGTCTGCATTGGCCCTTGGAAAGAGCATTCTACTTAAGCCCACGCCTTAACCCTATTCCCGTAACCAGGTAACCCCATCTAACCTTTGGATTTTAAGGGGGCCATTTAGCATGGCCAACCCACTTAAGCTGCACATCTTTGGACTAAGGAGGAAACCAGAGCACCCCCGAGGAGACCGACACAGACACGGAGAGAAACTGCAAACTCCACACAGAAAAGTTACCCAAGGCCGGAATTGAACCCAGGTCCCTGGAGCTGTGAGACAGCAGTGCTAACCACTTTCCACCATGCCGCCCATTTAAGTTAAGCTTCTTCTACAAGATCCCCATCAACCATTCCCAAGACAGGTACGGCACTGGGTTACATAGAGAGTAAAGCTCCCTCCATACTGTCCACATCAAACACTCCCAGGACAGGTACAGCACGGGGTTAGATACAGAGTAAAGCTCCCTCTACACTGTCCCCATCAAACACTCCCAGGACAGGTACAGCACGGGGTTAGATACAGAGTAAAGCTCCCTCTACACTGTCCCCATCAAACACTCCCAGGACAGGGACAGCACGGGGTTAGATACAGAGTAAAGCTCCCTCTACACTGTCCCCATCAAACACTCCCAGGACAGGTACAGCACAGGGTTAGATACAGAGTAAAGCTCTCTCTACACTGTCCCCATCAAACACTCCCAGGACAGGGACAGCACGGGGTTAGATACAGAGTAAAGCTCCCTCTACACTGTGTCCATCAAACACTCCCAGGACAGGAACAGCATGGGGTTAGATGCAGCGTAAAGCTCCCCCTACACTGTCCCCATCAAACTCCCCCAGGACAGGTACAGCAAGGGGTTACATACAGAGTAAACTCTCTCTACACTGTCCCCATCAGACACTCCCAGGACAGGTACAGCACGGGGTTAGATACAGAGTAAAGCTCCCTCTCACTGCCCCCATCAAACACTCCCAGGACAGGGACAGCACGGGGTTAGATACAGAGTAAAGCTCCCCCTACACTGTGCCCATCAAACACTCCCAGGACAGGGACAGCACGGGGTTAGATACAGAGTAAAGCTCCCTCTACACTGTCCCCATCAAACACTCCCAGGACAGGTACAGCATGGGGTTAGATACAGAGTAAAGCTCCCTCTACACTGTCCCCATCAAACACTCCCAGGACAGGTACAGCACAGGGTAAGATACAGAGTAAAGCTCCCTCTACACTGTCCCCATCAAACACTCCCAGGACAGGTACAGCACGGTGTGAGATACAGAGTAAAGCTCATAAAGACCATTGGACACAGGAGCAGAAGGAGGCCATTCAACCCATCAAGTCTGTTGCGCCATTCAATGAGATCTTGACTGATTTGATGTGCTAATCCTCAACTCCACTTTCCCGCCTCATCCCCATAACCATCGATTCCATTTCCTCCTCTAATTTCCGAAAGACATGCTTTAAGTGAATTGGACTTTCTGAATTCTCCCTCAGTGTAACCGAGCAGGCGCCGGAGTGTGACGACTAGGGGATTTTCACAGTAACATCGTTGCAGTGTTAATGTAAGCCTAGGTGTGACATTAATAGAGATTATTATAATAAAAATCTGTCTATCTCAGCCTTGAACATACTCCACTGCAACTCTCTGCAGTAAATAATTCCACAGATTCACTGCTCTCTGAGAGAAGAAATTGCTCCTCATCTTTGTCTGAAATGGCCGACCCCTTACCCTGAGATTATGCCCTCTGGTCCTAGACTCTCCCACAAGGGGAAACAACCTCTTAGCATCTATCCTGTGAAGGCCCTGAGAATCCTATATGTCTTAATAAGGTCGCTCTCATTCTTCTAAATTCCAATCAGTACAGGCCACAACCTACTCAACCTGTTTCCTTACCCGGGAACGACTGAGTGAGCCTTCTCTGGATTGTCTCCAATGCCAGTACATCTTGCCTTACATAAGGAGACCAAAATGTTCACAGTATTCCAGGTGTGGTCTAACTAGTACCTTGTATAGTGATAAGAGTTTATTCATTTCGGTGCTATTTGAATGCATACAGCTAATAGGCAAAAATATTAAAAGTGTCCTGACTGTGGGAATCCAGTCATTGTCTCATATCCTAAATTAACCATTGTATTCCAGTGTATTCAACACTGAGAACATATTGTTCTCTGTCTAATCAACTAATCAATTCTCAAGCTGTGAAATATAGCACAAAGTGTGAGAAACATATCTAGTAATTTTCCTAAGACTGCACATGCAGATGTTAAGCTAGTTTTGATAGGCACCAGTCAATCTTACGTAATGTCCAATGTTTGATTAATAAATCACCTTCTAAGTAGCAGACATTCATTTGAACAAACCAGGTCTCAGCTGAGAATTAGAAGCCAATGGAAGTAAATGAGGGGTTAAACCAGAGGTAAGAATGCCTTAAAAATAGAACCTCGTGGTGGAGGTTTTGTTCCTGAATTCTTGAATCATCTGTCTGTTTGTGTTAAGTAATTTCTTTTTTATGCTTTATGCTTTTTGCCATGTGCTTGACCTTTTTATGTATTGTTTGATATTTTGTTTCTATGTTTATTCAAGTGTATTCAAATAAGTAATTAGCAAAAAAAGCTGTATTTTTGACATCTCCCACAACCGGACTGCCGATTCTTATTAGAAGGTTAAAAAAAAAGAGTCCTACATGTAGTTTTAGCAAAATTGCCCTATTTTTATACTCCATTCGCTTTGAAACAAAAGCCAACATTTCATTTGCCTTCCCTATTACCTGTTGAAATGGCATGCCAGCCCTTTCGTGATTGGACTGCCAAATCCCTCTCTGCTGCAGCTTTGTACAATCTTTCTCTACTTAAATAACATTCAGCTCTTTTATTCTTCCTACCAAAGTGCATCACTCCACACTTTCCTACATTACATTCCTGCATCTGCCCTCACTCATGTTTTTCTTTTTATATGCTTATCAAAGATTTTACAGACTGCTTTTGTGTTCTTTGCAATTTTACTCTCATACACTGCTTTCCCACTCTTAATCAATCGCTTGGCCTTCCTTTGCTGAATTCGAAACTGTACCTATTCCTCAGGCTTGCTACTTTTTTCAGCAATTTTATTCAACTCTGAATACTATCCTTAATTTCTTTTGTGAGCCATGGTTGGGCACTTTTCTTATTGTGTTTTTTCACCAGAAAGGCATATATAACAGTCACAGTGCACACAATCGTTTCTTACATATTAACTGTTGTCTGTCCACCATCATGCTTTTTAATGAAGATCCCCAATCTATCTTAGCCAACTTACATCTCATACCTTTGTAGTTTCCTTCGCTTAGATTAAGGAATCTAGAATCAGATTGGACTTCCTCACTTTCCATCCTAATGAAGAACTCTATCATGTTATGATCACTGTTCCCTAAAGGACCCTGCACAACAAGATTATTAATTAACCCCTTCTCGTTGAATAATATCAAATTGAGGATAACATGTTCTCTATTTGGTACCTCGCACATGCTCTAGGAATTCACCTCCACTATATTATTGCTAATTTGGTTTTCCCAGTATATATGTAGATTAGAGTCACCGATGATCACTTGTTACATGCATCTCTAATTTTCTGTTTAATGCCATTCCTGACATTACCGCTAATGTTTGGAGGCCAATAGACAACGTCCAGTCATGTTTTCCACCCCTTGTTTCTTCTTAGCTCCACTCAGACTGATTCTACGTCTAAATTTTCTGAGCCAATACCCAAGGCAGGATTCTCCGTTCTGAAGACTAAGTCCCCACGCCGGCATGAAAACGGTGGCGTTTTATGCCAGGGAAACTGGCGCAAAACGGCCACCGATTCACTGTTCTGGGGGAGTGGGGACTAGCAGCCAAGCAGCATAGAGCTCCCAGTTCTAGCTGCCGATACGACCTAGAGAGTTGCCGGGTCTGTGGCCGCGCATGACGTCGGCCTGCAGCGGCCACGCCGTGCTTCATGGCAGATACCGCTCACAGGCCCAGCCCGCGAAATAGTCTCCCCTTCAGCCGGCTTGCGCGCTCTGGACCGCTCCACCACAGTGCACCCAGCCCAAATATGCCCCCCCCTCCCTGCCCATGGATCGGCGTTCCGCCGACTGTGTCGGAGCTGGACTGAGTCAGCAGCCGCCACGCTCAGTTCCCGAAGGGCGAGACCACACGCGACCCACGTCGTTGGGAACTCGGCCGGTCGGGGACAGAGCATTGCGGGTTCGGAGGCCGTGGAGAGGGCATGCGCTGTGCTCTTTGAGTACGCCGCTTTTCAGGGGATGGAGCATCGCGAAAGCGGCGCTGCCCCCGATTTCGCCGTCATCGGGGATTCTCCGCCCCATCACCGAAAGTGATTTTGGCGCGGGGATTGGAGAATCCAGCCCCATAATCTCACCATTGCTTTGATTTTGCCCTAAACCAACAATGCCTCTTTTCCCTTTTTGCCTGTCCTTCCTAAATATCAAGTACCCTTGGATATTTAATGACCATGGTGGTCACCATGCAGCCATATTTCCATAGTCGCAATCATATCGTGCTCCTGTATTCCAATTTGCTCTGTGAATTTATCCACCTTATGCAAATGATCCATGCATTCAGAATCGGTGACTTTAGATTAGTCTTTGTAACACTTTGGCTCTACTTGCTGCTAGCCCTTTGCTTCCTCTGCCTTCCATCTGTGCTTTCTGCCTTTTCTGTCAATCTTTGTTTCCTTCTCTTGTGTCTTCCGGCCCACCCACATGAGGTGCACGACCACAGTCATGGTCCGCCTGCTCCCCCAGACTTTGGTGTACTCACATCTCGTCGCTGTGTAAAAATGTCCCATCCACCCACATCCAAGACGATTCCACCGGATTATCCTTGATTCCAATCCAATATGCGCGGCTCAGGTTGAACCCAGCCACAAATTCCTGAAAAGGAAAGCGACCAGTGAGAATCATGCTCGCCACACAAGTGCCAGGCAATGACCATTTCCAACAAGAGAGGATCTAACCATCTCCCATGACATTCAGTGGCATTACATAAGAAGTTCGGAACTAGGAGCAGCAGTAGGCCTGCTCTGCCATTCAATAAGATTATGGCTGACCTTTTTGTGGACTCAGCTCCGTCCACTTATTCGCTCGCTCACTATAACCCTTAATCCCTTTACTGTTCAATAGTCTATCTATCTTTGCCTTAAAGATATTCAACGAGGTAGCCTCAACTGCTTCACTGGGCAGGGAATTCCACAGATTCACAACCCTACGGGTGAAGATGTTCCTCCTTAATTCAGTCCGAAGTCTTCTGCCTCTTATTTTGAGGCTATGGCCCCAAGTTCTAGTTTCACCAACCAGTGGAAACAACCTCCTTGCTTCTACCTTATCTATTTCCTTCATAATTTTATATGTTTCTATAAGATCCCCCCTCATTCTTCTGAATGGGGGACATGGTAGCACAGTGGTTAGCACTATTGCTTCACAGCGCCAGGGACCTGCGTTCGATTCCCGCTTGGGTCACTGTCTGTGCGGAGTCTGCATATTCTCCCTGTGTCTGCGTGGGTTTCCTCCAGGTGCTCCGGAGTCCCACAAGTCCTGAAAGGCGAGCTTGTTAGGTGAATTGGACATTTTGAATTCTCCCTCTGTGTACCTGAACAGGCGCCAGAGTGTGGCAACTCGGGGCTTTTCACAGTAACTTCATTGCAGTGTTAATGTAAGCCTACTTCTGACAATAATAAAGATTATTAATATTATAAATTCTAATGAGCATAGAACATAACAGCGCAGTACAGGCCCTTCGGCCCTCGATGTTGCGCCGACCTGTGAAACCACTCTAAAGCCCATCTACACTATTCCCTTATCGTCCATATGTCTATGCAATGACCATTTCAATGTCCTTAGTGTTGGCGAGTCCACTATTGTTGCAGGCAGGGCATTCCACGTCCTTACTACTCTCTTGAGTAAAGAACCTACCTCTGACGTCTGTCTTATATCTATCTCCCCTCAATTTGAAGCTATGTCCCCTCGTGCTAGACATCACTATCTGAGGAAAAAGGCTCTCACTGTCCACCCTATCCAATCCTCTGATCATCTTGTATGCCTCAATTAAGTCACCTCTTAACCTTCTTCTCTCTAACGAAAACAGCCTCAAGTCCCTCAGCCTTTCCTCATAAGATCTTCCCTCCATACCAGGCAACATTCTGGTAAATCTCCTCTGCAATGCTTCCACATCCTTCCTATAATGCGGCGACCAGAATTGCACGCATAGTATAGTCCCTGTCTACTCAGTCTCTTCTCATAAGCTGATCCTCTCAACTCCGGAATCAACCTAGTGAATTTCCTCTACACCCTGTCCAGTGCCAGTTCATCCTTTCTCAGGTAAGGAGATCAAAACTGTACACAGTACTCCAGATGTGGCCTCACCAGCTGCAACATAACCTCCCTGTTTTTAAACGCCATCCCTCTTGTAATGAACGTCAAAATTCCATTTACCTTCTTAATTACATGCTGCACCTGCAAACCAGCTTTTGCAATTCGTACACAAGGACACCCAGGCCCCTCTGCACAGCAGCATGCTGCAATTTTTTACCATTTAAATAATAGTCCATTTTGCTGTTATTCCTCCCAAAATGGGAGACCTCACATTTACCAACATTGTACTCCATCTGCCAGACCCTTGCCCACTCACTTAAACTATCTATATCCCTCTGCAGACTTTGTGTCTTCTGCACACTTTACTCCACCACTCATCTTAGTGTCACCTGCGAACTTTGACACATTACACTCGGTCCCCAACTCCAAATTATCTATGTAAATTGTAAACAATTGCGGCCCCAACACTGATCCCTGAGGCGCACCACTAGCCACTGATCGCCAACCAGAAAAACACCCATTTATCCACACTCTTTGCTTTTTGTCAGTTAACCAATCCTCTATCCATGCTGATACATTACCCATAATGCCGTGCACCCTTATCTTATGCAGCAACCTTTTGTGCGGCACCTTGTCAAATGCCTTCTGGAAATCTAGATAAACCACATCCACCGCCGTTGTCCACTGCACTCGTAATGTCCTCAAATTCCAGTAAATTAGTTAAACATGACCTGCCTTTCATGAACCCATGCTGTGTCTGCCCAATTGGACAATGTCTATCCAGATGTCTGGCTATTTCTTCCTCGATGATAGATTCAAGCATATTCCCCACTACAGAAGTTAAGCTAACCGGCCTATAATTACCCACCTTTTGTCTACCTCCTTTTTTAAACAGTGGCATCACATTTGCTCTTTTCCAATCTGCCAGAACCACCCCAGAGTCCAGCGAATTTTGGTAAATTACCGCGAGTGCATTTGCTATTTCCCCCGTCTCTTTTAGTGCCCTGGGATGCATCCCATCAGGGCCAGGAGACTTGTCTACCTTTCGCCCCATTAACGTGCCCAATACCACCTCCTGAGTGATAATGATCATTTCTTGGTCCTTACCTGCCAAATCCTCCTTGGCATCAATTATTGGCATGTTATTTGTGTCTTCCACTGTGAAGACCAAATCAAAATACTTGTTCAATGCCTCAGCCATTTCCTCATTTCCCATTATGAAATCCCCCTTCTCATCTTCTAAAGGACCAATGTTGACCTTAGCCACTCTTTTTCGTTTCATATATTTGTAGAACCCTTCGCTATCTGATTTTATATTCTCAGCTAGTTTACTCTCATTATCTATCTTACTTTTCTTTATAGCTTTTTTCGTGGCTCTGTTGACTTTTAAAGATTTCCCAATGCTGTCGTTTCCAACTAATCTTTGCCACTTTGTATGCATTTTCTTTCAATTTGATACCCCCCTTTATTTCCTTCGCTATCTCTGGCTGATTATTCTTTATCCGACAGTCCTTCCTTTTCATTGGTAGATACTTTTGCTGAGCACTCTTCGTCATCCCCCCTCCAGCAATTATCAACACCCTGGGGGTTACCATTAACCAGAAACTGAACTGGGACCAGCTGGATAGACAATCTAATCATCTCCTCCCTTTGACATTCAATGGCAATATCATCACTGAATTCAGATTCTAGCATCCGCAGTAATTTCCTTTTATCCATCACTGAATCCCCCACTATCAACATCCTGGGGGGTTACCATTGACCAGGAACTGATCTAGGACCAGCCATATAAATACTGTGGCTACCCAGCAGGTCGGAGGCTTGGAATTCTCAGAAGAGTAAAGTAAAAACGCCAGAGTCCCAGATGAAATGAAATTAAAAATCACTTATTGTCACAAGTAGGCTTCAAATGAAGTTACTGTGAAAAGCCCCTAGTCGCCACATTCCGGCGCCTGTTCGGGGAGGCTGGTACAGGAACTGAACCCACACCTCTGGCCTGCCTGGGTCTGCTTTCAAAGCCAGCGATTTAGCCCTGTGCTAAACCAGCCACAGGTTGCTTTCCGCTTTGAGAAGAGCTGACTAGTGGTGATTTAACCTGAGGATCACACCTCAGGTGAGGGGCAAGGTTGAGAAGGCAGGGGCTTCATGAATAACGTCAGCCAGTACAGGAATTGAGCCCTCTGTTAGCCTTGCTCTGCATAACAAACTAGCCGTCCAGCCAACTGAGCTAAACCGGAGGAAGTAACTGACTTCCTGAGTTCCCACAAAATCTGTCCATCATCTGCAAGGCACAAGTCAGGAGTGTGATGGGATACTCCCCACTTGTCTGGAGGAGGGCAGCTCCCAACAACATTCGAGAAGCTCAATACCATCCAGGACAAAGCAGCCCCGCTTGATCAACATGCTCACCACAAACATTCACTCTGTAAACTACTGATACACAGGGATTCCCAAAACAGGTACAGTATAAACAGGTGATGCATTTTGGTAGGTCTAACATAGAGGGGAAATATACCGTAAATGGCAAAACTCTTAGGAAATAGAACGTCAGAGAGATCTGGCCGTGGAGGTCCACAGATCTTTGAAAGTGGCAACACAAGTGGACAAGGTAGTCAAGAAAGCAAACAGAATGCTTGCCTTCCTTGTACGGGGCATCGAGTATAAAAACTGGCAAGTCATGCTGCAGTTGATAGAACCTTGGTAAGGCCGCATGTGGAATATTGAGCACAATTCTGGTCGCCAAACTACCAGAAGGATGTGGAGGCTTTGGAGAGGATGCAGAGGAGGTTTACCAGGATGTTGCCTGGTCTGGAGGGTGTTAGCTATGCGAAGAGGCTAAATAGACACGGACTGTTTTCATTAGAACGACGGAGGTTGAGGGGTGACCTGACAGAGGTTTACAAGATTATAAGGGGCATGGATAGAGTGGATGGGCAGGCACTCTCCAAGGGTGGAAAGGTCAGTCATCAGGGGGCATAGGTTTAAGGTCCCTGGGGCAAAGTTTAGAGATGTGCGAGGCAGGTTTTTTTACGCAGAGGGTGGTGAGTGCCTGGAACGTGTTGCCAGGGGAGGTTGTGGAAGCAGATGCATTAACGTCCTTCAAAAGGCATCTTGACAAAAACATGGATAGGATGGTATAGAGGGATACGGCACAAGGAAGTGCTGAGGGTTTTGGCAAAGGTTGGTATCATGACCGGTACAGACTTGGAGGGCCGAAGGGCCTGTTCCTGTGCTGTATTGTTCTTTGTTCACGCGGTTAGAAACAGATTAAAGCTCCCTTTACACTGTCCCCATCAAAACACCCAGGATAGGTAAAGCACGGGGTTATATACAAAGTAAAGCTCCCTCTATACTGTCCCCATGAAATACTCCCAGGACAGGTATAGCACAGGGTGAGAATTTGCTTACCTGTTCCTCCTCACTGTGAATCACCAAGAGCTCGGCACCCTGTAGGATACAGTTCTGTCGACTCTCCTCCCAACCCAGGATACTCTTTGAGAAGTAGTAGCAATGGCCCTTGTAAGGAGTCCAGTATTTGTGGCACAGGTCACTTGTACAGTCTGAGGGTGGCAGAGAGAGAATGTAAATTATGAAACAAGACATGAAGTGAAGGGGCAGACATTATCAGTTTTAAATGGAGGTAAACATATCATTGCCACACCAAAACTAACCACCCTTCTTCAATGACCAACTAATGGTGCACAATCTTAGTGTATATGTGTGCGTGTGTGACAGTGTGGGCGAGAGAGCGTGGGCGAGAGAGTTTTCGAGAATGTGAGAGATCATGTGTGTGTGAGAGTGATCGTGTGTGTGTGAGAGAGATTGTGTGTGAGAGATTGCGTGGGAGAGAGAGATTGTCTGCGAGAGAGAGATCGTGTGAGAGAGAGATCGGGAGATAGTGTGAGTGGTAGAGGGAGAGAGAGCGTGTGAGAGAGAGAGCGTGTGTGAGGGAGAGCGTGTGAGAGTGAGTGAGACTACATGAGAGAGTGCGTGAGAGAGTGCGTGAGAGAGTGCGTGGGCAGCATGGTAGTACAGTGGCTAGTACTGTGGTTTCACAGCGCCAGGGTCCCAGGTTCGATTCCCCGCTGGGTCACTGTCTGTGCGGAGTCTGCACGTTCTCCCCGTGTCTGCGTGGGAGGGGTTATTGGGTTATGGGGATAGGGTGGAAATGACGGCTTAAGTGGGTCGATACAGACTCGATGGGCCGAATGGCCTCCTGCAGCACTGTCTGTTCTATGTTCTATGTAAGAGAGTGTGAGTGAGGGAACGAGTGTATGGCATTGAGTGTAAGCGTGTGAGAGTGTATGCGAGTGTATGTGAGTGTGTGTGAGAGTGTGTGAGAGTGTGTGAGAGTATGTGAGAGTATGTGAGAGTATGTGCGAGTGTCTGTGAGAAAGACAATATATGATAGAGCGGGTGTGAGAGAGCGCGGAAGAGAGGGCATGAGAAACAGCCTGTGAGAGAGAGCCCGTGAGAGAGTGCGTGAGAGAGTATGCGTGAGAGAGCGTATGTGAGATCATGTGTGAGAGGTAGCATATGAGAGAGTGCATGTGTTAAAGAGTGCATGTGTGAACATGTGTGAGAGAGAGCATGTTAGAGAGTGTATGAGAGGGTGACAGAAAGTGAGTGTGAGAGTATGAGAGAGGCAGTGTGAAATTGTGAGTGCAAGAGAGAGTGTATGAGAGGCAGTGTGTGAGAGCGATTGTGCGCGAGAGTGACAAGAGAGCTTTTGCAAGAGATTAGATTAAGAGAGAGATTAAGAAAGTGAAAGAGCGAGAGAGCGCGGCACGTTGGCGCAGTGGTGTGCACTGCTGCCTCATGGCACTGAGGACCCAGGTTCAATCCTGGCCCCAGGTCACTGAGCGTGTCGAGTTTGCACATTCTCCCCATGTCTGCGTGGGTCTCACCCCACAACTGAAAGATGTGCAGGTTAGGTGGATTGGCCACGCTAAAGTGTCCCTTAATTGGAAAAATTAAAAGATAAATAAAGAGAGACTGTGTGTATTTGAGTTAGAGAGAGAGATTGTGCGCGTGTGCCAGCATGTGCATGTGTACACAGGACTGGAATATAAAGACACAGGGATTATGCTGCAACTATATAAAATCCTAGTTAGACCCCACTTGGAGTCACTTTGAGCAGTTCTGGGCACCACAGCTTCGGAAGAATAATAAATAGCCTTTTATTGTCACAAGTAGGCTTACATTTACACTGCAATGAAGTTACTGTGAAAAGCCCCTAGTCGCCACATTCCGGTTCCTGTTCGGGTACACAGAGGGAGAATTCAGAGTTCTCAGCTGGTACGGGAATTGAACCCGTGCTGCTGGCATTGTTTTGCATCACAAACAGTTGTCTAGCCCACTGAGCTAAACCAACCCTATTTTGGCCTTGGAGGGAGCGCAACATATGTTTACAACAATGATAACTGAGTTAGCAGATACGATAAGGGAGGGGGCGGTTAGGGAAGGAGGGTAGGGGGAGATAGTTTAGGCATGATCAGTGAGTGGAGGAGGAGGGACTGGGGAACTGTGTGTGTACGCCATGTTGGCTGGTTATGGTTGTTGGCTCGGGGGGGGGGGGGGGGGGGGTATTTACTGTGTTATGCTTACATTTGAAATTGTTGTTAAAAAAAAATCACAAATGCCTTAATAAACAGTTTTTTTTTAAAATGATACCTGGATTACAGGGTGTTGAGTTACGAGGAGAGATTACTCAAATTAGACCCGTTTTCGTTAGAATTTGAAGACTAAGGAGTGATCTGATCAAAGTATTCAAGATATCAACAGGGAAAGACAGGGTAGATAAAGATAAACTATTTCCACTGGCTAGAGATTCTAAAACTATGGGGCATAGTCTAAATATTAGGGACAGACTATTCATAGAACATAGAACAATACAGCGCAGTACAGGCCCTTCGGCCCACGATGTTGCACCAAAACAAAAGCCATCTAACCTACACTATGCCATTATCATCCATATGTTTATCCAATAAACTTTTAAATGCCCTCAATGTTGGCGAGTTCACTACTGTAGCAGGTAGGGCATTCCACGGCCTCACTACTCTTTGCGTAAAGAACCTAAAGAACCTACCTCTGACCTCTGTCCTATATCTATTACCCCTCAGTTTAAAGCTATGTCCCCTCGTGCCAGCCATTTCCATCCGCGGGAGAAGGCTCTCACTGTCCACCCTATCCAACCCCTGATCATTTTGTATGCCTCAAGGTCTTTTTTTTTTAAACAGTAATTTTAGTAAAACCTGGGTTAACATGCATGCAGACACTATGGCTGCTGAAACTGTGATTAAGGGGGTCATAAAAGTGAAGTAATCACTGATTTTGCAGCTGAAGCTGTTAATAGATTTGAGAACCATTTATTTATTTACAGCTAGCTAGCTAATGGAATATTGTTTACTTCTAAAGGATAACTGGGGTGTAGATAGTTTATGCGTTTGGTCCTGGTTAAATGGGTCCTGAGTGTTAAGTAATGGGTAAGAGACATTCCAATTAATTGTCTCATTTATGTTAAGTATCCAATAATTGACACTGATATGTAAAGGGGCTTGAGGTGGCCTTTGTGTCAGGTGATCTGATGATAGAGTTTTGTGCAGAGTCTGTTAAAGTAAAATAAAGGTGTTTGCGAAGAGAAGCAGAACCTTTGACTCTTTATACAACAGCAGCTAAACGTCCAACAAATGGTAGCAGAGGATGGTTGCTGTGCAAATGTGAAGGGTTGAAAGATACAACTTTTCCAGACCAAACCAAGGAGTGAGTGAGAAAAGTAAAGATGGCTGGATATGACTATCCTCCCTTATTTTCTGAAAGGGGATCGTATGACCAATGGAGAACTGCAGTAGTTATGTGGACTAAGGTAACTGCCTTGGGAAAGAGAAAACAAGGTATAGCATTGGCTCTTTCTCTACCTTATGACAGTAAAATCCAGAGCAAAGTGTTTTCTGAGCTGGAATTGGAAGAGTTAGACTCAGAAGAAGGTCTGGAGACTCTACTAAGTTATATGGATAAGATTTATAAGAAGGATGACTTGTTAAGTGCGTATGAAGCATGGTCGGATTTTGATAGGTTCCCCGGAAAATAGAGGATTTCTCCATTGAAGACTATATAATGGAATTTGGCAGACTATATTAAAAGGCTGCAGAAGCACAACCTGGAATTTCCACAGTCTGTGTTGGCCTTTAAATTACTTGACTGTGCTAGAGTGAGCAACATGGATAGGCTCCTGGTTTTGACAGGAGTTCAGTTTGCAGATAATGATACTTTATTCGATCAGATGACAGAAGCTTTAAAAAAGGTTTCTGGGGAAACATTCGATTCCGATGGCTCTGATGACCCAAATAGGTCAGTCTGCAATAAAGCAGAATATGGAAAATACCCTACTAACAGGATGGCGAAATTGTGCAGCTATGCTCAGGTTCCAAGACTATAGAAGGAGATCGGTACGCGGAAATTATGAAGACGGCAACCTACAATAGGAAGATGAAACCCAGAAATGCATGGGACATGATAAATCGATGTTTTCAATGTGACTCTCAATACCATTATGCTTTCAACTGTCCAACACGTTATAACAGTGTTTGAAGTGACACATGATAGGGAAGAGTCAGAAGGGGAAAAAGATAGTGACCAGAGAAAAGGCATTGTCCTATTAACAAGCAGTTTTACGCCGGTAATGAGGGTGTTGGTTGCAGAATCCTTCAATTGTGCTGTATTGGACAGTGGCTGCACATCTACTGTGTGTGGAATTGACTTGTTCAAATGTTACCTGGGCTCCTTGAATGCTGAAAATCGGAACAAGGTTTTTACTAAATGAATTTTACTAAATGAATACTTTGCATCAGTATTCACCAAAGAGAAGGAATTGGTGGATGTTGAGTCTGGAGAATGGTGTGTAGATAGCCTGGGTCACATTGAGATCCAAAAAGACGAGGTGTTGGGCGTCTTGAAAAATATTAAGGTAGATAAGTCCCCAGGGCCTGATGGGATCTACCCCAGAATACTGAAGAAGGCTAGAGAGGAAATTGCTGAGGCCTTGACAGAAATCTTTGGATCCTCACTGTCTTCAGGTGATGTCCCGGAGGACTGGAGAATAGCCAATGTTGTTCCTCTGTTTAAGAAGGGTAGCAAGGATAATCCAGGGAACTACGGGCCGGTGAGCCTTACGTCAGTGGTAGGAAAATTATTGGAGAGAATTCTTCGAGACAGGATCTACTCCCATTTGGAAGCAAATGGACGTATTAGTGAGAGGCAGCATGGTTTTGTGAAGGGGAGGTAGTGTCTCACTAAATTGATAGAGTTTTTCAAAGAGGTCACAAAGATGATTGATGCAGGTAGGGCAGTGGATGTTGTCTATATGGACTTCAGTAAGGCCTTTGACAAGGTCCTTCATGGTAGACTGGTACAAAAGGTGAAGTCACACGGGACCAGGGGTGAGCTGGCAAGGTGAATACAGAACTGGCTAGGTCATAGAAGGCAGAGAGTAGCAATGGAAGGGTGCTTTTCTAATTGGAGGGCTGTGACTAGTGGTGTTCCGCAGGGAGTAGTGCTGGGACCTTTGCTGTTCGTCGTATATATAAATGATTTGGAGGAAAATGTAACTGGTCTGATTAGTAAGTTTGCAGACGACACAAAGGTTGGTGGAATTGCAGATAGCGATGAGGACTGTCAGAGGATACAGCAGGATTTAATTCGTTTGGAGACTTGGGCGGAGAGATGGTAGATGGAGTTTAATCCGGACAAATGTGAGGTAATGCATTTTGGAGGGTCTAATGCAGGTAGGGAGTATACAGTGAATGGTAGAACCCTCAAGAGTATTGACAGTCAGAGAGATCTAGGTGTACAGGTCCACATGTAACTGAAAGGGGCAACACAGGTGGAGAAGGTAGTCAAGAAGGCATACGGCATGCTTGCCTTCATTGGCCGGGGCATTGAGTATAAGAATTGGCAAGTCATGTTGCAGCTGTATAGAACCTTAGTTAGGCCACACTTGGAATATAGTGTTCAATTTGGTTGGCACACTACCAGAAGAATGTGGAGGCTTTAGAGAGGGTGCAGAAGAGATTTACCAGGATGTTGCCTGGTATGGAGGGCATTAGCTATGAGGAGCGGTTGAATAAACTTGGACTGTTCTCACTGGAACAACGGAGGTTATGGGGCGACCTGATGGAGGTCAACAAAATTATGAGGGGCATAGACAGAGTGGATAGTCAGAGGCTTTTCCCCAGGGTAGAGGGGTCAATTAGTAGGGGGCATAGGTTTAAGGTGCGAGGGGCAAGGTTTAGAGTAGATGTACGAGGCAAGTTTTTTTACACAGGGTAGTGGGTGCCTGGAACTCGCTGCCGGAGGAGGTGGTGGAAGCAGGGACGATAGTGACATTTAAGGGGCATCTTGACAAATACATGAATAGGATGGGAATAGAGGGATACGGACCCAGGAAGTGTAGAAGATTGTAGTTTAATCGGGCAGCATGGTCGGCACGGGCTTGGAGGGCCGAAGGGCCTGTTCCTGTGCTGTACTTTTCTTTGATCTTTGTTTGTTCTTTGTTAAGGAATTTGAAAGTTCCACAAGTTTCAGGTTTGGTGATGATAATACTCTGACGTCGCTGATAGAGTGGTGATCCCTTGCAAAATTGCCGGAGTGAATCATTTCATTAGCACGGATGTTGTATCAAGTGAACAGACCGTCGATGAAGAAAGCACACATGAAACTGGATATGGAACAGGATAAGGCAACAGTTTTTGGAAAGACGGTGGACTTACAATTTACACAGTCGGGACACTATTGTATTCCATTACTGACAAATAATATTTCAAGTACAGTTATTAAGGATGTATTAATGGCAGTTGAAAATGGGACTTTAGCTGATAAAAAGCTTGGTGTACTAAAACTACAGAGGCAATTTGCACATCCGTCTCCTCGGAGGCTGAAAAATTTATTAAAGGATGCAGGGGTAAGGGATGAAGACTATACACAGCTGATAAAACAGGTTAGTGACCGTTGTGAAGTTTGTAGGAAGTACAGAAGGACACCAGCACGACCGATAGTAACCCTACCTTTGGCCAGGGATACAAAATTATGAGGGGCATAGACAGAGTGGATAGTCAGAGGCTTTTCCCCAGGGTAGAGGGGTCAATTACTAGGGGGCATAGGTTTAAGGTGAGAGGGGCAAAGTTTAGAGTAGATGTACGAGGCAAGTTTTTTACGCAGAGGGTAGTGGGTGCCTGGAACTCACTACCGGAGGAGGTGGTGGAGGCAGGGACGATAGGGACATTTAAGGGGCATCTTGACAAATATATGAATAGGATGGGAATAGAAGGATACGGACCCAGGAAGTGTAGAAGATTGTAGTTTAGTCGGGCAGTATGGTCGGCACGGGCTTGGAGGGCCGAAGGGCCTGTTCCTGTGCTGTACATTTCTTTGTTCTTTGTTCTTTGTTAACGACATTGTGGCCATGGACCTTAAGACCTGGGATAAAGCCAATAATATATTTATTTTTCATGTTGTAGATTTAGCAACCAGGTTTAGTCAATCAATGATTGTACGAAGTAAAGACAAGGGATCAAATTGTGGAAAAATGGATAGGGACAGGAATGGGCCCACCGGCAAAATTCCTTATGGGCAATGGGGGAGAATTTGCTAATGATGAGTTTAGGGATAGGTGTGAAAACATGAATATCACAGTTCTGAATACGGATGCAGAAAGCCCATTTAGTAATGGTGTGTGTGAAAGAAACCATGCGGTAATAGATGACATGCTCCGGAACATTTTGGCAGATAGATCAAACTGCAAGCTAAATTCAGCTTTAGCATGGGCGGTACATGCAAAGAATTCCTTGCAGGTGGTTGGGGGCTATAGTCCCTATCAATTAGTGTTTGGTAGAAATCCAAAAATTCCATCCATTTTGGATGACCAGCCTCCAGCTTGGGAAGGGACTACAATTAGCTCTGCCTTTGCTGAGCATTTAAATGCATTACATAGTAGTAGAAAAGCTTTTTTGGAAGCAGAGGTCTCTGAAAGAATTCGCAGAGCTTTAAGGCATAATGTTAGGCCATCAAATAACGTTTTTCAGCAAGGAGACATTGTATACTATAAGAGAGATGACAGTTCACCGGATAGTGAACAGGTCCGCAGGAAAAGGTCGAGAACTATTGAAAGGACATCCCACAGCAGAAGGGAAAGATCAAGCAGTGGCAGTACAGCACGAGATACCAGGTGGGAGAGTGGACGTAGATTATCAAGGTCTCAGAACATGAGTAAAACTATGAATACGAATAGGAGTAGAAGCCCACATGCACTTGAGATTATGGTGGTTTCCAATAAAGTAGATGAAACAGTTATCAAAGATGCCAAACAGCAAGAATTGCATCGTTGGAGTGAATTTGGGGTATACACGGAAGTACCGGATAGGGGACAAAGAGCTCTATCCCACAGATGGATTTGCATGGAAAAGGTTCTTCTGGATGGACCTTATAAGGCAAAGGCCCGGCTTGTGGCAAGGGGATTTGAAGAAAACTTTGAAGATTAGGATTTAAGGGTAGATTCACCTACGGCAGGAAAGGTTATTTTAAAGATCTTCTTGGCTCTATTCGGCACAAAGGCATGGGAATGCAACTCTATAGATAAAAAAGCTGCCTTTTTGCAGGGGCATCAGCTCCAGAGAGACATTTTTCTCCGTCCTCCTAAAGAAGCAGCTAACACAGAAGGGGTATTCTGGAAGTTGAACAAATGTGTATATGGATTAAATGATGCGTCTAGAGTCTGGTATTTTTCGGTATAGTCAGTTTTGTTAAAGTTAGGCTGTTGCCAGTTGAAAGCAGATCCGGCAATGTTTTACTGGCACTATAAAGGAAATCTTTCTGGCATCTTTATGATGCATGTCGATGATTTTTTGTGGGGTGGGACTAGTGATTTCAAAGCTATTGTAATCTCTGGTTTGAGGAAAGAATTCAGGGTTGGAAGTCAGGCTTCCGGTGCATTTAAATATATTGGACTGGAAATTGGACAGACTACCTTAGGGGCAACTTTACGTCAGCAATCTTATTTGGAAAGCATCAGCCCAATAGCAATTACTCGTGGCTGGGTTTCACAAAAAGACGCAATGGTTTCAAAGATGGAAAAAGAGCAACTGTTTAATTGGGCAACTGAATTGGTTAGGTAGACAGACTAGACCGGATGTGTTTTGATGTCTTAGAGTTGAGTACAGAAATGAATGATCCCAAAGTGGAAGACATAATAAGAGCAAATAAAGCATTGGTCAAACTAAAAATGCAGGAGTGTGTTTTGAGGTTCCCGGTTTTAGGTGACCTTTGGCACTTGAAACTCAGTTTGTAGTGATGCATCCTATGCAAATTTATGTGATGGGGTTTCAAGCACAGGAGGTTTTAGGGAACAATGGTAAATGTTGACCTCTTGTGTGGGAAACAAAGAAAATAAGGAGAGTGGTCAAAAGCACTTTGGCTGCTGAGACGTTAAGCCTTGTAGAGGCGGTGGATATGGCCTTTTATGTATCTCAGATATTGACAGAAATTTTGGGATTAGGGGATTTGGGTAATATACCTATTGAATGTCACATTGACAATAAATCCCTGTGGGAAAATGTGCACTCCACAAAAAGTGTCAATGAAAAAAGGTTAAGGATAGACATCGCAAGTTTGAAGCAGATGTTGGACAGTAGCTATCAATTGTCAGACTGTTTTACAAAAAGAGGGGCTAGTTCACAGAAAAGCGCCTGTTTCTGTGACTGTTTTTTTTTCTTCCAAAAATGAACAAAAAAAAGAGGGGGAAATTGCGTGTGTGTTTTTGAGTTTCTTGTAATTTTGTTTTCACCTAATTATTTTTTTTCTCCAAGGAAGGGGAGACTGTAATGGATTAAGAGACATTCCTCATTGTTGTCTCATTTATGTTAAGTATCCAACAATTGACACTGATATGTAAAGGGGCTTCAGGTGGCCCTTGTGTGAGCTGATGTGATGATAGAGTTTTGCGCTTAGTCTGTTAAAGTAAAATAAAGGTGTTTGTGAAAAGGAGCAGAACCTTTGACTCTTTATACAACAGCAGCTAAACGTCAAACACTCGGACATCCTGTGGGAGGAAACAAAAGAGTGCCTCATGCTTTGGATACAGAATTTGTAATTAAGGGGATGATCCAAGTCGGTCTGAAAAGCATGTGGGTATTGTTGGTTAAATCAAAATTGGTAGCTAGAGTATCATTGTCAGAGGAGGTATCTAGGAATTATGATGAGATAAGAAAAGCCATTTTAAGTGCATTGATCTACTGCCAGAGACCTATCGACAGAAGTTTTGAAATTTAAGGAAAGAACCAGGTCAGACATATATAGAATTTGAAACCATCAAAAAAAAATTGACAGGTGGCTAAAAAGCATTAAAGATAGACAACTTACATAGTTCTGAGGGAAATGATTATTCTGGAGGAATTTAAGGATTCACTTCATGCAGTAGTGAGAACTCGTGTGGAAAAACAAAGAGTTAAAATTGCTAGACTGGCACCAGAAATGGCAGATGATTTTGATGAAGGTTTGGGTTTTAACATCCATTTTAACAACTGTGGAAATGAAAAATCCACAGGTGATCAAGGAAAAGGAGGTCTAGTTGGAGGTATTCAAGAGATTTTGCCTCAGTATATAAAGGAAATTTATGAGAGTGGAAGAGAGATAAGAAAACTTAAATGTTTTCATTGTAATAAAGTTGGATACACAACGTCACAGCATTGGCGGCTTAAGAAAATTATTGGGAAGACATAATCCTTAAAAGAGGAAAAGCCAGTGGGGTTTATTAAAAAGGTAAAAGAAACTATGGTTGCAGCTGAGAGGTGCAAAAGTGTGTATAACCTGTTCAGAGGTTGGTTGATAAGAAGGTGGCAGATATTTGAAAGATTTTATTTGCCAGGGTCAGGCTTACTCATGTGTACAAGGTGGAGTAGGTAAGGATGTTAGAATCTTAAGGGATAGAGGAGATGGTTGGAGATAAGGAGCGATGTAGTACAGGAGTTTTGCCAGCAAAGGTGATAATATATGGGATTAATGGCGGTGAGTCGCATTCCATTATGTAACGCAAGGTCAGAGAGTCCAATGAAAAATGAAGTGGAGGTAGGAGTGATTGAAGAAATTAGCTTTTTCAGGAGTAGAGTTATTCCTGGGTAATGATGTAGCTGGATTACAGGTGGGAGCGATATATACTGTGAAAAGCTGATGGAAAGTCAAAAAACAAAGGTGTTGCAAGAGCGTATCTGGGGGATTTCCAGATTGCGTGGTAACAAGATAAGAAAGTCAAAGGTTGAGATAGGAGGAGCAAAAATTAAAGAGCAAAGATAGGGAGGCTGAGGTTCAGTTATCAGATAAATCTATGACCAGATTGTTGATAAAGAGCAAGAGCAGATGGAGGATGAAGCTGGTATCTTCCGTTCAGGAAAGTTGGTAGAATTAGAACAGAAAGACTCAGAGATAAAGCAGTTGTCTCCGAAAGCATACACAGATATAGAATCTGAGTGTATACCGAGAGTTATTGCATTAGAAATAATATATTAATGAGGAAGTGGAGACCTTTACATATTCACGCAGATCAGAAATGGGCAGAAGTTATATTACTGGTGGGTTAAAGAAAGGTGGTTTTGCGAGTAGTGTAGGAGGTTCCAGTAGGGGGTCATTTAGGAGGAAGGAAAACTCAAGCAAAAACACAAACATTTTTATTGGCCTGGACTGCATAAGGATGTAGTTGAGTTCTGTCGTATATGTCATACATGTCAGGTGATAGAAAATCTTGCGGTAATCAAACCAGCATCCTTAATACCCATTCCGGCATTTGAGGAACCTTTTACTCGGATCCCAATTGATTGTGTGGGACCGCTTCCTGAGACGAAAAGTAGGAATCAGTATTTGTTGACTATAATGGATGTGTCCATTAGATTTCGAGAGGCCATTCCATTAAAAAATATGATAGCAAGGGCAGCACGGTAATGCAGTGTGTTTAGTACTGTTGCCTACTGCGCTGAGGACCTGGGTTCGATCCCGGTCCCGGGTTACTGTCTGTGCGGAGTTTGCACATTCTCCCAGTGCCTGCATGGGTTTCACCCCCACAACTCAAAGAAATGCAGGGTAGGTGGATAGGCCATGCTAAATTGCCCTTTAATTGAAAATAAATAATTGGGTACTCTAAATTTACAAAAAAAAGAAATATTATAGCTAAGATGGTTGTAGAGGAGTTAACCAAATCATTTACCAGATACGGATTACCAAATTAAATCCAAGAGAGGATTGGGGATTTGTACTATTTGCAATTTGGGGTGCACCTAATGAATCAACTAAATTCGGTCCATTCAAATTGATTTTCAGTCATGAGGGAAGAGGACCACTTAAATCGATTAAGGAGAAATTTGAGAGACAAGAATTCTGAGACTACATTTTATGACTATGTGTCAAACTTTAGGGAGAGATTAAATAGGGCTGGTAAGTTGGCTAGAAAGCATTTAAAATTATCACAGCATATGAAGAAAAGGAGGTGGATAAGAAAGCAAAAACTCAATTTTTTTGCAAGGAGAAAGTATTACCAGTGTATTGAGCCAGTAAAGGCCAACTTTAGTGGGCCTTATCAAATCGAAAGGAAATTGAGTGAGGTGAACTACTTGATAAGAACGATAGATAGAAAAAAACCTCAGAGTACGTCATGTTAATATGCTCAAAGTATTTTCATAGAAAAGAAAGCAGGAGGATTTGTTCAAAGTTATAACTCTGGGAGAAGCAATAAATCCAGATGTCTCTGAATTTGACATTCCTCGAATCAGATTGCAGTGATTGAAGCTCACCTATTGCGATGGTGTAGAAGCCAGGTATTTCGAATACAACTAGTATAGGTAAAAGATAGCTGTTTAAGTACTCATTTTAAAAATGAGAATTTCAGCACACATAAATTCAGGACTTCAATATGATACATGAAACAGCATAAAATTCCATTATAAGATTATAACAGCACAGTTGCAAGACAATTTGACACTGCTTGTGCTAATTGTCAAGACCAAGGACTGAGTTCCATGGCAACGAGGTGGCAAGAGTCCAATGCAGTTTGTAAGAGCATTGAATCATATATATTTTACTCAATCTTTCTTGATATGAAGTCTCAATTGTTACATTAGCCAAGCCAGCTTACAACCAGTCTATTGCTGTTAAAGATTAGCAGAATATTACATTCCATAACATGTAGACATGAAACAATTAAAAAGCTGATGTTGCACATTGAAGATGGACGGCTTGCCATCAAATCAAATGTGTTTGAGTCTAACCCAAACCAATTAGGATTATATTGGGGTGTGATTAGATGACTTAAGACAGATATGAAAGTGTATAACTGAAAAGTTTCCGCCCGCCATTTTAGAAGATGTCTTTTGGGGGTTCTGTCAGTCTGTTAGTCTGTGTCAGTGATGTTAGTCCACTTTTGACTTTGAGTTTGAGTTTAGCTGAAGATTAGCTTTCTCTCTCTCTTCATGTTTCATTGCCAGACTTTGACCTTTTAAAAGTTACTTTCGAGCTGTCTGCCTAAGCAAAGAAAGATAATGTCTGTAATTCTCTGAAAGCTTCGAATTGTCTACGAATTGCCTTTTAAATGACTTTCAAATTGTAATCAAGCGACTACAAATAAAACAATTCTTTTTGGCACCTGAAAAGTTTTAACTGCAAATTTCTGCTGAGTTCCAGTATTCGCAAAGTGCTACTGATAACCGAATAACAGATGATATAAATTCCTTCAACTTTACACAGTCGAATAATACAAGGAATCGAACAACTTGGCATAGTCCAGAAATATTACAAATCTTAAAACTTGTCGTATTGCGCCAGGACTTTGATTCATCAACTAAGCTTCCCCCAAACTTGGCGTAGTTCGACAGGTTAAGATCCCATAAATTACAGATTCCTATAGATGGTCCCAAAACCAGATGGAATACAACGTATATGTATGGATAATATCAAAGTCAATGCAGTTACAAAGTCAGATTTGTATCCCATTCTTGGTTTGGAAGACTGGATTGCAAAAATGGGACAAGAAAATCTCATTACCTACTTGACTTGCTAAAAGAATACTGGCAAGTACCTTTATCTGAAAGGGCGAAGGAAGTTTTGCTGTGTGTAATGCCAAATGTCTGTATCAGTTTACAGTCATGCTGTTTGAAATGAAGAATGCTTCAGCAACATTCCAAAGGCTAACCAATACCGTCATTTCTGGACTAAAGAATTGTGTAGTGTACAGAGACAATCTGGTGGAGTTCATTCAAAAGTGGAAGGAGCATTTAGAACATTTGAAGGAACTGTTCAATCGACTACATAAGAGTGGATTGTTGGTAAACTTGACTAAAAGTGAATTTGCAAAAAGTCACTTTCTTAGACCAGACAATTGTCAGATGGCCCCACGGATTGTGAAAACAAAAGCTATTGGGGAGTTTCCAATACCATCAACGAGAAGAGAAGTTCTGAGATTGCTGGGCATGAGTGGTTTCTTCCAGAAATTCGTGCCAAATTTTAGCAGTGTGGTTGCTCCACTGATTGAACTTCTGAAAAAGCACTGGAAATGTCAGAATGTCAGGAACCATTTGACCAAATAAAACGGTTATATCAGAAAGCATACACGGAAGAGGAATCTGAGAGTATACCAGAGTGTTATTACCGTAAAAGTGATGTCTTGATGAGAAAATGGAGACCTTTATATATGCAGGCGGATGAAAAGTGGGCAGAGGTTCATCAAGTAGTATTGCCGGTAAGGTATAGAAAGGAGGTGTTGCGAGTGGCACATGAGGTATCAGTGGGAGGCCATTTGGGGATAAGGAAAACTCAAGCTAAAATCCAGAAACCTTTTTATTGGCCTGGACTACATGAAGATGTAGTTAAACTTTGTCAATCATGTCACACATGTTAAGTGATAGGGAAACCTCAAGCAGTGATAAAACCAGCGCCCTTAATACCCATTCCAGCATTTGAGGAACCTTTTACAAGGGTCCTAATTGATTGTGTAGGACCGCTTCCTAAAACAAAATATGGGAATCAATATCTTTTGACTATGATGGATGTGTCTGCTAGGTTTCCAGAGGCCATTCCAGTATGTAATATTATAGCTAAAAAGATTGTGGAGGAGTTACTTAAATTCTTTACTATATATGGACTACCCACAGAAATTCAATCGGATCAAGGATCAAATTTTACCTCAAAGTTATTCAAAGAAGTTATGGATAGTTTAGGAATAAAACAATTTAAATCAACTGCGTACCATCCAGAATCGCAGGGAGCGTTAGAAAGGTGGCATCAGACATTAAAGACAATGTTGACGGTTTATTGACAAGATTATCCAGAGGATTGGGATAAAGGAATTCCATTCGTACTGTTTGCAATTAGGGATGCACCTAATGAGTCAACCAAATTTAGTCCTTTTGAACAAATGTTTGGTCATGAGGTAAGAGGACCACTTAAATTGATGAAAGAAAAATTGGTGGATGAGAAATCGGATTACGTGTCAAATTTTAGGGAACGATTAAATAGAGCAGGTGAATTGGCTAGGCAATATTTGAAAGTTGCACAAAAGGTGATGAAACGGGTCGCGGACAAGAACTCCAAAGTTCGTAGTTTTGCCAGTGTAGATAAAGTTTTAGTGTTGTTACCAGTGGTAGGTGAACCTAACACCAGATAGAAGGAAGACTCACCAAGTGGGTCATGTGAATATGCTTAAAAGGTACTTTGAAAAGGAAGGAGAGAAATAGGAGGTTTTAACGATTCTAACTCAAAGTGACGGACCAAATCCAGATGACTGTGAATTTGACATACCTCAAATTAACTTGGAAAATGAGGATGTTCTTAAAAATTGGGATGAATTGTTGAGTTATTTTCCAGAGGAAAAACGAACTGACCTGAAAGAGTTATTGATACCACATGGGCAAGTTTGTAGAGATAGATTGGGAAGTACTAAAATGGCTATACATGATATAGATGTGGGAAATGCTGTTCCTATCAAACACCATCCATATAGACTTAATCCTTTAAAATTGGCACAGGTTAATAAAGAGATTGAGAGTATGCTTGAAAATGGCATAATTGAAGTGGGTTGCAGCCAATGGAGCTCACCCATGGTGATGGTACCTAAACCAGACGGTACCCAACGGTTGTGTGTGGACTATAGAAAGGAGAATGCAGTTACAAAAACGGATTCTTATCCTATCCCACGTACAATCCGCTTTTATTTCTAAATTGGATTTACTTAAAGGTTACTGGCAGGTACCTTTCTCCAAAAGGGCGAAGGAGATGGAGTTTATTGCTACAACTATTTAGCTTGTAAATTATACATGTAGCAGGAAGAGAAAACATAATTCAAATGCTTTATCAAGATGATGAGATTTAAGAAGAATGGAAAGTCTAAAATTGGGAAAGACGGACTGAAATGGACTACACTGATGTTTAAATTTGCATATGATGAGATATGTATCTTACAGTGTAAAAAGTAATGTCTTGTATTGAGGAGTATTTAAAGTTGAAAAGGCTTTGGAAAATGAAGCTGGCTTTTCATATTGCTGACTCATTTTTTTAAAAGGGGAGAGGTGTGACGAATGTTAAAAATTGTCATATTTTATATTTGTTGCCGGAATATTATTAAAACCTGGTTTATGATGCATATAGTGGGCTGGAGTGTCATGTCCCCCAGCCACGTATATCTTGGCAGTGCGCAGTTCACTGGCGGTGCAATTCGCTACTCCTGCCGCCTGTTTAGCACAGGGCTAAATCGCTGGCTTTGAAAGCAGACCAAGGCAGGCCAGCAGCACGGTTCAATTCCCGTAACAGCCTCCCCGAACAGGCGCCGGAATGTGGCGACTAGGGGCTTTTCACAGTAACTTCATTGAAGCCTACTTGTGACAATAAGCAACTTTCATTTCATTCATTTCATTTCATTGTCAATGGGATTTCCCATTGAAGCCACCCCATGCCGCTGGGAAACCCATGGGTAGGGTTGCGCTGCCAGCAGAAACAGAGAATCACATTGGCTGGAGAATTTCAGTCAGTATGTCTGCTGAAACAGTGATTAAGGGGTCGTAAAAGTGAGATAATGATTGATTTTCCAGGTGAGGTGTTCAGCTAATAAATTTGAGAACTATATACTTGTTTACAGCTAGATAGCGAATGGAATATTGTTTATTTATTTATTGGGCAACAGTGATGTAGATAATTAATGATGGGCATTGTGTTTGGTCCTGGCTATACAGGTCATGGATCATCTTGTGGGAGGAGACAGAAGAATGCTTTATGCTTTGGGCACAGTTGATGTAATTAAGGGGTGGAGTCAGATATGTCTGAAAAGTGAGTTCGTCCTATGATTTTGATATGAACAAAGGTGTTTCAGGTTTGGTCCTGGAAGGTTCTTTCTCTAAAGACTCTGCACAGAGAAAAGCAAGTAGAAACCTGATTGTTAACTTTATTCATGAGTGGCATTTGAACTAGGCTGGTTTGCTTAGTTGGAATATAGAGGCAGGTTTAGGAAGTAAGTTAAAGTTTCTCTTTTACTTAAGTGCTGTTGTAACTGTTAACTGTAAAGCTATTTTTCTGCTGTTAATGTGTTTACTTCTGTGTTTAAATTAAAGTTTGTTTGAACATAAAAGATACCTATCGGTTAGTATTATCACTCCTGTGGTGCAGAAGTAACCTTTCCTCACAGTTTTACATATTGCAAAGAGTTGGGTTCTCTTCCGGGATACTAACAATGTAGAAAGAATTGGAGGTGGGAGGGAGTGAGAAGGGCGTTAATTGGAAAGGTGGAATGGCAGGATGTCTGGTGTTGGGAGGTGGGAAGAGGGATGAAACAACAATAGCACAAAACGTACTGATAATCTTGCAGAAGGATTGGAGCCAATTCATGAAGGTGTCTTCGTAGCGAGCACACTCAGTCTGCTTGATCTCCCGCTGCATGCTGTCACTGACCTTGTTGTAATTGTGGAAGGCATAGTCGAGGGCTACCTTTTTGGACAAGAGCTCCCGTTTCATCCGGGATCCTGTTGACAGAAAAGACATGGGAATGCAAGAAGCGGGTTTCTGAGGCACCTCGGGACACCCGCGAAGTGCATTCAAATGCTGCACATCAAGGACGAAATGAAGTATTGCATTGCAAAATTGTGGAGACAGCTGTGAGATCACGAACATTTGAGCTGTTTGCGGACAAGTTCCTGCATGGGTAACTATTGGCCCCAAGACATGTGGAGATTTGGCTACATGCTCCGACAAGAGTTGGAATGATTTCTTCCAATACCTCCGAGAATGGTTTCATATCTCATCCATCGCTCCCTCAGTACTGAGCCTCCGACAATGCAGCACTCCCATAGTACTGACCCGCCAACAGTGCGGCACTCCCTCAGTACTGAAGCTCTGACAGTGCGGTACACACTCAGTACTGACCCTCCTAAGGTCACTCCCTCAGTATTGACCCGCTGACAGTGCGGCACTCCCTCAGTACTGAAACTCCGACAAAGCGGCACCCCCTCAGTCCTGCAGCTCCGACAGTGCGGCACTCCCTCGGAATTGACCCTCCGATAGCGCGGCTCTCCCTCACTCCAGACCACCCGACAGTATGGCACTCCCTCAGGACTGACCTTCCGAATGTGCAGCACTCCCTCAGTACTTACCCTCCAGAAGTGCAGCACTCCCTCAGTACTTACTCTCCAAAAGTGCAGCACTCCCTCAGTATTAACCCTCAAATGTGCAGCACTCCCAGTACTGACCCTGAAATGTGCAGCACTCCCTCAGTACTGACCCTCAAATGTGCAGCACTCCCTCAGTACTGACCCTCCAAATGTGCAGCACTCCTCAGTACTGACCCTTTGACAGTGCCGCACTCCCTCAATACTGATCTGCTGATGAGAGCCGTGGTTTGTACTATGTTTAATTTGTGTCTTGACTTCTTTTTGTACTGTACAATGTCAGTTTTTATATATTCCTAAAATACCTCATTAAAACTGTTTGTTTAAAAAAAAAAATACTGATCTGCTGACAATGCGGTACACACAGTACTGACCCTCCAACAGTGCGGCTCTCCATCAGTACTAAACCGCCAACAGTGTGGCACTCTCTCGGTAGTGACCCTCCGATAGCGTGGCTCTCCCTCAGTCCAGACAATCCAACAGTGCGGCACTCCCCGAGTACTGACCGCCGACAGTCTTGCGCCCTCAGTACTAATCTTTCGAAAGTTTGGCAGTTCCTCAGTACTAACCTGCCGATAGTGCGGCAGTCCCTTAGTACTGACCCTCCGATAGTGCGGTACACATTCACTACACGGTACACATTCAGTACTGACCCTCCGAAAGTACGGCAGTCCATCAGGATTGACCCGCTGACAGTGCGGCACTCCCTCCGTACTGAATCTCCGACAGTGCGGCACTCCCTCCGTACTGAATCTCCAACAGTGCGGCACTCCCTCCGTACTGAATCTCCCGACAGTGCTGCACTCCCTCAGTACTGACCCATCGACAGTGCAGCACTCCCTCCGTACTGAATCTCCGACAGTGCGGCACTCCCTCAGTACTGACCCATCGACAGTGCGGCACTCCCTCAGTGCTGACCCTTCGACAGTGCGGCACTCCCTCAGTACTGACCTTTCGACAGTGCAGCGCTCTATCAAATTCTGACCCTCCGACAGTGCGGCTCTCCTTCAGTACTGACCCTCCAACAGTGCGGTGCTCCCTCAGTACTGACCCTGCAACAGTGTGGTGCTCCCTCAGTACTGACCCTCCAGCAGTGTGGTGCTCCCTCAGTACTGACTCGTCAACAGTGCAGTACTTCCTCAGTAATGACCCTCCACATTGTGGCAGTTGTCTACCACAGACTGCTCAAGCACTCTGTATCCCGGCCCAATTCCGACTCTCCGACTCCCATTCATTAACACTGTATCTGTAACTTATACAAAGAACAATACAGCACAGGGACAGGCCCTTCGGCTCCCCGCCGATCACGTGTCCTATCTAGACCAACCGCCTGTATTCTTCTATACCCTGTCTGTTCATGTGCCTATCTAGATAAGTCTTAAAAGGTCACTAACGAATCTGCCTTAACCACGTCACTTGGCAGTGCATTCCAGGCCACCACTCTGTGTAAAAAACATGCCCCGTACATCTCCACTAAACCTATCTCCCCTCACCTTAAACTTGTACCCCCTTGAGATTAGCACTGCTGCCTCATGGTGCTGAGGTCCCAGGTTCGATCTCTGCTCTGGGTCACTGTCCGCGTGGAGTTTGTACATTCTCCCCATGTTTACGTGGGTTTCGCCCCCACAACCCAAAGATGTGCAGGGTAGGTGCATTGGCCACGCTAAATTGCCCCTTGCTCTAAATTTATACAACAAAAAAGAACTTGTTCCCTGCTTGTAATTTTCAGTTCCGCCCTGGGAAAAAGCCTCCAACTGTTCACCGTATCTTTACCGCTAATAATTTTATAAACTTCTATCAGGGCGTCCCTCAGTCTCCGTCTCTCTACAGAGAACGATCCCAGTTTATTCAATCTATCCTCACACCTGGCAACATCCTGGTAAACCTTTTATGTACTCGCTCCAAAGCCTCCACGTCCTCCTGGTAGTGTGGTGACCAGAATTGGACACGGTATTCCAAATGTGGCCTAACTAACGTTCTATATAACTGTAACATAATTTTTGAGCTTTTATACTCGATACCCCCTCCTATGAAGGCAAGCATGCCATATGCTTTTTTACCACCATTTCCACCTGTGCTCCACTATTAAGGATCTGTGGATCTGCACTCCCAGATCGCTCTGTGTTTCTATGCTCCTGATGGTTCTGCCATTTATTTTATAGCTCCCACCTGAATTGGATCTACCAAAATGCATCACCTCACATTTGTCCGGGTTAAATTCCATCTGCCATTTCTCTGCCCAATTTTGCAGCCTATCTATATCCTGTTGTATTCTCTCAGAATCTTCATCACTATCCGCAATTCCTGCAATCTTAGTATCATCCGCAAACTTGCCAATTCACCCCGACTTCCTGTCCTGCTCACCTCCTGTCTCTCTGCCCTGTACACTTGCCCTGTCCTGCTCATTTTCTGTGCCTCTGCCTTCTTCTCTCTCGCTCTGCCCCGCCCACGCTTATCGCCTCAGCGCTGTTACTGGCCATACCTTCAGTGTACAGGATAACGGCGACGATGGCACATACGGCAGCGATCATCAGTGAACCGATTGCAACTTTCTTCCACGAGGCACCGCATAACGTTGTCTCTGTAAGAACACAATCATAGGCAAGCTGAGATCAAGGGAGAGGGATGGATAGCATCCAGAAAAATTCATGGTTTGCATGTGCTGGGATTTCACTGCTGGATGTGCCAGGGTTGGAATGCCAACCGCTCCATGGAATAATTACAGAATTAAACCGCTTCATATTGTTCCCATCAAACACTCCCAGGACAGGTACAGCATGGGGTTAGATACAGAGTAAAGCTCCCTCGACACTGTCCCCACCAAACACTCAGAGGACAGGTACAGCCGGGATTAGATACACAGTAAAGCACGCTCTACACTGCTCCCATCAAACACTCCCAGGACAGGTACAGCACGGGGTTAGATACAGAGTGAAGCTCCCTCTATACTGCCCCTATCATACACTCCCAGGACATGTACTGAACAGGGTTAAATACAGAGTAAAGCTCCCTCTACACTGTCCCCATCAAACACTCCCAGGACAGGTACAGTACGGGGTTAGTTACTTTGCACTGCCCCATCAAACACTCCCAGAACAGACACAGCACCAAATTAAATGCAGAGAAAAGCTCCCACAGCATAGTATTAGGTGCAGAGTAAAGTTCCCTCTGCACACTGTCCCCATCAATTACTCCCAGGACAAATCCAGCACGGAGTTAGATACAGAAAAAGGTCCCTCGAGCAGCCACACCTCCCCACTGTCACTCCCTTGCCTTGTCACACGAGCTCGACTGCTGTCCGTACCTTCCTCGGACTCGGTCGGCGACACACTATTCTCGTCCACACTCATTTGGTCATCCTCCAACTGCGGCTCCCTGTTTCCCTCACTCCACCTCAACCTTTGCTTCGTCTGTCCCTGTGAGTCGTCCTCCGGTGAGCCGCCATACTCTTGCTGCCTCCATCCGTCCCAGCCCTCCTCCTCGTCCTCATCCGCCATGTAGGGGGAACTGTCCTTCCCTTCTGCACCCCACTGACGGATTTACCGATCAGTTCAGAGGAATTGTCCAAGCTCTCTTTTCACAAGTTGCTTTGCATTCTTCACGCCAGCATCTCACCTACACTGTCTGTCGGAAATATAGATTCTTCCACAGCAAAAGGCTGAGATTATTGTTCGATACTTGCAATCGGCCAGAAGAAATCGCGCTTCAAAATGAACCAAGCCCTTTCCCTCAGTTTGCAATGAAGGGCTTTCACCACCAACTGCATCGGTAGAATTATTAATTTTAATTCTTGGCGTTGTTTGAACTGCAGGTATTAAAATTAATCATCCACTTCAATTATTTTCTCTATAATTAACAAATTATTTGTTAGTATTGAAAACCGATGTCTCTTAATTGATGCATATTTAATGAGTTCCTTACAAATCAGATTAACGTATATTACGCTCATTAGAGGCTCATTATTTCGGTTTAACCATAGATTATTAATTACCAATTCAGGCTTATCCCCCAAAATGCTTGGATTATTTCTTTAAGATTATCCTGCAATTGGAACTAATAATCAATAGTTAGAATCGTGATATTATTTGATTTGTCAATTTTTTTAAAGCGCAAACTGATTAACTATTTGTCAAATTAATTAGTTTAAGTAAACGCAGGTTAAATATACAGCGTCATAGCTGGATCAGGGATTCTTTCAACATACTTAACAAAGATTTAGCTTGTTTTCGAAGCATTGAGATAATTCCTTAAACGCTCACCTAAATCATAAAATATTTTGACAGTTCGATTATTAATTATTACTAGTCAATTCAGAACAATTAATTGAACTGCCAGATTATGAAATGGGATGATTAAGTATTAAATACTTAGTTAAATTGCTGGATGAGGCCTCCATGGAGTATTTAGATAGTGCAGAGGATGATTGATTACTTTGGGATAATTAATAAATGCAATAATTGATAAATTTGCGTGCATTAATTAAGGTAAAGGAGTTAAGTTTAAATAAATTATATATACTTATTAAATAACTAATTAAGTTATTATTTGGACTGTCTACTGATTATTTAGTGATTACAACAGAATAATAAATATGTATTGAACACAAAGTTTAAATGTGATTCTTAAATATTCGGTCAAATTCTTAAATATGTACATAAAGTATTAAGTATTTTGATTTTTGAATGAACGGATTATTTACAGAATCTCTCTTAATTTAGAGAGCAAATATAAGTGTTGATGATGTAGTTTTATTTACCAAGTATATGGCGAATTAGACAGAGAGAAAGGGGAGCATTATATTATGATTATTAAATATTAAGGTGAGTTATTACGTAGATTGTGTCAATGCTCGAGGTTATTACAGATTTAATCAAGGTAATAAACAGTTATGCTAATTTATTGGAACAATAATAG
This sequence comes from Scyliorhinus torazame, assembly GCF_047496885.1. Classification (NCBI taxonomy): domain Eukaryota; kingdom Metazoa; phylum Chordata; class Chondrichthyes; order Carcharhiniformes; family Scyliorhinidae; genus Scyliorhinus; species Scyliorhinus torazame. The sequence continues at coordinate 87,754,813 of NC_092722.1, forward strand.
AAGTTTTGCAAAACTATGGGTGTTAAATATTTAGCCAAGTAACATTTAAACTATGCCGATTCTTACCGGGACTAAAGGATCAGTTGTTTATTGAACATTGGTGATTGATAGAAAAATCATTAATTTAGAAAAATGAAACAATTTGTATATATGCAGCCAAGTTATTCTTAAATGCAAGCTTTTTAATTTAGAATGAGTGTTTACGGATTAACACAGATTAATTCAGATAACCTAATGGATTATTGATTGAATGTTCCTTAATTAACAGAACAAATGTACGGTTTGATTAACTAATTTGTGTTAATTGATGGAACAAAGGCAGAAAATTAAATATTTTTGCACAACAAAAGGTTGACCTTCAACAAAAGAATCTGTCAATTGATACAAACGCAAGTTTAGATCAACTAAATATTAACATTAAACACGTCAATTGACAGAATACACACGTTTAAATCTGATTGAGTGAGTTCATCAACAAGGAAAAACAAAACCTTAAATGAAACTAATATTAAATTAACAGAAGGTGCACACAAATTTAGGTAAGTTAAATATTAATACCAAATGTGTTAAGTGGCAGAATAACCACAGGTTTAGGTAAAGTAAATCTGCTTCTTAAATATGTTAACTGACAGAATGTTTAGATAACATAAATCAGATTATTAAATATGTTGCGGAGCAAAACTGGAGTTGCTTATTAAACCTGCCAATTTACAGAAAAAATGCTAAATTAGATCAACCAAATCTGCAGAACAGATTGTCGGCCAAATTATTATTTGCACTGCGTCAGTCTTTCACTGATTGTTTGTGGTTTAGCAGCACAAGAATTGAACTATTTGCTGAACGTATACTAATATTTTGATTATGAAAGGAAATTGAGCAATTATTAAATTTAATATTGCAAATGAATCTGCTGAAAGCTATTAAACTAAATATTAAAAATACAATTGCTGATATTAAATTTAATTTGAACTAAATAACAAATTAAATATATCTATCAAAAGATATTAAATGTAATATCAAAATTAAATAAATCTGAAAGTTAAGTATATTAAGTGGCACAAGACACAAGTGTAGATAACTTGAATATTATCATTAAATGTTTTAAGCGATGAAGAAGCCACAAGTGTACAGAATGCAAAAGTGATTATTAAATATGTTAGCTGACAGAAATATCAAAATTAAATAAATCAGCCAAAAGCTATTAAATTTGAAACTGAAATTAAACAAATCTATCAATAGATATTAAATTGAATATTGATGTTAAATCTGCCCAAAGATATTAAATAAATTAACAGAACAGTCCGAGTTTAAACTGAATATGGTTATTAAAGCTGTCAATTGATACAACTTAAGTTTCGATAAATTGAATACGTTAACAAACAGAACAATCAAATCCGTTTAAACATGATTTTTCTGTTAATCAAATAAAAAGCACAAGTTTAGATAGATTTAGTGGCGGTACAAATTATATTAATTGGCAGAAGACACAGATAACTTGAACATTAAAACTAAACGTGTTAACTGATGGAACCACAAATTTAGATTAAATTAAATACTAACGTCAAATAGGTTAATTGCCGGGGCAAACATGCAGTTAATCGGATTATTAAATGCGTTAATTGACAGTAGAAATGCACCTTCAGACAAATTTAATATTAGTAAAGTATATTCATTGACATAAAAAACACAAGTTTAGGCAACTTGAATATTAATAATAATTATGTTAAACAACACAACAAATCCCAGATTAAGTCAATCTGATGATTAAATATGTTACCAAACAGGACAAATGCAAGTTTAGGAAAATCTGTCAATCAATATTAAAGCGAGTTTAGATGAAGTCAATCTGATGATTAAATATGTTAACAGGACAAATGCTTTAGGAAAGTCTGTCAATCAATATTAACGCGAGTTTAGATGAAGTCAATCTGATGATTAAACATGTTAATGATCAGGACAAATGCAAGTTTAGGAAAATTCACAAGTCAATATAAACGGGAGTTCAGTTAATGTTGACCTAACGATTCATTAAAGGCGTTCACTGACAGGGAAAATACGATTTTAGGAAAATCCATCCACCGACGTGAACACGTTTTCGGAGAAGACGACCTGATGGCCGACTGATAGTGGACGCCGACGGGACAAGTGCAAGATTAGCGTGATCCGTCAATCGACGTGAATGCGAGTTGAAGTCGACCTGACGGCTGGCGGAAGGCGCCTGCCAACGGGATGAATCCAACGTTCAGTGGCAGGGGTTGGGGGGCAGGGGAGGATGTTGTCACCGTCTGCCGAGTGATCTGAATGTGACAGGCCAGACAGAATCGACACCGGAGGCACGTTTCAGGCCACAAACAGAAGCGCCGGTTGAAGGGCCTTGGGCATGGGCACCGTGGATGGTTCGACCCGGGCTTGCCCTCGGTGCCGCCGAGAGGACCGACCCAGGGAGGCGGTGAGGACAGTGAATTAAAACCCAAGTTGGCAGGACCCGAGGCGAAGGTGGTAACCGACGTGAGGGATGAACCGGTCGATTTGAGGTGGGGCCGCGTTAAGTTGAATTTAGACACACGGATTCGATCGAAATTTGATCAATGTCGAGCCAATGATTGAAATCGAACCGACCCGGTGTGCGGTTTGGGGTCTTTTTTATTCTTAAGGTCAGTCAAATGGACTGAAATTGGGTGAGTACTAATATGAAGTTAATTAATCAATATTATTGATAATTAATGGGCTCAGGGTTAATTGTTCAATGCTGGGTGAGTTCTCAGTCACTGCCCCCTCCTTGGCTGGGTCTGTTCTCTCTCTCTCTGCTTGCCCTTCCACAATGGGAGGCCGCAAATGAAGCCTCGGCCTCTCCCCGCAGTGCCAGACCGCCTTATGTCGCACCTCGCCCCGGCCGCCCGGCCCCTGGTAAGCCCGCTGCCACCGCCATCTTGGATAATGGTGGAGGAGGGGAGGCAAGACTGGGCCGTGACGCCAGGGCGCTAAGCGCTGACGGCCGGCACTAGCGTCTGACGTCACATTGAGGCGGGGCGCCATGCTGCGCGCGCAGTTCTCCCAGGGACTGCAAAGTGCAGGCACCACAGAATCGAGAGGGAAATGCAATTAACAAATTAAACAGAGAAAGACAGCAATCCTGTGTGCAAAATAGAGGGGAAATGCAATTAGCTAATTCAACAGAGAGACAGCAACCCATTGTGCAAAGTAGAGGAGGAAATGTAATTAGCAAATTAAACAGACAGTAACCCAGTGTGGAAATACACTTAGTAAGTTAGATTTAGATTTATTGTCACGTGTACCGAGGTACAGTGAAAAGTATTGTTCTGCATACACTCCAGGCAAATATTCCATACATGGAAAAACTAGAAGCATATTACAATACTCTACCGACAACTTATTCTGGTGAATACATTCACCACAGTGGATAAATCAGTTCAGTCCATAAGAGGGTCATTCAGGAGTCCAATAAAAGCTGGACCATGACAGATTGTTGGTGATGCGCACACCTCGGAATTTGAAGCTGTCGACCATCTTCACCTCGGTACCACTGATGCAGACAGGGGTGTGTACGACACTTTGCTTCCTGAAGTCAATGACCAGTTCCTTAGTTTTGCTGACGTTGAGGGAGAGATTGTTGTCATTCCACCACTCCACTAGGTTCTCTATCTCCCTCCTGTATTGTGACTCATCGTTGGTTGAGAACCGACGCACTACGGTTGCATCATCAGCAAACTTGTAGATAAGAGTTGGAGCCGAATTTTGCCACACAGTCGTGTGTGTATAGGGAATATAGTACGGTGCTAAGTACGCAGCCTTGTGGGGCCCCGGTATTGGTGACTATCGTGGAGGAGGTTGTTTATCCTTACTGATTGTGGTCTGTGGGACAAGAAGTCAAGGATCCAATTGAAGAGGGAGGAGCAAGTTCTAGGTTTTGGAGTTTTGATATGAGTTTGGCTGGGATTATGATATTGAAGGTAATGCTGTAGACAATGAATAGGAGTCTGACATAGGAGTCCTTGTTGTCGAGATGCTCCAGGAATGAGTGAAGGGTTAGTGAGATAGCGTCTGCTGTGGACCAGTTGCAGCGGTATGCAAATTGCAGTGGATCATGGCATCCTGGGAGAATGGAGTTGATATGTCTCATGACCAACCTCTCAAAACACTTAATTACGTTTGATGTCAAGGCCGGTAAATTGTTGAGTCATGTTGCCTGGTTCTTCTTTGGCACCGATATGATGGTGGTCTTCTTGAAACAGGTGGAAACCTCGGAACAGAGTAGGGAGAGTGTTTTAACCTCAATACAATTTCCCGTGACCTCCGCGAAATATGAACTTCCCCTTTCAGGCAAGCAGGCTTTCCCCTTTAAGGGGCTGGGGTTTCCCTTTGTTACGGGCCAGGGCTTAGAAACTTTAAAGTGTATTATGACGTTCACCTGAATTTGGCTCGGATGAGCACAAAAGCCTTCGCCTCAGGTGTGATTCAGCAGACTCCCTCGACACTTTAATCCAAACAAGATTTATTCTAAAAATGTAGCTAACACATATATATCTATAAATACAGCAAGAATTTTTATCAATTACAAACATAAAGACACCACACAGCTACAGTAATCTATGTATAACACTTAATGAATTCCCCTTTAACTGTTCCAACTCATGAACAAATCCAATTAAACCAAAAATCCCTTTCAAGGGCGTGGTCCAGCTCACTGGATTCTCACTTGAATGGGACTGATCTTTTTCCTGAGATTCTGATCCAGTTCCAAACAGCTGATTCAAACTCCTTCCAGAAAGCAACTATTTCTTTAAAGTTAACAAGGCAGTTAACCACACCCAATGTGCCTCTACTGGAACAGCCTTTAAAATGAAGACAGAGAAAATACTATTTTTCACTTTCTGTAGTCTACATCAGTAAAACTAAAACTGAAACCCTCTCTCACCTCACAGCCACAGAACAATGTACTACTCATCACATAATAAGAGACTAAACATTTCTTAAAAGGACACTCACACATGACACCCTTTACTAGGAGAGCCCAGCTGTATAGAAACACCGGCCTAGCTGCAGGTTGGGAAGTGGAGGAGTATTGTAATTGTATCAAAATAAACCTTGTTCAGTAATTTCTACTTTCATCGATGCGATCTGACTACCGCGGATTCAACAGAGTGTTTCAAGATATCCGCGAACACACGCGGCAGCTGGTCCATGCAGGATCTATGCAGTGCATGACTAAGGACTCTGTCAGGACCAGTTGCTTTCCGAGGGTTCACTTTCAAGAAGGCCGATCTGACTTCGGAAGCTGTGACGGTGGTTATGGGTGTGTCTGAGGTTGATGGGGCAGTTGACAATGGTTTGATGGTTTCCTGCTCGAAATGAGCATAAAATGCACTGAGATCATCGGGGAGGGGTGCTCTGCTGCCGGAGATGCTACTCGACTTTGCTTTGTAGCCTGTTATATTGTTTAAGACTTATAATAAGGGCAGCACGATAGCATAGGGGTTAGCACTATGGCTTCACAGTACCAGGGTCCCAGGACAGAAAGAGAAAATGCTGGAAAATCTCAGCAGATCTGGCAGCATCTGTAAGGAGAGAAAAGAGCTAACGTTTCGAGTCCGATGACTCTTTGTCAAAGCTAACAGTCAAAGAATGTGGGGAATATTTATACTTTGGAGTGAGGATGAAAGAGGCCAAACAGCAGAGAAACTAACATCAGAGGGTAAACTGTGACAGATGGAGATGTGGGGGGAGAAGAAGGGGGAAGCAAAGGGGAGAAAGGGTAAGGAAAGGTGGATAAGATTGGGGGGAGGGTTAAATGTACATTAAGAAAGAAATGGTAAGAGACAGTTGTAATGAAATGGGATGAAAACAAATGGGTCGAGGTGGGGTAGAGCTAATCATCTGAAGTTGTTGAATTCGGTGTTGAGACCGGAAGGCTGTAGCGTGCCTCAACGGAAGATGAGTTGTTGTTCCTTCAGGTTGCGTTGAGCTTCACTGGAACCTGGCAGCAGGCCAAGGACAGACATGTGGGCATGGGGGCAGGGTCTTGTGTTAAAATGGCAAGCAACGGGAAGGTCAGGGTCCTGAATGCACACAGACCGAAGATGCTCAGCAAAGCGATCACCCAGTCTGCGTTTGGTCTCTCCGATATAGAGGAGACCACATTGGGAGCAGCGAATGCAATAGACCAGATTGGAACAGGTGCAAGTGAAACGCTGCTTAACCTGGAATGTGTGTTTTGGGCCTGGGATGTTAAGCATGGAAGAGGTAAAGGGGCAGGTGTTACACCTTTTGCGATTGCATGGGAAGGTGCCATGGGTGATGGGAGAGGTACTGGGTATGGTGGTGGAGTGGACGAGATTATCTCGGAGGTGTAGCTATTTGACATGGCCACTTCCAACTAAGCACAGAGCAACTCGCAAAGACTGATGGGTAAAATGGACAAGCCAAGAGTCAGGCAGGTTCTGAGCCTGAAGTGCATATTCATCAGCAAAGTCCAGACGGTATCGGAACCCCGTCCCATTAGCATGTTAATCAGGCCGATTAGCAGGTGATGGCCCATCTCCCCCAACACAAAGGACTGGCACTCCAGCTACCGGGACAGTCCCAGACATTTTGGCGCCACTCCCCATCCAAGGGAAACACAAACAACAGGGTCAATGACCGCTTGAGACCCGCCCAGTCATCCAGATCCCCGCCCACTTATTGGTTAAGGAATCGAACGGCGTGATCAGGGATCACCCAATTAGTAAGGTCCAAATCGAAGGACTGCCCAAAAGAGCGCGAAAACCCCCGAGTATAAAGGAAGAGTTTGCCATATGCTCGCTCTCTTTTGGCCTTGGTACCCCGGTCACGGCCATTGCCAATCACAGCAACACGAGAAGCAATTTTGAGTTCAACGCCCACTACCAGACGGCTGAGCCCAGCTGAGCAGCAGTTACTCCTTCAAACCCAAGAGATCCAGAATTGAACAGCGGCCACTGTTCTCTGACTTAAGTTGGGTGCCCGAAGTTAAGTACAGGTTGTCTTAGTAATAGGTGTAGTTAACTAGTAGTGTTTAGGTTGCATGACTAATTGTGTGTAAATAAAGTACCCTTGACCTTGAACTAACTAACTGGTGTTTGGCTCTTTGATCGATAGCTGGTTGAAACTTGTGGTGGTATCATTCGATTCCTGGTGACTCTAAGCATTCGGACATAGACAATATAGAAAGAAGGCAAATTCACTGATTGCCCTAATTGTAACAGAGCCAGAGTAAAGAGCATAGGAAAGAGAAATCAGCAAGTTATTGGCGACATCTGACGGGACTCGACCCAGAAGTGACCGTGTCACTCCGAGAGAACCCACAAAACAGTTGAATTAGAATCCAAATTGGAAATGTTTTAAAAAACCACAAGCGTAACCAGTATCGATCAAACCTCCAGAATTCGGAAGTGTGTAATTTGCATGCGGACCAACAAAGGGATATAAGGTAACCTCGATAGATTTTGTTGTGTGAAACTTTCGGGAGTTGTGTAAACCGGAAAATAGCTTGAGCCGTACCCGTGTTTGCACCACCGCTTTATTCCCCTTGTTCCACATTCCCGGTAGAAAGAGTATTTGTAGGGATGGCCATGAAGGCAATGGAACGCTTTATGCACCCACAAGAGCCCGAGGTCGCAGCGACCAATACATCAGAACAGTGTCCCATTTGGGAAGAAGGGATCAGGAGATACCTAAAGGGGAAAGGATGGCCCCTATGGTCGGACATTTGCTCCAATGAAGAGAAAGGTCCTGGCAGCAATGGACAGACTTGGTGGGACAGCCTGACCGAGGTCCATAAAAAGAGTTCAGCTAAGGTTCGTAAGCCGATCGCAATCGTGTCCTGTCTGGCACAATTGCGAGGCACAGAGGAGGTCGTGAGGACGCTCAGCAAGCAGCTAGAGGAGAAAGAGAAAAGTAGAGAGGGAGATTTAAGTGAAAGCGAGAGATTAAATGTACAGCTCCGGGAGCAGTTAGCGGCGAAGGACAAGGAAATGGATGGTGTCAAGAGGGCTCATCAATCCTGTCTCGCCCACCTAGCAGCTTCCAAGTCCAACATGATAAGGTCTACCAGGACACACAACGTGCTGTAATAGTAAGAGAAGAGACAGAGAATCAGGTACAGATCCTAAAGAAACAATGCGATGATTTGAAGGCAGCCCTCCGAGCACTCCACAGTTCCACCATGGAACAGAGACAGAGTTCGGTGGATCATGCCAAATGCAGGCAGCAAATTGCAAAGTTGCAATCCCTGCTATCAATTCAAAATGGGTTGAGACATACCTTTTGCCCACAGCTAGACCAGGAAGACGGCCCCGATTGGCAGGAACTCGGTGAAACGACCCAACGCGAGACCGAGAATCAAAATAGAGGCCCCCCCAGGCCCTGAAAAGAAAAGCACCCGCACCACTGACTGCACAGGCAGCACACAACCCAATGAACCCCATTACCACACAACGCAGGGTTCCCACGGAAGGCCAACCCGATATCATGTACACCACCCCATTATCGATCACCCAGTTACGAGACGCCCGCGAGAAGATAGATACGTTCCACCCCACATCGGACCCACATCACTTTTTCAAGTTAGTAAAACAGTAAACCCTAACGTATGGTTTCGACAAGCCGGAGCAGGTTAAGCTCATAGTTATGTGCTTAGACCCGTCCATTAGTTCAGCCCTTCCCGACCCACAAAATGTAGGAGGAGGTGGCCTCCAAAAAATAAAAACGGCCATTTTAAACGCCATAGGGTATAACAGAGGAGATCCGGTGGATGGACTCAACCGATGCAGGCAGAAAAAGGGAGAGCATCCAACAGCGTTTGCTGGACGCCTTTGGATCCATTTCACTGCGGTATTCGGTGAGTTAGCCCGCGCCCATTTATCAGCAGCCAATACGGCCAAATGGACCCGTACGTTAATATCCCATGCCTCAGAGGCAGGACAGAAGGCTTGCGCCAATTATGAAATTAAATGAATGAAAACCGCTTATTGTCACAAGTACTGTCACACTTCAAATGAAGTTACTGTGAAAAGCCCCTAGTCGCCACATTCCGGCGTCTGTTCGGGGAGGCTGGTACGGGAATTGAACCGTGCTGCTGGCCTGCCTTGGTCTGCTTTCAAAGCCAGTGATTTAGCCCAGTGTGCTAAACCACCCCCTTATGACCCCTCCGACCCAGCGCACAATGAAGTGTGGGTTCTGAAACGATTGTCCAAAGCTTGGGAACCGTCGGTACTGAAAAAGACAGAACATGAGAGAGTAGACGCCACCATGAACCCAGTAAAGGCACACCAAGACCCCGCATGGGTAAATGAAGGCAGAGGTACAGCGCCACACCCCAAGACACAGGAATGCTACAATTGTGGGCAGAAAGGACATTACGCCCGAGAATGTCAAGCTCCCCCCCCCCCCCCGAAGCAGCAAAGGAATCAACACCCAAACGCCCCCAGAAACAATACCCGACCCATTCACAGCGTTAGCGCCGACCAGATAATTCGGCCATGAATGGCACCGATTGACGGTGTTCGGGCTCCCAACTTGAGTCTGCGATGCCCTTTGGGACAAGTCCGGAAGATCGGTCATTGCAGGCACAGTCCGGGGACACCCCGTAGAGTTCCTTTGGGACACAGGAGGATCCGGAACCACTTCTCGTACATAACCGGACCCAACCCAGTAACCATTCTGACCGGGGGCACCCCGACACAGCTTTTATTGGACGGCAGACTAAAAGATGGCACAGTAAGCCAAATTCGAGCACCGCGATGGACCCTAATCCTACAGGGACGCGACATCACGGTAAAACGGACCAAAACGCATACGTTTCTGGCCAATAATTTGCACTATGCAGGAACCCCATATGAGTGCGAGATCATAGCCCCCAAGCACAGCACAGGCCCCTTTGTTCCAAAGTTGGTACCAAGAAAGACAGGTATCGGACCCCAGCCCACAGACAATGCCCTGAGAATTTATGTAGACGGATCCTCCACAGTCCTTGAGGGAAAAAGGATAACAGGCTGTGGCATTTATGTAGAGGACGCGCAGGGACGCGCTTTAGAAGAGATAGCTTGAAAGTTGCCTGGACACTTAGGTTCGCAGGCAGCCGAGTTAGCAGCCATTGCTTACATTGTCCAGCACCCCAATTCATTCCCAACCCCTGCAGACATATATTCGGATGGTTTGTACGTCTGCAACAGCCTGACAGAATTCCTACCCCTGTGGGAATCGAGAGGATTTATTTCTGCGGACGGAAAACCTCTATCCTCAGCCCCACTACTAAAACACATCCTTCAGACAGCTAAAGGCAGAGAATACTGCATCATCAAAGTTCGAAGTCACGATCGCTCCTCCCCACCCGGTAATGTGAAAGCTGACGCCCTAGCGAAGGCAGGCTCACGACATGGCCACTTTTGGCAACCCCCCGAGCGTGCCCCAATACACGCAGTGCAGGTCTCACAGACCAACATCCAAGACCTAGCCCAGGCATAAAAAGGAGATGAGACATTGAGGGAAATTTTAAAACGAAACTTCCCAGCTCCCTATGACAGGTTTAGAAATTCTTTGACGGTCCATGAGGGAATCGTTTTAAAAGATGGAGTTTATGTAGTCCCCACCCAGGACAGGAACGAAATAATTTGCAAGTTCCATGACAGACATGGACATCAAGGGATTGAATCCACCCTTGCCCACCTCAGACCCCTCTGCTGGTGGCCCGAATTGAAGACCGACGTGTCCCATTACGTCAAGAATTGTTTAATTTGCGCCCGATAGGTATGCAAGGAAAGCCCAGCTACGACACACCCGTAAATGGCCCGTGGACAAACCTCCAATTAGATTATATTGGCCCCCTCCCCCCTGCAGAAATGGTTACAAGTACGTCTTAGTAGTGATAGACACGTTCACAAAATGGGTCGAAGCGTTCCCAGTGAGAACAAACAAAGCCAAGTGTTATGGGGAGGTGTTTTCAGAACCCCAAAATGTATCATGGAGTTCAACCAACCTCCCCCTTTAATGGATTGTTGCTTTTGAAGCACAGGTGTGATATTACAATTATGGACACGTGGTTTTTAACACGAAACTATGTTTATTCCATGTACTCAACTTAACCTTTCAAATAAACATTGGACCCCTTAACACCCCTTACTGCAAAGATAACCCCGAAAATAATACAACACTAAATAATCACTCAAAATTTTCCTTCAAACATCCAAAAGGCTTCAAACCTTCAAAACAGTAACACACCAGGTCACAGAATATATATATTTTCTGTTGGATGGCAGAGATATATCAGCTTGGTTGACTTCAGCTCCAGCACCTTGCTTTTCTTCCTGCAGCTCTCTGGAAACACACAGACACACACAAGCTGCTTTTTCAAACTGAAACCAAAAGCAGAAGTGAGCTCAGCTCCCCCCCTAGTACATCACTTCAGTAATATGATCAGCTTCATCTGTTAAAGGTACATTGCTTAAACATCCATTTCTTAAAGGTACTCTCACATGACACAAGGTCACCGCAAAGGTCTTAACAGAACAGATTTTTACAAGATGGAGACTCCCCCGTTCTATTGAGTCGGACCAAGGTTCCCACTTTACGGGAAGAGTCATGAAAAATGTTATGACAATATTTGGAGTTAAACAAAAGTTCCACATTGCCTATCACCCGCAGTCCAGCGGCATAGTGGAGCACATGAATCGGACGCTAAAAGCCATCCTTAGGAAAATGGTGCAGCAGCACAATACAACATGGGACACAGAGCTCCCATTCGCACTGATGTTTATTAGGAACACAGTGTCGAGCTCTACAGGATATACCCCCCCATACCCTCATGACCGGACAATCCATGAAGGGTACCGAATACTTATTCGGACTTGTTTTGGCCAGCCCCGCAGTCACCGCCCTGACCCATGAGAAAGCAATCCAGCACATGGTAGAGAATATTAAAGCAGCACAGCTCGCTGCAGCTGTTCGACTAGGCGCTAAACAAAAGCAGAGTAAGGACTGCTTTGACAAAACAGTACACCCGATGGAGTATACAGACAGACAGCAGGTAATGATCACCTTGTGCAACCCTAGTTCGTTCAGGACCCTATTCAATTTCAGACAAGGCAAGCCCCTCGGTTTACAAAATCACGTTTCCAAACGGAAAGTCAGGATGGTTCCATGTAAATCAGCTTAAGGTTTATGGAACGCAGTGCAGCCACTCGCACCACCTCTCATTGGCGATGGCAGACAACGGAGACCCGCCCACTGACAACCCGAGTTCCCCCTCCCCCAGCAGCAGCAGCACGTCCACAGACACGACCTTGACCACGCCCCCAGAATCAAATTTCACCCTGACGCTTGATTCGGCTGCTAGCGACAGCGACAGCACTACCGAAGCCCCTGAAAGACCCGAACAGAGATCCCACGAACCAGGCCCCAGTCACTACAGGGCCAGAAACCCCGATGACGATACACTCAGCCCCTTTGAAACAATTTATCTGCCCAATCCGGAACCTGACCCGCCACCCGACGATAGCGACACCCCCCTGACAACTTCCCTACGGACCATGAAGCACTGGCACCGTGTCAATTCCTGTCGCTTGAAATGGATCCCACATCGGCACACGCCGCCTTAGCACGCAAACTCCATGAAAGAGTTTGGCACCTGGGAGATGGTGACAGCTACGAGTCTGACTCCCACCATGGTAACCCCTTTGCAATTCTTTTTGAGATGGAATCGCGAGGTGTCCAGATGATGAGAGTTAGGAACCAATGGAGACTTCCGGTATCCTGTACCCTGATGGAGCCTGCCCGTTTTTTCCTTTAATTTGTTATTTTTATGTGTTGAATGTTTGTTTATTTGTGTGACTACTCGTGTCGTTCTCACTTAATTTCTTGATACAGTTTCTTCTCACACCAACGTTCTTGATACAGTCACAATTACTCTTCTGACGCCACACGGCAGCTAGTGAAACAAGTTTGTCGGCAACCCATATTGTTACAAATTCGTTCTGCTCTTGGAAGGTCACTCAGGCAGTGGAGTAACGGCACTTATCCCCGCCCTGCCTGGGGACCCCCTATACATTTGGTCAGCCATGCTCGGGTAGTGGAGCAACAGCACTGATCACCGCCCTACCCAGGGATCCCACCCATTCTTGCCCTGCCGCTGACCATACGCACCACCCCATTCGACTACTTGGTTTCAAAACTCTTTTTCTGGGTTTCTTTCGAGTCCTGTGGTTTAAAGAATGCTCTTTGCAACTACTTTTGTCCTTCCTGGAATCCTTCGGTTGCTATTCCCCCACATGCTATTTACATGTAAGAAACACTTGGTTAGGAAAAAAACAAGTTTGCAGAGGACGGAGAAATTGTCCGGCCACTCAGCTCATCGACCACAGGCTGCGAGAATGCTCGTGCTGTGACACAGAACTTTTGGAATGTCTTGTCTCCACAAATGGTTGTTTCAAAAAAAAATGAGGGAGTCACATATGGTGACGATTATAATGGGAGAATTGACGTTAAGGAGACACAGACGGAAATACAAGATATTAAGCAACACGATGATAACAGACTCTATGCTTGTTCCCTTAGAGAGATACAAAGTCACTCGACGGTGAAGGAAAACCGAAACAAGGTGACGATGACCCTGATGATCGGTATCATGATCGTAGCTGGAACAGTCCAGTTGCACGCGTTACCTACCTCCACCCCCCTCACCACACAGGCCCCGAACACGACCACCCAGCATACACACCCAGCCACCGATACCCCCACATGATGTGAGAACCTCATCAAGTGGTATTCCCTGTCCGACACAGTGGAAGCCTTACTAGTAATAACCATATTGTACAGTGTCATTCAGACAATTAGATTGCGGAAATCGAGACGGAGAGCCTCCCGCCCCCCAGTATGTACATTCAGAGCCCCTTCCTCGGACTCCAGCAGACCCCACACTCTTTCCGAACTTTTTTCTTTAATAAATTCCGTGGTTGTTGTTTTTGTGAATAAAGTTTATTTTTCTGTGTATGCAAGTCTCAGTGATACGAAGAAATGCGATGCTGCTATCGGATATTTTTTGTATTGTAACATGAGTTTATGGATTGTAAATAGCAGCATGAGTGTAGTCTAGTTGGAGGCAGTTAGAGGTTCCCCTTTTACTGAATGTTAAATGGCCCCGTAGAAATTATCATAGAATTTACAGTGCAGAAGGAGGCCATTCGGCCCATCGAGTCTGCACCGGCTCTTGGAAAGAGCACCCTACCCAAGGTCCACCCTATCCCCCTAACCCAGTCACCCCAGCCAACACTAAGGGCAATTATGGACACTAAGGGCAATTTATCATGGCCAATCCACCTAACCTGCACATCTTTAGACTGTGGGAGGAAACCGGAGCACCCGGAGGAAACCCATGCACACACGGGGAGGATGTGCAGACTCCGCACAGACAGTGACCCAAGCCGGAATCAAACCTGGGACCCTGGAGCTGTGAAGCAATTGTGCTATCCACAATGCTACTGTGCTGCCCACAATTCTTAGACATGTGTTGTTTAGGGAAATTAGGTAAATGTTTTGGACCCATAGGACAGAGTAGAGTAGAACCTGTCCTTGGTTAAGGGTACCCGGCATCCCAAGTGAACAAAGAAGACCCAGTATTGTGACCCTTCACGCTTCGTGTTGTGGATTAAGAGGACGGAGTGTAACTATCTGACATGGCCACTTCCAACTAAGCACAGAGCAACTCGCAAAGACTGATGGGTAAAATGGACAAGCCAAGAGTCAGGCAGGTTCTGAGCCTGAAGTGCATATTCGTCAGCAAAGTCCAGACGATATCGAAACCCCATCCCATTAGCATGTTAATCAGGCCGATTAGCAGGTGATGGCCCTCTCCCCCAACACAAAGGACTGGCACTCCAGCTACCGGGACAATCGCAGACATTTTGGTGCCACTCCCCGTCCAAGGGAAACACAAACAACAGGGTCAATGACCGCTTGAGACCCGCCCAGTCATCCAGATCCCCGGCCACTTACTGGCTAAGGAATCAAACGGAGTGATCAGGGATCACCCAATTAGTGAGGCCCAAATCGAAGGACCGCCCAAAAGATCACCAAAGCCCCCCCGAATATAAAGGAAGAGTTTGCCATATGTTCACTCTCTTTCGGCCTTGGTACCCCGGTCAAGGTCATCGCCAATCACAGCAACACCAGAAGCGTTCGTTTCAGCTCGGGTTTGATTCTTGGTCGGTGACATTCGGAGACAGTTACCGATTAGGAAGATGCGAAACCCCGACCCAGGGACTGCGGCAGCGAACCCCACGATAGACGTTTACTTCCCAAGGACACCCAGTGAGATGATGGCTATTATGGCTACAATCCCAGATAGAAAAAAATCTCCTGCTGCCTTCGTGGATTCCTTGAGAACTACCATCTCAATTTATCAAGCTGATTCAAGGGACCTCTGGGCCCTAGTCCAGCAGATTTTAATCCCAGCAGAGTACCGCAATTATCTTAACCACCTGAATTATGCTAGTCATGCCGCACTCCAGCAGGCCTATGCGTTAGACGATGATAGAAGGACACAGATCTTGAATGCGTTGAATAGCACATTTCAAAGGCCCATAAATCTTTCTGTTATCTTAGACCTAAAACCTAAGAAGACTGAAGAGCCAGAGGAATTTCTGGAGCGTTTTAATGAAATCTACCGGGGGCAGTCAGGCGATTTGCTGTATCAAAATGGTCAGAATTCCCCTCAATACTGTGCTATGTTAATGCATTGCCTACCACCTTCTGTGGTTACTGCTGTGAAAAGTAATAACATGAATTGGACAGAGAACGACCCTTCCCAGATGGCAAGGGCAGTCAGATTTTACTGGAAGGAGGGTGTAGGCCAAGAAGGAGGCTCAGTTACAAAGGTTAAGACTGAGTATGTAATGAAAAAGGATGATCTGCGACCCCAACAAGCGGCAGAAATGGTAGTTTACCAGCAGGAGCCCCAATATAGTGACTTTGGGTGGGTGGATCAGCGAAGAGGAGGATACCAAACCCACCCAAAGGGACCCTCACCCCATTTTTATGGCCCACCGAACGAATCAACAGCTCTACAACCGCAGCCCCCTCTGAGGGGCCATTGGTCTACTGGAAGACGAGGCCGGGGCAGAAATAGAGGGAGCAATGCATGTTTTAATTGCGGCCGTGCAGATCACTGGCAACAGGAATGCCCCTTTAAAAGACAGACAGTAGAAGGAGATTATTCGACCCAAAGGAGAGGGTACCCACCAAGGGGAGGACAGATGAGATACACTGACTTCTCCCAGGAAAACCCTTTCCCAACACAGGATTGACTAGCTAATTTAGCCATAAGGACTCTCCAATCGGACAGGGAACCTATTATCTCTCTGCAGATAGGAGATCAACATCACTCATTTGTAATCGACACAGGGGCAGCTATGTCTTCTGTGCAATCAACACTTAAATTACCAATATCCGACCACACGCAGCAATTGTCAGGGTTCCAAGGACAGGTGTGTGAGTATCCTATTTCTGAACCTGTGACAGTCACTTACGAGAATACGTCTGCAGAGCATCAGTTTGTAGTGACTACTGGATTGGACTGTAACTTGTTGGCCCGAGATTTACTGTGTATCTTCCAGCTACAGCTAGAATGCGGAGATGAGGGGGTAACGGTTACATCATGGAGGATGAGACAACAGTGCTATATTTCTATCACCCCCCAGTGGTGGACGTTAGACGTTGAACAGTCACTGCATCACGTTACCCTGGCCTATGACAGAACTGGACGAAACAGGGAGTTGGAGGACAAATACCGGCCATTACTTGAGACCGAATGGCCAGTCAAGGTTACAGCCACAGTCACGGGAAAAGAAGGTACAGCCGATTTTGTTACAATATCACCACATTTATGGCCACAGTCAGCTTCGGTAAGCCCTCATATTACACGTCAGGTCCATGACCAGTACCATGCCAGGGATATGGGGCGAATGGTCAGGAGGGCTGTGGATCATTCAGATCCAACAGACTACGCACTTCAAGTCATGCCGGACGGCACTACCATAAAATATTTTGAGGTCCCTGAAACGATTAACACTCGACTGCAGCATCACAGGGGACATGATGTGTTGGAATATGTCAATCCACAGGTCTGGGCGGAATACCCATCACAAGTGGGAAAGACAAATGTTACACCTATTAAGGTAACGATTAAGGATCATGTAAAGCTACCTTCCATTCGACAATACCCCCTGAAATCTCAAGCTGCTCCATCAATAGATAAATTAATTCAAGAACTGTTGAAACAGGGTATTTTGGTCCCTTGCCAATCAGAATGTAATACCCCAATACTTGCTGTGCCTAAACCAGCCAAACCAGACCAGTACCGATTAGTACAGGATTTACGTTCAATTAATGCCATCGCACAGCCGTTACATGCTCTCGTCCCTAACCCTGCCCACATACTGGCTCAAATTCCAGCTCAAGCCCAGGTCTTCGCCGTAATTGACCTTCAGCACGCCTTCTTTGCCCTCCCTCTTGCGACTGAAAGTCAATATTTGTTTGCCTTCACTTACAATGGACAGCAGTATACCTGGACCCGACTGCCACAGAGGTTCGTCAATTCACCTGCACTCTTCTCCAGATGTCTGCAGACCCAACTCCAGGCCTTGACATTGGAGCATGGTTCCACTCTAGTGCAGTATGTAGATGACATATTGGTGGCAAGTCCTGACGAGCCCAGTAATAGGGATGATGTGATCCAATTATTGAACCACCTATCCTCGTTGGGTTATGTTGTTTCACAAGCAAAGGTCTTGGTGGCTCAGAGAAAAGTTAAGTTCTTAGGAGTTTTACTTACAGCCACAGAAAGAAGTCTCGAACCCAGTAGGATTGAACCAATATGCCAATTCCCCGCCCCTACAATAGCCAAGGAGGTTCGTCATTGGCTGGGTATGGTGAATTATTGTCGGCAGTGGATACCAAACATCGCTGTCTATACCAAGCTGCTGACGCCTTACATGAGTAAAGAGGGAAACTTTATTCTCACCACTGAGGCACTCGAGGCCTTCCGTTGCCTGAAGCAGGCCTTGCTACAAGCACCGGCCTCTATACGACCGACCATTCCAGATATACTGTACTGTTCTGGAAGGATGTTCAACAGCGGTACTCACCCAGCAACATGGGGACAAGCACCGGCCCGTAGCATATTACTCTTCCAAACTCGACCCAGTGGCGTTGGGCCACCCTGTTTGCACCCAGATCTTGGCAGCGATATACAATAGTTTGCAGGCTGCTGCCAACATCACTCTCCAACAGGATATTACGGTGTATAGCTCCCACTCGGTAATCGCACTATTGGGGCAACTGCAGACTCAGCATCTTACCGCAGCTCGTCAGAATAGGTATGAGGTATACCTTTTGAACAATCCACGTCTGACATTTAAATATTGTACCACTATCAATCCAGCCTGTTTTCTTAGCGGTCCCCCTGTCCATGAGGACGCGCCTGGTCACGACTGTTTAGCCTTGATTCAGGAAACTACCACAATAAGGGACGATCTGAGTGATATTCCGTTAGAACAACCTGACATGATTATGTATGTTGATGGCAGTGCATTAGTAAGCCCCACTGCCCGGAGACTGTCCGGTTATGCAATCGTAGAACAGTATGGTCTGATTTTAGAAGCGGCAGCTTTCCAGACCCCTTATTCAGCTCAACAAGCCAAACTTTTTGCCCTCACCCGTGCATGTATACTTGGGGGAGATCGTCGGGTAAATATTTACACTGACTCCTGATATGCTTTCGGGGTAGTTCATGACTTCGGACAACTCTGGAAGAATAGGGGATTCCTTACCTCGGCAGGCACAGAAATATCCAACCGGGGTTTAGTTAATGACCTACTGCAGGCCCTCCTTCTGCCAGCGCAGATTTCCGTTATTAAATGCGCTGCCCACACGAATGGTACAACCCCAGTTGACGTTGGTAATGAACGAGCAGATCGTGCAGCGTGGACAGCCGCGCAAATTCAGCAAGTGATGGTGCCTAAAATGTTAAGTCAGACTAAACGATCTGCTATAAATATGTCTGCTTCTGACAAGTCAATGCCAACCATCCAAGACGTCATAAGGTTACAGGAGGACGCTCCTGAGAGTGATAAACAAATGTGGAAACGGTTAGGTTGTACATATGATTCTGTTTCCTCTTTATGGACCACGCCAGCACATCTGACTTGTATGTCTGATGTGCTGGCTTTATGGGTCATTGAATGTGTACACTTTGCAACTCATTGTGGGGCTCGAGGGACTAGTGATTTGTTGCTGGACACTTGGTGGCACCCTAAAATGCAGGGGTTGGCCCAAAGTATCAGTAATCGGTGTTTGATTTGTCAGCAATATAACACCGGAAAAGGTATCCCTTGTGGGAAGGGGCAAACCCCGTTGCCCAGTGGTCCCTTTGAGACGCTCCAAATGGATTACATTGAGTTGGAAAGGTGTCAATGTTACAAATATGTTTTGGTCATTGTGGATGTGTTCAGCAGATGGGTCGAGGCGTATCCGACTATCGATAATAAAGCTGCTACTGTGGTTAAAGTCTTGA
Source organism: Scyliorhinus torazame (assembly GCF_047496885.1). NCBI lineage: Eukaryota > Metazoa > Chordata > Chondrichthyes > Carcharhiniformes > Scyliorhinidae > Scyliorhinus > Scyliorhinus torazame. Next base: position 87,774,410 of record NC_092722.1, read on the forward strand.
TGAGGGAAATCATTCCCCGGTACGGTATACCAGCTCAGTTAAGTTCTGATAATGGGCCTCATTTTATTGGACAAATTAACAAGGAGTTTTGCTCCCAGTTGGGCATACGCCAGCAGTTACACTGTGCTTACAGACCGCAGGCGGCCGGGTTGGTTGAGAGACACAATCAGACCCTCAAAACTAAATTGGCTAAATTAAGAGCAGACATGGGACTGACATGGCTTAAGTTGCTCCCCGTTGCCCTCTTGCAGCTGCGGGTTACACCTGCGGGACCAGCCCGGCTCTCTCCCGTCGAGATTCTTTATGGCAGGCCTCTTAGAACTCCTTGGAGCCTGCAGGTTCCCAGACGGGTTCAGTTTCATCAGATGACTGAAGAAATGACCACCTATGTTCTAGCCCTTACGCAAGTGCTCAAGGAACTCCATGGCCAAGTCCGCGCGGCTCACCAGCCATTGCCCCCAGTACCTAGCTCACTTTCAGTCCAGCCCGGTAGTTATGTCATGGTCAAAAATTGGACTAGGAAGGGGTCGGAGCAGCGATGGGACGGGCCCTTCCAAGTTCTCCTTACCACCCCCACAGCAGTTAAAGTGGAGGGTCGAAGTGCTTGGGTCCACCTACATCACTGTAAATTGAGTCCATCTCCACTACTGTAAAAGGTCGGATACTAACCTGCCTCCCTTCTCCAGTGCTATTTTACAGGTGTGGAGCATGATGGAGTGGCTACGCATCGTCTGTCTGATATTTGGCCTCACTTCGCTTGGCGTGTTATTGGCGATGGACATGGAAAAGGGGAATATTATGTATCTGTGTAGCCCAAACCAATCTACAAGGATACATCACCTATGCAAAGGTGATGTTCTTCGCTGCCCCCATATACGAGGACATGGTATCAACTCATGGAAGGTCATCAAAGTTAAGGATAATGCAGGAGTCATGAAGCAGTTGCACCGGTCCCGGCGATGGGAAGGGAACATTATATGGACATTGTCTTGTTTTTGGAATACATGTAAACCCCGCAGCGGTGTCTAGGTTATTTTTTGTTTCACCGCTTTGGGGCACTCCCCAAACGGTGGTTCATTGTCAGCATTCCGAACCACTGCCCGATCAGGTCACTCTTCCTTACGATCCGGGTTCAGCACCACCGGCTATTTGCCTTCCCCTTCCTCGGGATAATTCCCATTCACAGTACGATAGGCTGCGACGGTGGAGGGCGTACATACCTAGCCACTTCACTCCCAATAGGGATTCCCGGTCGTACGAGAATTGCTTCAGCAGTGAAGGATATGGCTGTTTGCTGGTAGAGGTGGACACAAATATAACATATCTGGTTCCCACCTGTACGGACAGGAGGTGCCATATCACCCAGGCGTCTGGCCAATGCGTTTGTTACAACACCACTTGCGTTCCATTGAACGCCGGCCTCCAGCTCCTCTGTGGCTGGGCGAATGTCTCTCATATCACTGTTGGGACTAGGGCTTTCCGCATTGCTGGGCGGCCCGAATGGGCGTTTCAAAGCTGGATAAACTGGGCTACTGGGAGGTCCTTACGCAACCGATATGCTGATTGTGATGCTAGTCTCCACACGGAACAAGGATACTACTTTTTATTTAATGGTACAGCGACCAACGTTTTGTCACCCCATTTCCCCGCCGAATTGCTATAGGGACTCTAGTCCCTACCACAGTCCCCTGCCCTTCGGCGTGGAACCTGCATAATCAGTTAGCACGCCGGGCAGTCTCTGCTGAATTTTGCGAGAACTGGAAAAAACCTCAGGTTCTTGCACCCAACCGTGGCCACTCAGCTGGGTGGGGCATTCTGAGCGTATTGACACTGGGAGGTGTGGGGGGTTCCTTGGCTGTCAGTGATCGGAATTATTTTATTTGTGGCCTTACCATCTTGGGAAATGAAACCTTGGGAGCCCTCGGGGCAATAACTAAGGAGTTGTCTCAGCTACGGTTGTTTGCAATGCAGAACCGGTATGCTCTTGACTATCTTCTGGCCCGTGAGGGTGGGGTATGCGCCATCGTACAGGGCAAGTGTATCATGGGAGTTCAGGACTTGACCGCTAACATCACTAAATTTTATGGATCGCATACGGGATCACTTGGACGGGATGCAGGATCCTGGCTCTTGGGGTAACTGGGGATTTGGAGGATGGAAGGACTGGTTGATAAATATGGCCATGTATCTAGTGGTAGCTATCGGCTGCATCTTTGTGGGCCTGGCCATCCTTAAATGTGTGATGGGTAGAATGCGGGGTGCACTGGATCAGATCACCGCCCCAATCACCGAAAAAAATGTTTTAACTGTTAAAATCCATGAGGGTGAGGCAGATGAAGACAGGAATTGGAAATGCAGCAACGGATCTTTTTAGATGAGGAACCGTAGCTATGGATTGGATAGTTCGGTTATCATGGAATGATAAAAGGAGGGAATGACGAATGTGATATAAAATAGTTACTTTAGAGATACTAATTAATGTAATGTAGAAATAAGCCACTTTGATTCTGGCAGTTAGGGACAAAGGGATTTGAGACCGCATGGAAAAAGCAGGAAGAGGTGTGTCTATGAGAGTGATGCTGCATTGATAGGGGCCAGAGAAAGGGATTGGAAGTGAGCCAATCAGAATAGATCAAACAGGTCAGGAGGGACATAGGCTGACCTATGTCCATCGAGTATGTGAAACTTGATACCATTTGAATTGATTTTGCAGAGATCCCTTTGTCTCTTTGTTCAGTCGCTTTCTGGAGTGTAAGAGGCTGGATGTCTCTTATGTTTCTGTAAGATGAATTAAGCTTGCAAGCTAAATAAATAACTTCTTTTTACGTGCGAATGCATCTCAACTTTTATTGAGGCCAGACTGACAGAGAAAGAAATTTGGGAATCAACAAGGCACGCTACAGCCTTCCAGTCTCAACATCGAATTCAACAACTTCATATGATTAGTTCTACCCCACCTCGACCCATTTGTTTTCATCCCATTTCATTTCAACTGTCTCTTAACATTTCTTTCTTTCTTGTCTTTCTTCATAGATATTTAATCCAATCTTATCCACCTTTCCTTACCCCTTCTCTCCTTTGCTTCCCCCTTCTTCTTCCCCCATATCTCCATCTGTGACAGTTTAGCCTCTGATGTTAGTTTCTCTGCTGTTTGGCCTCTCACACCTTTTGTTCTCTCTGGAGACTGCCATTAGCACTCTTTCCCCTTGGTTTCTGTGGCTATTAGCACCCCGTTTCCCTGGGTTTCTGTGGCGATGACTCATCTTTCATTCTCACTCCACAGTATAAATATTCCCCACATTCTTTGACTGTTAGCTTTGACAAAGAGTCATCGGACTTGAAACATTAGCTCTTTTCTCTCCCTACAGATGCTGCCAGACCTGCTGAGATTTTCCAGCATTTTCTCTTTCGGCCCTAGGACCCTGGTATTGTGAAGCCACAGTGCTAACCCCTATGCTAAAAGATTATTATAAAAAAGACTTAGAATAATAATACTCTTTATTATCACAAGTAAGCTTACATTAACACTGCAATGTAGTTACTGTGAAAAGCCCCTAGTCGCCACATTCCGGCGCCTGTTCGGGTACACAGAGGGAAAATTTAGAATGTCCCAATTACCTAGCAGCACGTCTTTCCGGACTTGTGGAAGGAAGGACGTGCTGTTGTTCAGCGGTAGCAGCGAGAGCAGTAACCGGGGTCTGTCAGGAAGGTTAGTTACCCGTTTTAAAAACTTACCTTACAGGAGCGGTGAGAGGGAGGAGCTGAGTGGGAGCGGTCGAATTGCGCTCTGGGAAGGTGAGTGAACTGATATATTTGGGCAGCGGCTGAACCCGAGACACTACACGTGTAGTGTCTCCCACCCGCCCTCCTCCTCTAACCAAAAGAAAAAGACTGGTGTGTTGATAAGGTAAGGTTTTTCTATTTCTATTTCTTTTTACTGTGTGATTGGTAACAATTTTTCTTTTTTTTTTCCTTTTTCATTTATCTATTATTTGATATTATAGTTGGACTAAGTTAAGCTTAAGATTAAAAATGGCAGGAGATCTCAGACCCGTGTTATGCTCCTCTTGCTCAATGTGGGAGCTCAGGGACATGGCTGATGTCCCTGGCTCCTTCACATGCGGGAAGTGTGTCCAGCTGCAGCTCTTGTTAGACCGCATGATGGCTCTGGAGCTGCGGATGGACTCACTTTGGAGCATCCGCGATGCTGAGGAGATCGTGGATATCACGTTTAGCGAATTGGTCACACCGCAGATTAGGATTGCTGAGGGAGAAAGGGAATGGGTGACCAAAAGGCAGAGGAAAAGCAGGAAGGCAGTGCAGGTGTCCCCTGCTGTCATCTCCCTCCAAAACAGGTATACCGTTTTGGATACTGTTGGGAGAGATGGCTCACCAGGGGAAGGCAGCAGTAGCCAGGTTCATGGCACCGTGGCTGGCTCTGCTGTACAGAAGGGCGGGAAAAAGAGTGGAAGGGCTATAGTAATAGTGGATTCAATTGTAAGGGGAGTAGATAGGCGGTTCTGTGGTCGAAAACGAGACTCCCGAATGGTATGTTGCCTCCCAGGTGCACGGGTCAGGGATTTCTCAGATTGGCTGCAGAACATTCTGAAGGGGGAGGGTGAACAGCCAGTTCTTGTGGTGCATATAGGTACCAATGATATAGGTAAAAAACGGGATGAGGTCCTACAAGCAGAATTTAGGGAGTTAGGAGCCAAGTTAAAAAGTCAGACCTCAGAGGTAGTAATCTCAGGATTGCTACCAGTGCCACGTGGTAGTCAGAGTAGAAATGAAAGAATAGGCAGGATGAATACATGGCTTGAGAGATGGTGCAGGAGGGAGGGGTTCAGAATTTTGGGACATTGGGACCGGTTCTGGGGGAGGTGGGACTACTACAAATTGGACGACCTACACCTGGGCCGGACTGGAACCAATGTCCTTGGGGGTGCTTTTGCTAACGCTGTTGGGGAGGGTTTAAACTAATGTGGCAGGGGGATGGGAACCAAATGAGGAGGTTAGTGGACAGTAAGGAGGTAGTAACTGAGAAATCTTAATTCTTTACCCGTCAGTCTGGCCTCAATAAAACTCGAGATGGATTTGCAGGCATAGCATTAGTTATTTTTATTTGACTTGCAAGTCTCACTCGTTTCACACAGACACAGAACGCATGCTGCCTCCTGCATCTCCAGAATCGAGTGAGTCTGTAGAACAAAGAAATCTCTACCAATACATTCAAATGGCAGCAAGTTTCACATGCACGATTCCCATAGGCCATCCTATACCCCTCCTGACCCGGCCATACATCCTAATTGGCTCACTTCTCATCCCTTCCTCTGGCCTCATATTACCCAGATCCTTTTATCCTCCTTAGCTGGACACCCCTCCCCCTTGCTTTGCCATGCGTTCTGAAATCCTTTGTGAACTAACAGAATCAGACCGGCCTATATCTACATTACAGTAACTAATATCTCTAAAGTAACAATTTTATATCACATTCGTCATTTCCTCCTTTTATCATTTCATGATAACCGAACTATTCAATCCATAGCTACGGTCCCTCATCTAAAAAGATGCACCGCTGCATTTCCAATTCCTGTAGGAACACCCCCCAATCTGCTGCACCCTCATGGATTTTAACAGCCAAGATTCTAGGGGCGTTGATCTGTTCCAGTGCACCCCGCATTCTACCCATCACGCATTTAAGGATGGCCAGGCCCACAAAGATGCAGCCAATAGCCACCGCTAAATACATGGCCATATTTATCAACCAGTCCTTCCAACCTCCAAATCCCCAGTTACCCCAAGAGCCAGGATCCTGCATTCCGTCCAGGTGATCCCGTATGCGATCCATAAATGTAGTGATGTTAGCGGTTAAGTCTTGAACTCCCATGATACACTTGCCCTGTACTATGGCGCATACCCCACCCTCACGGGCCAGAAGATAGTCAAGAGCGTACCGGTTCTGCATTGCAAACAACCGCAGCTGAGACAATTCCTTGGTTATTGCGCCAAGGGCTCCCAAGGTTTCATTTCCCAAGATGGTAAGGCCACAAATAAAATAATTCCTATCGCTGACCGCTAAGGAACCCCCCCCACACCTCCCAGAGTCAATACGCTCAGAATGCCCCACCCGGCTGAGTGGCCCCAGTTGGGTGCGAGAACCTGAGGTTTTTTCCAGTTCTCGCAGAATTCAGCTGAGACTGCCCGGCGTGCTAACTGATTATGCAGCATCCACGCCGAGGGGCAGGGAACTGTGGTAGGGACTAGAGTCCCAATAGCAATTTGGCGGGGAAATGGAGGTGTCAAAACATTGGTCGCTGTGCCATTAAATAAAAAGTAGTATCCTTGCTCCGTGTACAGGCTAACATCACAATCAGTATATCGGTTGCGTAGGGATCCCCCAGTAGCCCAGTTTATCCAGCTTTGAAACGCACATTCAGGCCGCCGAGCAATGCGGAAAGCCCTAGTCCCAACAGTGATATGAGGGACATTCGCCCAGCCACAAAGGAGCTGGAGGCCGGCGTTCAATGGAACGCAGGTGGTGTTGTAACAAACGCATTGGCCAGACTCCTGGGTGATAGGACACCTCCTGTCCGTACAGATGGGGAACAGACATGTTATATTTGTTTCCACCTCTACCAGCAAACAGCCATATCTTCACTTCTGAAACAATTCTCGTACGACCGGGAATCCCTATTGGGAGTGAAGTGGCTAGGTATGTACACCCTCCACCGTTGCAGCCTATCATACTGTGAGTGGGAATTATCCCGAGGAAGGGGAAGGCAAATAGCCGGTGGTGCTGAACCCGGATCGTAAGGAAGAGTGACTTGCTCGGGCGGTGGCTCGGAATGCTGACAATGAACCACCGTTTGGGGAGTGCCCCAAAGCGGTGAAACAGAAAATAACCCAGACACCGCTGCGGGGTTCGGGTAGCAGACAACCCGTCCCTGGCCATACAAGCGATGGTAAATCTGGTAGAAGAGATTCATACTACCCGGGTTTTCCTCAGTTTGTCCTCTAAATGAATTAAGTGTATCTCCTGATAACCTACGTTCTAGTTGTACGCCCCTCCTTACACGCCCCGTCCTCTCTCTAGTCCCCCTCTCTCTTCCACAACCTCTTCCTACTCTCTCCTGACGGTCTGATGTTACCTGTATCGCACCAATCTTAACACATCCAAAATCAAATTTACATGTAGTCCAAAAACAAGGCAATGTCCATGTAATGTTCCCTTCCCATCGCCAGGACCGGTGCAATTGCTTCATGAGTCCTGCATTGTTCGTTAATTTGATGACCTTCCATGAATCGATACCATGTCCTCGTATATGGGGGCAGCGAAGAACATCACCTCTGCATAAACGAAATGTCCTTGTAGTTTGGTTGCGGTTACAAATATAGATAATATTTCTCTTTTCCATGTCCGTCGCCGATAACACTCCAAGCGAGGTGAGGCCGAAGATCACACAGGCGGTGCGTAGCCACCCCATCATGCTCCACACCTGTAAAACAGCGCTGGAGAAGGGAGGCAGGTTAGTAACCGACCTTTTTACAGTAGTGGAGGTGGACCCAATTTACAGTGGTGGAGGTGGACCCAAGCACTCCGCCCCTCCACTTTAATTGCTGTGGGGGTGGTAAGGAGAACTTGGAAGGGCCCATCCCATCGCGGCTCCGACCCCTTCCTAGTCAAATTTTTGACCATGACATAACTACCGGGCTGCACTGAAAGTGAGCTAGGTACTGGGGGCGATGGCTGGTGAGCCGCGCGGACCTGGCCATGGAGCTCCTTGAGGACCTGAGTGAGGGCTAGAACATAGGTGGTCATCTCTTCAATCATATGGTGAAACTGAACCAGTCTGGGAACATGCAGGCTCCAGGGAGTTCTAAGAGGCCTGCCATAAAGAATCTCCGTAGGAGAGAGCTGGGCCGGTCCCGGAGGTGTAACCCGCAGCTGGAAGAGGGCAACGGGGAGCAACTTAAGCCACGTCAGTCCCGTGTCTGCTCTTAATTTAGCCAATTTAGTTTTGAGGGTCTGATTGTGTCTCTCAACCAACCCGGCCGCCTGTGGTCTGTACGCACAGTGTAACTGCTGGCGTATGCCCAACTGGGAGCAGAACTCCTTGTTAATCTGTCCAATAAAATGAGGCCCGTTATCAGAACTTTACTGAGCTGGTATATCGTACTGGGGAATGATTTCCCGCATCAGAACTTTAACCACAGTAGCAGCTTTATTATCGATAGTCGGATACGCCTCAACCCATCTGCTGAACACATCCACAATGACCAAAACATATGTATAACATTGACACCTTTCCAACTCAATGTAATCCATTTGGAGCGTCTCAAAGGGACCACTGGGCAATGGGGTTTGCCCCATACCACAAGGGATACCTTTGCCGGTGTTATATTGCTGACAAACCAAACACCGATTACTGATACTCTGGGCCAGCCCCTGCATTTTAGGGTGCCACCAAGTGTCCAGCAACAAATCACTAGTCCCCTGAGCCCCACAATGAGTTGCAAAGTGTACACATTCAACGACCCATAAAGGCAGTACCTCAGACATACAAGTCAGATGTGCTGGCGTGGTCCATAAAGAGGAAACAGAATCATATGTACAACCTAACCGTTTCCACATTTGTTTATCACTCTCAGGAGCGTCCTCCTGTAACCTTATGACGTCTTGGATGGTTGGCATTGGCTTGTCAGAAGCAGACATATCGTTTAGTCTGACTTAACATTTTAGGCACCATCACTTGCTGAATTTGCGCGGCTGTCCACGCTGCACAATCTGCTTGTTCATTACCAACGTCAACTGGGGTTGTACCATTCGTGTGGGCAGCGCATTTAATAACGGAAATCTGCGCTGGCAGAAGGAGGGCCTGCAGTAGGTCATTAACTAAACCCCGGTTGGATATTTCTGTGCCTGCCAAGGTAAGGAATCCCCTATTCTTCCAGAGTTGTCCGAAGTCATGAACTACCCCGAAAGCGTATCAGGAGTCAGTGTAGATATTTACCCGGCGATCTCCCCCAAGTATACATGCACGGGTGAGGGCAAAAAGTTTGGCTTGTTGAGCTGAATAAGGGGTCTGGAAAGCTGCCGCTTCTAAAATCAGACCATACTGTTCTATGATTGCATAACCGGACAGTCTCCGGCCAGTGGGGCTTACTAATGCACTGCCATCAACATACATAATCATGTCAGGTTGTTCTAACGGAATATCACTCAGATCGTCCCTTATTGTTGTAGTTTCCTGAATCAAGGCTAAACAGTCCTCATGGAAAGGGGGACCGCTAAGAAAACAGGCTGGGTTGATAGTGGTACAGTATTTAAATGTCAGACGTGGATTGTTCTAAAGGTATATCTCATACCTATTCTGACGAGCTGCGGTAAGATGCTGAGTCTGCAGTTGCCCCAATAGTGCGATTACCGAGTGGGAGCTATACACCGTAATATCCTGTTGGAGAGTGATGTTGGCAGCAGCCTGCAAACTATTGTATATCGCTGCCAAGATCTGGGTGCAAACAGGGTGGCCCAACGCCACTGGGTCGAGTTTGGAAGAGTAATATGCTACGGGCCGGTGCTTGTCCCCATGTTGCTGGGTGAGTACCGCTGTTGAACATCCTTCCAGAACAGTACAGTATATCTGGAACGGTCGGTCGTACAAGGGCCTCCCAAGGGCCAGTGCTTGTAACAAGGCCTGCTTCAGGCAATGGAAGGCTTTGAGTGCCTCGGTGGTGAGAGTAAAATTCCCCCCTTTACTAGTGTAAGGCGTCAGCAGCTTTGTATAGACAGCGATGTTTGGTATCCACTGCCGACAATAATTCATCATACCCAGCCAATGACGGACCTCCTTGGCTATGGTAGGGGCGGGGAATTGGCATATTGGTTCAATCCTACTGGGTTCAAGACTTCTTTCTGTGGCTGTAAGTAAAACTCCTAAGAACTTGACCTTTGTCTGAGCCACCAAGACCTTTGATTGCGAAACAACATAACCCAACGAGGATAGGTGGTTTAATAGCTGGATCACATCATCCCTGTAACTGGGCTCGTCAGGACTCGCTACCAATATGTCATCTACATACTGCACTAGAGTGGAACCATGCTCCAATGTCAAGGCCTGGAGTTGGGTCTGCAGACATCTGGAGAAGAGCGTAGGTGAATTGACGAACCCCTGTGGCAGTCGGGTCCAGGTATACTGCTGTCCATTGTAAGTGAAGGCAAACAAATATTGGCTTTCAGATGCAAGTGGGAGAGCAAAGAAGGCATGCTGAAGGTCAATTATGGCGAAGACCCGGGCTTGAGCTGGAATTTGAGCCAGTATGTGGGCAGGGTTTGGGACGAGAGCATGTAACGGCTGTGCGATGGCATTGATTGAACGTAAATCCTGTACTAATCGGTACTGGTCTGGTTTGGCTGGTTTAGGCACAGCAAGTATGGGGGTGTTACATTCTGATTGACAAGGGACCAAAATACCCTGTTGCAACAGCTCCCGGATTAATTTGTCTATAGACAGGGCAGTTTGGGGTTTCAGGGGCTATTGCCGAATGGAAGGCAGCTTTACATGGTCCTTAATCGTTACCTTAATAGGTGTAACATTTGTCTTTCCCACTTGTGATGGGTATTCCGCCCAGACCTGTGGATTGACATATTCCAAAACATCACATCCCTGGTGATGCTGCAGTCAAGTGCCCCCTGGTGAGACTCGGAGACAGTTGCCGATTAGGAAAATACCAAACCCTGACGCAGTGACCGCCAGGGCCCAGCCCACGCTAGACGTTTATTTCCCATGGACACCCAGTGAGATGATGGCTATTATGGCTACAATCCCAGATAGAAAAAAATCTCCTACTGTTTTCATGGGTCATCTGAGAACTACCATCTCAGTTTATCAAGCTGATTCTAGGGACCTCTGGGCCCTAGTCCAGCAGGTTTTAACCCCAGCAGAGTGACAGGTGAGGGAATTTCCGTTGCTCCCGACACAGGGGATTCAGGACAGAGTGCTTTCAGGGGTGTGGGTCTGAGAGGGCAAGGTGTCAGAGATATACCGAGAGATGAGGGAAGAGGGGGAGGAGTCGGTGGGCGAACTAAAAGGAAAGTGGGAAGAAGAACTAGGGGAGGAGATAGAGGAGGGTATGTGGGCTGATGCCCTAAGCAGGGTAAATTCCACTTCCTCATGCGCCAGGCTTAGCCTGATTCAATTTAAGGTGCTACATAGGGCACACATAACAGGAGCAAGATTGAGCAGGTTCTTTGGAGTGGAGGACAAATGTGGGAGGTGTGGCGGGAGCCCGGCAAACCACGCACATATGTTTTGGGCGTGCCCGGCACTGGAAGGGTATTGGAAGGGAGTGACGGGAGTGATTTCGAAGGTGGTGAAGGCCCGGGTCAAACCAGGCTGGGGGTTAGCTCTATTTGGAGTTGCGGAAGAGCCGGGAGTGCAGGAGGCGAAAGAGGCCGACGTTGTGGCCTTTGCGTCCCTAGTAGCCCGGCGCAGGATCCTACTCATGTGGAAGGAGGCGAAACCCCCCGGACTGGAGGCTTGGGTAAATTATATGGTGGGGTTCATTAAATTGGAGCAGATAAAGTTTGCCCTGAGAGGGTCGGCTCAAGGGTTCACCAGGCGGTGGCAGCCATTTCTCGACTACCTAGGGGAACATTAGAGGGAAGACAGATGACCAGCAGCAGCAACCCAGGGGGGAGGGGGTTGGGAGGGGGGAGGGGGGGGATGGGGGTTTTAGTTTAGTTTATGTCAAAAGATAATGGGGTTTTGTTATTTGTGTATTGTTAAAAATTTCTTTATCGTTACGTTTGCTTTGTAAGAGGGGGAAAATTGTTGTTTGGGGAAAACATTTTCAATAAAATATATTTTTTTAAAAAAATTATCGGTCTGAAGGGATTTAGGTGGTATGAGTGATTGTTTTAGATAGTGAAGATGGTAAAATAGGACCCACGCTATCAACCGAAGGGGCTGAAGAGACTGGCATGATTTGAATCTGGGGAGCAGTGACTGGATATAAATTATGATACTCTGGTGATTCTGGAATTAGTGCAGACAATGCTACAGGTGCAGTCGAAATCCTAGCCGACCTGGTCAAATTGTCTAATTCGTCATCTTCTGTCAATGCAAGGCCAGCCATTGAACTACGTAGCCTATTTTTTGTTTGACCCGAGCCTTCCCTGTCTTTACTTGCGCGTTTTTTGAATGCACACACCTTTTTCAAGACCTCCAACGTTTTCTGGTTACCCCCTTCACTAATTGGAATTCCCATTTTAAGGTCATTGTCTTGCCAACTTGATAACATGATCTTATCTCTTTCCTCTTGACAATATTGCCTCCATAATCCAATTAATTCTTTTGATTTCATACTTTGGCTCTTTTTCCAGATGTGTCCCTAAATTTTCTTAATGATTTATAGGTCTTTGGTGCCCCTTAGTGGCCAATTTGTTCCTTAAAGTTGCTGACATTTTCCTAAAATCTTTCGCTTTATCTGGATAAATATCACATAATATTTGCAGTGGCATGCCTGGATCATTCGTGTTATCCAAGCAATTCCCCATAATCTCAACTAGTCCTCAAAACTGCGTTTTTCGCCACTACAGTCCAAGGGTACAATTTTAGCTTAATCAATTATAGATTTAAAACACTCACACATGGAATTAAACCATCTTTTTTAGATGTCCCATCAATCCCAAACCCGAACCCAAAACCGAATCAGAACTCACACATGGAATTAAACCATCTTTTTTTAGATGTTGCATCAATCCTAAAACCTAACTCAGAACCGAATCAGAACTCACACATGGGGCGAAATTCTCCCGAAACGGCGCGATGTCCGCCGACTGGCGCCCAAACGGCGCCAATCAGATGGGCATCGCGCCGGCCCAAAGGTACGGAATGCTCCGCATCTTTGGGGGCCGAGCCCCAACATTGAGGGTCTAGGCCGGCGGCGGAGGAATTTCCGCCCCGCCAGCTGGCGGAAATGGCCTTTGTTGCCCCGCCAGCTGGCGCGGAAATGACATCCCCGGGCGGCGCATGCGCGGGAGCGTCAGCGGCCGCTGACAGTTTCCCACGCATGCGCAGTGGAGGGAGACTCTTCCGCCTCCGCCATGGTGGAGACCGTGGCGGAGGCGTTAGGGAAAGAGTGCCCCCACGGCACAGGCTCACCCGTGAATCGGTGGGCCCCGATCGTGGGCCAGGCCACCGTGGGGGCACCCCCCCAGGGCCAGATCGCCCCCCAGGGACCCCGGAGCCCGCCCATGCCGCCTTGTCCCGCCGTTCAAAAGGTGGTTTAATCCACGCCGGCGGGACAGGCAATTTATCGGCGGGACTTCGGCCCATCCGGGCCGGAGAATCGAGCGGGGGGTCCCGCCAACCGGCGCGGCGCGATTCCCGCCCCCGCCGAATCTCCGGTGCCGGAGAATTCAGCAACCGGCGGGGGCGGGATTCATGCCAGCCCCCGGCGATTCTCCGACCCGGCAGGGGGTCAGAGAATGATGCCCCTTGAATTAAACCACCTTTTTAGATGTTGCATCAATCCCAAAACCTAACCCAAAACCGAATCAACAAATATGAAATCCCATCAATTAAATTTCTAATCCCCAGACTGACCTTTGATTTCGTCGAGACGATCTTTCCCTACCAACCGTGAGTGACCAGACTAATCAGACGAGGGGAAAAATCAATGCGCGGTCATTTTCCAGCAAAAATTGTGAGGCCCTTTTCCACTCTCCTTTGTCCAAAATCAGTCTAATTCTGAGTTCGCAGACGGCCGATGACCGTCTGGAGAAATCCCGGGTTTCCGGCACGAAATGAGAAATCTTAATTCTTTACCCGTCAGTCTGGCTCAATAAAACTCGAGATGGATTTGCAGGCATAGCATTAGTTATTTTTATTTGACTTGCAAGTCTCACTCATTTCACACAGACACAGAACGCATGCTGCCTCCTACATCTCCAGAATCGAGTGAGTCTGTAGAACAAAGAAATCTCTACCAATACATTCAAATGGCATCAAGTTTCACATACACGATTCCCATAGGTCATCCTATACCCCTCCTGACCTGGCCATACATCCTAATTGGCTCACTTCTCATCCCTTCCTCTGGTCTCCTATTACCCAGCACCCTTTTCTCCTCCTTAGCTGGACACCCCTCCCCCTTGCTTTGCCATGCGTTCTGAAATCCTTTGTCTGTGAACTAACAGAATCAGACCGGCCTATATCTACATTACAGTAACTAATATCTCTAAAGTAACTATTTGATATCACATTCGTCATAACTAAAGCCTGTAAGGAACGAGATCATGAAGTCAGCGTGACTAAGGGGAAGAGTAGACAGGGAGCAGATGATGAACGCAAAGGGACTGGTGGTCTGAAGTGCATTTGTTTTAATGCAAGAAGTGCAGTAGGTAAGGCAGATGAACTTAGGGTTTGGATTAGTACCTGGGAGTATGATGTTATTGCTATTACTGAGACTTGGTTGAGGGAAGGGCATGATTGGCAACTAAATATCCCAGGATAGCGATGCTTCAGGCGGGATAGAGAGGGAGGTAAAAGGGGCGGAAGAGTTGCATTACTGGTCAGAGAGGATATCACAGCTGTGCTGAAGGAGGGCACTATGGAGGACTCGAGCAGTGAGGCGATATGGGCAGAGCTCAGAAATAGGAAGGGTGCGGTAACAATGTTGGGGCTGTACTACAGACCTCCCAACAGGAGCGTGAGATAGAGGTACAAATATGTAAACAGATTATGGAAAGATGTAGGAGCAACAGGGTGGTGGTGATATGAGATTTTAATTTTCCCAACATTGACTGGGATACACTTAGTGTTAGAGGTCTAGATGGAGCAGAATTTGTAAGAAGCATCCAGAAGGGTTTTCTAGAGCAGTATGTAAATAGTTCAACTTGGGAAGGGGCCATACTGGACCTGGTGTTGGGGAATGAGCTCGGCCAGGTGGTTGAAGTTTCAGTAGGGGATTAATTTGGGAATAGTGATCACAATTCCGTAAGTTTTAGAATACTCATGGACAAAGACGAGAGTGGTCCTAAAGGAAGAGTGCTAAATTTGGGGAAGGCCAACTATCCCAAAATTCGGCAGGAGCTGGGGAATGTGGATTGGGAGCAGCTGTTTGAAGGTAAATCCACATTTGATATGTGGGAGGCTTTCAAAGAGAGGTTGATTAGAGTGCAGGACAGACATGTCCCTGTGAAAATGAGGGATAGAAATGGCAAGATCAGGGAACCATGGATGACAGGTGAAATTGTGAGACTAGCTAAGAGGAAAAAGGGAGCATACGTAAGGTCTAGGCGACTGAAGACAGACGAAGCTTTGGAAGAATATCGGGAATGTAAGACAAATCTGAAACGAGAACTCAAGAGGGCTAAAAGGGGTCATGAAATATCTTTAGCAAACAGGGTTAAGGAAAATCCCAAAGCCTTTTATTCGAATATAACGAGCAAGAGGGTAACTAGAGAAAGGGTTGGCCCACTCAAGGACAAAGGAGGAAAGTTATGCGTGGAGTCAGAGAAAATGGGTGAGATTCTAAACGAGTACTTTGCATTGGTATTCACCGAGGAGAGGGACATGACGGATGTTGAAGTTAGAAATAGATGTTTGATTACTCTAGGTCAAGTCGGCATAAGGAAGGGGGAAGTTTTGGGTATTCTAAAAGGCATTAAGGTAGACAAGTCCCCAGGTCCGGATGGGATCTATCCCAGGTTACTGAGGGAAGTGAGAGAGGAAATAGCTGGGACCTTAACAGATATCTTTGCAGCATCCTTGAACACGGGTGAGGTACCGGAGGACTGGAGAATTGCTAATGTTGTCCCCTTGTTTAAGAAGGGTAGCAGGGATAATCCAGGGAATTATAGACCGGTGAGCCTGACGTCAGTGGTAGGGAAGCTGCTGGAGAAGATACTGAGGGATAGGATCTATTCCCATTTAGAAGAAAATGGGCTTATCAGTGATAGGCAACATGGTTTTGTGCAGGGACGGTCATGTCTTACCAACTTAATAGAATTCTTTGAGGAAGTGACAAAGTTGATTGATGAGGGAAGGGCTGTAGATATCATATTCATGGACTTCAATCAGGCGTTTGATAAGGTTCTCCATGGTAGGCTGATGGAGAAAGTGAAGTCTCATGGGGTCCAGGGTGTACTAGCTAGATGGATAAAGAACTGGCTGGGCAACAGGAGACAGAGCGTAGTAGTGGAAGGGAGTTTCTCAAAATGAAGAACTGTGACCAGTGGTGTTCCACAGGGATCCGTGCTGGGACCACTGTTGTTTGTGATATACATAAATGATCTGGAGGAAGGTATAGGTGGTCTGATTAGCAAGTTTGCAGATGACACTAAGATTGGTGGAGTAGCAGATAGTGAAGGGGACTGTCAGAGAATACAGCAGAATATAGGTAGATTGGAGAGTTGGGCGGAGAAATGGCAGATGGAGTTCAATCCAGACAAATGCGAGGTGATGCATTTTGGAAGATTCAATTCAAGAGCGAACTATACGGTAAATGAAGAAGCCCTGGGGAAAATTGATGTACAGAGAGATCTGGGTGTTCAGGTCCATTGTACCCTGAAGGTGGCTGCGCAGGTCGATAGAGTGGTCAAGAAGGCATATGGCATGCTTTCCTTCATCGGAAGGGGTATTGAGTACAAGAGTTGGCAGGTCATGTTACAGTTGTATAAGACTTTGGTTCGGCCACATTTGGAATACTGCGTACAGTTCTGGTCGCCACATTACCACTAGGATGTGGATGCTTTGGAGAAGGTGCAGAGGAGGTTCACCATGATAGTGCCTGGTATGGAAGGTGCTACAGAGGTTGAGTAGATTAGGATTATTTTCATTAGGATGACGGAGGTTGAGAGGGGACCTCATTGAGCATCCATAGGAAACCCACGCAGTCACGGGGAGAACGTGCAGACTCCACACAGACAGTGATCCAAGCCGGGAATCGAACCTGGGACCCTGGAGCAGGCGGCAGAACTAGCAGCCATTGCATACATTGTAGATCACCCAGATTCCTTCCCCAGCCCAGCAGACATACACTTGGACAGCCTCTATGTCTGCAATAGCCTTACAGAATTCCTACCCCTGAGGAAAGCAAGAGGATTTGTTTCCGCGGACGGAAAACCCTTCCCTTCAGCCCCATTGCTCCGGCACATTTTCGACAAAGCACAGGACAGGATATTTGGAATTATTAAAGTACGAAGTGACCACCGTTCCTCCCCACCTGGAAATGTAAAAGTCGACGCACTGGCTAAAGCAGGTTCCAGACATGGATATTTTTGAAACCCCCCCGAAAATGCCCCAGTGAATGTAGTTCAGGTCTCAGAGCCAAATATCGAAGATTTAGTGCAGGCCCAGAAGCAAGATCGTAATCTCAGGGAGATTGTAAAAGGAAAATTTCCAGCCCCATACGATAGGTTTAAAAATGCATTGACCACACATGACGGTGTGGTCCTAAAAGACACCCTTTATGTGGTTCCTGAACAGGACAGGAATCAGCTTATTTGTTTGTTCCATGATAGTCATGGGCATCAGGGAATTGACCCCACTACAGCCCACCTCAGGCAGCTCTGTTGGTGGCCGAATTTAAAGGAAGACGTCACGCACTATGTAGAAAATTGCCTTATCTGTGCCCAAAACAATCCGGACAGATATGCGAAGAAAGCTCAGCTTAGCCACACCCGCCCCGTTAATGCCCCTGGACTAACCTCCAGATTGATTTTATAGGACCATTGCCCCCTTGCAGGAATGGTCACAAGTATGTGTTAGTTGTTATAGACACATTTACAAAATGGGTAGAAGCATTCCCATCTAGAACAAACACGGCAAAGACTACAGCTAAGATTTTAACCCACCACATCTTTACGAGATGGGGACTCCCCCGCAGCATTGAATCCAACCAAGGTTCCCATTTTACGGGACGTGTCATGAAGAACGTCATAGAACATAGAACATAGAACGTTACAGCGCAGTACAGGCCCTTCGGCCCTCAATGTTGCACCGACTTGTGAAATCACTCTAAAGCCCATCTACACTATTCCCTTATCGTCCATATGTCTATCCAATGACCATTTGAATGCCCTTAGTGTTGGCGTGTCCACTGCTGTTGCAGGCAGGGCATTCCACGCCCTTACTACTCTCTGAGTAAAGAACCTACCTCTGACATCTGACATACCTCTAATCTCCACACAATTTAAAGCTATGTCCCCTCATGCTAGACATCACCATCCGAGGAAGAAGGCTCTCACTGTCCACCCTATCCAATCCTCTGATCATGTTGTATGCCTCAATTAAGTCACCTCTTTACCTTCTTCTCCCTAACGAAAACAGCCTCAAGTCCCTCAGCCTTTCCTCATAAGATCTTCCCTCCATACCAGGCAACATTCTGGTAAATCTCCTCTGCACCCTTTCCAATGCTTCCACATCCTTCCTATAATGCGACGACCAGAATTGCACGCAATACTCCAAATGCGGCCGCACCAGAGTTTTGTACAGCTGTAACATGAGCTCATGGCTCCAAAACTCAATCGCTCTACCAATAAAAGCTAACACACTGTACGCCTTCTTAACAACCCTCTCAACCTGGGTGGCAACTTTCAGGGATCTATGTACATGGACACCTAGATCTCTCTGCTCATCCACACTGCCAAGAATCTTACCATTAGCCCAGTACTCTGTCTTCCTGTTATTCCTTCCAAAAGGAATCACTTCACACTTTTCTGCATTAAACTCCATTTGCCACCTCTCAGCCCAGCGCTGCCACTTATCTATGTCCCTCTGTAACTTGTACCATGCATCCGCACTGTCCACAACTACACCGACTTTCGTGTCATCTGCAACTTTACTCACCCATCCTTCTACTCCCTCCTCCAGGTCATTTATAAAAATGACAAACAGCAGTGGCCCCAAAACAGATCCTTGTGGTATACCTCTAGTAACTGGACTCCAGTCTTCACGATATTTGGCATTACCCAAAAATTCCACATCGCATACCAACCCCAGTCAAGTGGTATCGTGGAGCGAATGAATCGGACCCTAAAAGCAACCCTCAGGAAAATGGTCCAACAAAACAGCACCACTTGGGATTCAGTCCTCTCTTTTGCACTAATGTTTTTGCATAACACTGTTTCGACATCCACAGGATACACCCTGTAGCGCACAATGACTTACGAGAGAGACGAGTAGTGATGAAGTCGATGAGGCTTTATTAAGCGAGACTTGTCCCCAGCAGTTCAGCAACAGAATGAAGCGGCGGGGAGAAGCTCGGGTTCTTATACTCCGCCTTCAGGGCGGAGCCAGGAGTCAACAGCCAACCAGGACCCGGGATCTGTCAGCCAATAGCATCACGGCTTCACAGTCCCACATGACCCCTAATACATACCACCACATGCACCCCTTGTTAAAAAGGAACCCGGCGGGGTGGTGGTTCACATGGTGGTAGGGGTTTACAAGGCTGGTCCTGGGAGGAAAATTTTGGGCATGTTACTACAGTTTTAGCCCTACACTGGGCTATGTACAAAGTTTGTGAAACTATTTACAATATTAGTAAGAGAAAAAAATTTTTTTTTTTTTGTTACAATCCAACAACATTCTTGGTGTCACGCCGATGCCACGAGTCGAACGGGCGGTCTGGTCTTCCTCATCGATCGCCTCAGCCCCGGTGGTGGTGCAGGTGCTTGTTCAGGCGTTGTCGTCTCCGGGAGCGTTTCGGTGTTCGTTCCTGTTTCACTCCTGGGCGGGCACGGGAGGAGGACCGATCCTCCCGGGAAGGGGGCGGTCGTGGGGTGCGCCGGTGGTAGGGAGGGGATGATCGGTGTTGGGGGGGTGTGTGTGTTGCCGGCGGGCGCCAGGTCCTGCAGGGAGACCGTGTCCTGTCGGCCGTCGGGGTACTGCGGGTTCGCGTGGAGAAGGTGAACCCTATCGACCAACGGGTCCGATTTGTGCGCCCGCACATGTTTCCGGAGCAAGATGGGTCCTGGGGCCGCCAGCCAGGTCGGCAGTGACGTTCCGGAGGAGGACTTCCTGGGGAAGACAAGGAGGCGCTCATGAGGCGTTTGGTTAGTGGTGGTACACAGCAGCGACCGGATGGAGTGGAGGGCATCCAGGAGTACCTCCTGCCACCGGGAAACTGGGAGATCCCTGGACCGCAGGGCCAGCAGGACAGTCTTCCAGACCGTGCCGTTCGCCCTCTCTACTTGCCCGTTCCCCCGGGGATTGTAGCTGGTCGTCCTGCTCGAGGCTATGCCCTTGCTGAGCAGGAACTGGCGCAGCTCGTCACTCATGAAGGAGGACCCCCTGTCGCTATGGATATATGCGGGGCAACCGAACAGTGTGAATATGGTGCCAAGGGCTTTAATGACTGTGGCCGCTGTCATGTCGGGGCAGGGGATGGCGAAGGGGAAACGAGAGTACTCGTCCACCACGTTCAGGAAGTATGCGTTGCGGTCGGTGGAGGGGAGGGGCCCTTTGAAATCCAGACTGAGGCGTTCAAAGGGGCGGGAAGCCTTGGTCAGATGGGCTCTATCCGGCCTGAAAAAGTGCGGTTTGCGCTCAGCGCAGATGTGGCAGTTCCTGGTGACTGTACGGACCTCCTCCACAGAGTAGGGGAGGTTGCGGGACTTTATGAAATGGTAGAACCGAGTGACCCCCGGGTGGCAGAGGTCCTCGTGGAGGGCTTGGAGACGGTCTATTTGGGCGTTGGCACATGTGCCGCGGGTTAGGGCATCGGACGGCTCGTTCAGCTTTCCGGGACGGTACAAGATCTCGTAGTTGAAGGTGGAGAGCTCGATCCTCCGCCTTAAGATCTTGTCATTTTTAATTTTGCCCCGCTGTGCATTATCGAACATGAAGGCTACCAACCGTTGGTCGGTGAGGAGAGTGAATCTCCTGCCGGCCAGGTAATGCCTCCAATGTCGCACAGCTTCCACTATGGCTTGGGCTTCCTTTTCCACGGAGGAGTGGCGGATTTCTGAGGCGTGGAGGGTTCGGGAGGAAAAGGCCACGGGTCTGCCCGCTTGGTTAAGGGTGGCCGCTAGAGCTACGTCGGATGCGTCGCTCTCGACCTGGAAGGGGAGGGACTCGTCGATGGCGCGCATCGTGGCCTTTGCGATATCCGCTTTGATGCGGCTGAAGGCCTGGCATGCCTCTGTCGACAGAGGGAAGGTCGTGGTCTGTATTAGCGGGCGGGCCTTGTCTGCATACTGGGGGACCCACTGGGCGTAATATGAAAAGAACCCCAGGCAACGTTTCAGGGCTTTGGAGCAGTGGGGGAGGGGAAATTCCATAGGGGGTCGCATGCGTTCGGGGTCGGGGCCTATTATCCCATTTCGCACTACGTATCCCAGGATGGCCAACCAGTTTGTGCTAAAAACGCACTTTTCCTCGTTGTATGTGAGGTTCAGGGCGTTAGCGGTTTGGAGGAATTTTTGGAGGTTGGCGTCGTGGTCCTGCTGATCGTGGCCGCAGATGGTTACGTTGTCGAGATACGAGAACGTGGCCTGCAACCCGTGCTGGTCAACCATTCGGTCCATCTCCCGTTGGAAGACCGAGACCCCGTTCGTGACACCAAATGAGACCCTTAGGAAGTGGTATAGACGCCCGTCTGCCTCGAAGGCTGTGTACTTGCGGTCACCTGGGCGGATGGGGAGCTGGTGGTAGGCGGACTTGAGGTCCACGGTGGAGAAAACCTTATACTGAGCAATCCGATTTACCATGTCGGATATTTGGGGGAGAGGGTACGCATCTAGCTGTGTGTACCTGTTGATGGTCTGGCTATAGTCTATGACCATCCTTTGTTTCTCCCCGGTCTTTACTACTACCACCTGGGCTCTCCAGGGACTATTGCTGGCCTGGATTATGCCTTCCTTCAGCAACCGCTGGACTTCAGACCGAATAAATATCCGGTCCTGGGCGCTGTACCGTCTGCTCCTAGTGGCGACGGGTTTGCAATCCGGGGTGAGGTTTGCAAACAAGGACGGCGGTTCAACCTTGAGAGTTGCGAGGCCGCAGATAGTGAGTGGGGGTATTGGGCCGCCGAATTGAAATGTTAGGCTCTGCAGGTTACACTGGAAATCTAATCCCAGTAATGTGGGCGCACAGAGTTGGGGAAGGACATAGAGCCTGTAGTTTTTAAACTCCCTCCCTTGCACCATTAGGTTCGCGATGCAGAACCCTTTGATCTCTACGGAGTGGGATCCTGCAGCTAGGGAAATCTTTTGCGTACTTGGATAGGTGGTCAGAAAACAGCGTCTTACCGTGTCTGGGTGAATGAAACTTTCGGTGCTCCCGGAGTCGATCAAGCATGATGTCTTGTGTCCGTTGATCAGCACCGTTGTTGTCGTCGTCTGGAGCGTCCGGGGCCGTGATTGATCTAGAGTCACCGAAGCCAGTCATGGTCGTAGTGTCGCGGCGTCTTCTTCGGACCCCGTGGAGCCGTCGATGCTGGGGTCCTTTGTTGTCATCCAAGATGGCGGCGTCCATGAATCGCACACGGCTGGGGGTGGACAAAATGGCCGCCCCCATGGATCGCACGTGGTCGGGGTGGACAAAATGGCCACCCCCATGAATCGCACGTGGCTGGGGGGTCACAAGATGGCGGCGCCTATCCTCCCCTCGTGGTGCCCGGGACCCAAAATGGCGGCGCCCGCGGGTCGCACATGGGCCGCTGGGGGGGTTGGGGAGCGTTTGGGATGTGCTGGGCTCGTTCTTCTCCGGGGATTGCGGTGACCCCCCGGGACCGGCACACAGCCGCGTAATGGCCCTTCTTGCCGCAGCTTTTACAAATAGCTGCGCGGGCCGGGCAGTGCTGCCGGGGGTGTTTCGCTTGCCCGCAGAAATAGCAGCGGGCCCCCCCGGGATGGTCTGGCGCTTTAACCGCGCAAGCCTGTGAGGGGGGGGGGTTGTTGCGACGGGGGTCCACTGAGCCCAAGGGGCTGCCGCGCGGTCGGGGCTGTAGGCGCGGGCGTTTTGCGAGGCCACATCTAGGGAAGCTGCAATGGCCCGTGCCTCTGAGAGTCCTAATGACTCTCTTTCTAAAAGTCTTTTGCAGATTTGGGGAGAGTTCATACCTGCCACAAAAGCATCGCGAATTAGCATGTCCGTGTGTTCGATCGCGTTCACCGGCGGGCAGCTGCAGCCCCGTCCCAAAATTAGCAGCGCAGCGTAGAATTCTTCTAGCGATTCTCCGGGACTTTGCCGTCTCGTTGCGAGTTGGTAGCGCGCGTAGACCTGGTTCACGGGGCGAACGTAGATGCTCTTCAGTAATGCGAGCGCCGTCGGGAAATCCTCTGCGTCTTCGATGAGAGGGTAAATATCCGGGCTTACCCTCGAATGCAGGACCTGCATTTTCTGGTCTTCTGTGATCCGGCTGGGGGCCGTTCGGAGGTAGCCTTCAAAACATGCTTGCCAGTGTTTAAATACTGCTGCCGTGTTCGCTGCGTGGGGGCTGATCCGCAGGCATTCCGGGGCGATCCGGAGCTCCATAGTCCTTTAAGCTCGCTTAATAAATTGTAGCGCACAATGACTTACGAGAGAGACGAGTAGTGATGAAGTTGATTCAGGCTTTATTAAGCGAGACCTGTCCCCAGCAGTTCAGCAACAGAATTAAGGGGCGGGGAGAAGCTCGGGTTCTTATACTCCGCCTTCAGGGCGGAGCCAGGAGTCAACAGCCAACCAGGGCCCGGGATCTGTCAGCCAATAGCATCACGGCTTCACAGTTCCACATGACCCCTAATACATACCACCACACACCCCACACACTCTCATGATGTGCCCCATGAAAGGCACAGAATTTTTATTAGGACTTGACTTGACCTGCCCCGAATTGACGGCCCTCACACACGAGGACGCAGTGAAACAATTAGGAGAGAATGTAAAAACGGCTCAGCTGGCAGCCTCAGTAAAATTAGGCACCAGGAAGAAACAGAGCAAGGCCTGTTTCGACAAGACAGTGCATGCGACTGAGTTTGATGTGGGACAGCAAGTCATGCTCTCCATTTACAACCCCAGCAAGTTCCTCTCACCTAGGTATTCGTGTCCGTACTCCTTTGCGGACAAAGTAAGCCCCTCCGTTTATAAGATTAAGTACCCCAACGGGAAGACCGCTATGTTTCATATTAACCAGCTGAAGGCATATGGCTCGCAGTCTAACCACACACACCACGTCATGCTCGACGCAGCAGACCACACCCCGCCCACAGCCAACGTATCCCTCCCCTCCCCCAACACGTCCAGCCCATCCACGGACTCGACCTCGACTCCACCCCCGAACTCTAGACTCCGCCCCGGAACACCCACAGATAGCAAAAGCAGCGACAGCGACTGTGACACAGGCGATAGCCACAGCACGCCTCCCTACTACCCTATACAACAGGCCCCACACCCAGCGAATCTGAACACGATTCGAGTGATCCCTTCCTGATCACATTCCTTAACAAACCTCACCAAAGACCATCGCCCTACAATGACGACCCCGACTCTATCTCCACAGAATTAGATACGACTATTTGGCACCGTGGCAATTCGTACAGGTTCGTCCGAAACGGCGAGATGGACCCTAAGTCACACTATGCAGCTTTAGCAACCCTCATTCATTCTAGAGTTTGGCATCTGGGAGAAGATGATGACATTGAGTCTGACTCCCAAAACGAGAACCCCTTTGCGACCCTGTTCGCAACTGATAACTGAGGTGTCCAGATGATGTTTTAAACGGAACCGCTTGGGAGAAACGGTGTCCTTTCTGATGGAACCTGCACCATTTTCGTTGAATGTTTGTTCGTTAGTGTTAACGTTACGTGTTGTTTGTAAACTCGAACGTTTCACGGCCCCACGTTACTACTCCTTTAACGCCCCCTGCCTGTTAATGGAACAAGTTTGTCCCCAGACAATGGTTCAGAGGAACTAGTCTGTCGACAGAAAATTGTTAAAGGTACAAGTTTGTCCCAGACGGACTTCCGGGTGCAGCGATGCGGAGCTAAGCCGCACGAGTCGGCAGCTCCCGCTACCACGGACTTTCAAGCTCGCTAGAGGAGCCCCAACGGAACTTTTTTCGACAAAAACCCGTGGGGAAGGGAAGAGAAGGTCCCCCTCCAACGCCTATGAAACAGACCCGAAGTGCAACGGCCAGAAAAGTGGCACTGGAGCAACGGGAGAAGCAGGGTAAAAAAAACAAAATGGCGGCGGCCAGGGACAAAGGTGAGCTGCAGGAGTTCATCAAGAGCTGCTTCGAAGAGCAGCGTGAGGAGATGCACAAGGAGATGTTGGCGCCTATGCTTTCGGCAATTGAAGGACTCGGGATCACCCAGAAGGCCCACGACATTAAGATCCAGGAGGTAGAGAAAAGAGTCAGCCAGAACAAGGACGAGCTCTTGGGCCTGGCGGTGAGAGTGGAGCAGAGCGAGGCGCTACACAAGAGGTGGGCGGGAAGACTCGAAGACCTGGAGAACAGGTCGAGGAGAAACAATCTGCGGATCCTGGGTCTCCCTGAAGGAGCGGAGGGGGCCGACGCCGCGGCATATGTGGGCACAATGATCGGGGCGCTGATGGGCGCGGAGGCCCCCCCGGGGTTGCTGGAGCTGGAAGGGGCGCACCGGGTGCTGGCGAAGAAGCCCAAGGCAAACGAGCCGCCAAGGGCGATGGTGGTGAGATTTCACCGGTTCACAGACAGAGAGAGGGTCCAGAAATGGGCCAAGAAGGAGCGGAGCAGCAAGTGGGACAACGCTGAGATTAGAATATACCCGGACTGGAGCACGGAGGTCGCTAAGCGGAGAGCGGGTTTCAACTGGGCCAAAGCGGTGCTGCATCGGAAAGGAGTGAAATTTGGAATGTTGCAGCCAGCGCGACTGTGGGTCACATATAACGGCCAACACCACCACTTCGAAACGCCCGAAGAGGCGTGGACCTTTATGCTAACTGAAAAGTTGAACTCTAATTGAGGGTTTGTGAGGGTGGGGGGTATTTGAGGGTTGAAGTATGATGGCGATTGTATATAGGGGGGCAAGCGTGCGCAGGGAATGTTACATGGGCTGGGGACGAGAGACAAGGCCGCAACAGAAGCTGCGTCAGGGGGGGCGGGGCAGGCTCTGGAAAGCGCGGGGGGGTGAGAGCCCCTCCAATCCGGCTGATAACGTGGAATGTGAGGGGCCTGAACGGGCCGGTGAAGAGGGCTTGAGTGTTCGCGCACTTAAAGGTACTGAAGGCAGACGTGGTCATGCTCCAAGAGACACACCTGAAGGTGGCGGACCAGGTTAGGTTAAGAAGGGGATGGGTAGGACAGGTATTTCACTCGGGACTGGACGCGAAAAATAGAGGGGTGGCAATTCTGGTGGGAAAACATGTGTCATTTGAGGCCAAGACTATCGTAGCGGACAATGGAGGGAGATACGTGATGGTGAGTGGTAGGTTGCAAGAGTCGTGGGTAATGTCGGTAAATGTATACGCCCCGAACTGGGATGATGCGGGATTTATGAAGCGCATGTTGGGGCGCATCCCGGGCCTGGAGGTAGGAGGACTGATAATGGGAGGGGACTTTAATACAATGCTGGATCCAGCACAAGACCGCTCCAGATCAAGGACTGGAAAGAGGCCGGCGGTGGCCAGGGTGCTCAGGGGGTTTATGGACCAGATGGGGGAGTGGACCCATGGAGGTTTGCAAGACCGCCGGCCAGGGAATTTTCTTTCTTCTCCCACGTGCACAAGGCATACTCCCGGATAGACTTCTTGTGCTGGGCAGGGCGCTCATTCCGAGGGTGGAGGGGATGGAGTATTCGGCCATAGCCGTTTCAGACCATGCCCCGTACTGGGTGGAAGTGGGGCTGGGAGAGGAGAGGGACCAACGCCCGCTGTGGCGGTTGGATGTGGGACTGTTGGCAGATGAGGTGGTGTGTGGGAAGGTAAGGGGGTGTATTGAAAGGTACCTGGAGGCCAACGACAACGGGGAGGTGCGAGTGGGGGTGGTATGGGAGGCGTTGAAGGCGGTGATCAGGGGAGAGCTAATCTCCATCAGGGCTCATAGGGAGAAGACAGAGGGCAGGGAAAGGGAGAGGTTAGTGGGGGAGATTTTGCGAGTGGACAGGAGATACGCAGAGGCCCCGGAGGAAAGATTACTTGGGGAAAGGCGACGGCTCCAGACGGAGTTTGACCTGTTGACCACGGGGAAGGCGGAGGCACAGTGGAGGAAGGCGCAGGGGGCGACCTACGAGTACGGGGAAAAGGCCAGTCGGATGCTGGCACACCAGCTCCGTAAGAGGGCGGCAGCGAGGGAAATAGGGGGAGTCAAAGATGGTGGGGGAGCCATGACCCAGAGTGCAACGGAAATAAACAAGGTATTCAAGGCCTTCTACGAAGAGCTGTACAGATCCCAGCCCCCAGGGGGGGGGAAGAGGGGATGAGAAGATTCCTGGACCAACTGCGGTTCCCGAGGGTGGAGGAGCAAGAGGTGGCTGGTTTGGGGGCACCAATCGGGTTGGAGGAGCTGAGTAAGGGTTTGGGGAGCATGCAGGCGGGGAAGGCCCCGGGGCTGGACGGGTTCCCGGTGGAGTTCAACAGGCAGTACACAGACCTGTTGGCCCCGCTCCTAGTGAGGACCTTTAACGAGGCAAGAGAGGAGAGGACCCTGTCCCCGACAATGTCGGAGGCCACAATTTCCTTGATTCTGAAGCGAGACAAGGACCCACTGCAATGTGGATCGTACAGGCCGATTTCGCTCCTTAATGTGGACGCTAAGCTATTGGCAAAAGTGCTGGCCACGAGGATTGAGGACTGTGTCCCGGGGGTGCTACATGAGGACCAGACGGGATTTGTAAAGGGCAGGCAATTAAATACGAATGTGCTTAAACGTGATAATGATGCCATCGGAGGAGGGAGAGGCGGAGATAGTGGCAGCCATGGACGCGGAAAAGGCCTTTGACCGAGTGGAGTGGGAGTACCTCTGGGAGGTGTTGCGTAGGTTTGGGTTCGGGGGAGGGTTTATTAGCTGGGTTAAGCTCCTTTACAGCGCCCAGGTGGCAAGTGTGGTGACGAACCGGCGGAGGTCGGAGTACGTTCGGCTATAGCGAGGAACGAGGCAGGGCACCTCTGTCCCCCCTGTTGTTTGCATTGGCGATCGAACTCTTGGCCATATCACTGAGGGAGTCTAATAAATGGAGGGGGGTGGTCCGCGAGGGAGAAGAGTATCGGGTGTCGCTATACGCGGATGACCTGCTGCTGTACGTGGCGGACCCAATGGAGGGGATGGTGGAGGTCATGCAGACTTTGAGGGAGTTTGGGGAGTTCTCGGGCTATAAGCTCAATGTAGGGAAGAGCGAGCTTTTTGTACTACAGGCAGGGGACCAAGAAAGAGGAATAGGGGACCTACCGCTGAGGAGGGCGGAGGGCAGTTTTCGGTATCTAGGGATCCAGATAGCCAGGAGCTGGGGGGCCCTACACATATTGAATCTGACGAGGTTGGTGGACCAAATGGAGGTGGACATCAAAAGATGGGACATGTTGCCGCTCTCGTTGGCGGGTAGAGTGCAGTCGGTAAAAATGGTGGTCCTTCCGAAGTTTTTGTTTGTGTTCCAGTGCCTCCCCATCGTGATTACCAAGGGCTTTTTCAAGAGATTAGGTCGGAGTATTATGGGGTTTGTGTGGGCAAACAAAACCCCGAGGGTAAGGAGAGGGTTCCTGGAGCGCAGTAGGGACCGAGGAGGGCTGGCGCTGCCAAACCTAGGGAGCTACTACTGGGCAGCAAACGTGGCGATGATCCATAAGTGGGTTATGGAGGGAGAGGGGGCAGCATGGAAGAGGATGGAGATAGCGTCCTGCAAAGGAACGAGCTTGGGGGCGCTGGTGATGGCACCACTGCCGCTCTCGCCATCAAAGTACACCACGAGCCCGGTGGTGGCGGCGACGTTAAGGATCTGGGGCCAGTGGAGACGGCACAGGGGTGCAGTGGGAGCCTTGGTGTGGTCCCCGATCAGGGGTAACCACCGGTTTGTCCCGGGGAAGATGGACGGGGGGTTCCAGGGCTGGCACCGGGCGGGGATTAGAAGAATAGGGGACCTGTCCATCGATGGGACATTTGCGAGCCTAGGGGCACTGGAGGAGACGTTTGAGCTACCCCCGGGAAATGCATTCAGATATATGCAGGTGAGGGCTTTTGTGAGGCGACAGGTCAGGGAATTCCCGCTGCTCCCGACACAGGAAATTCAAGACAGGGTGATCTCGGGTGTATGGGTCGGGGAGGGCAAGGTTTCGGCAATACACCAAGAGATGAAAGAAGAGAGGGAAGCGCTAGCAGAAGAGTTGAAGAGTAAATGGGAGGAGGAGCTGGGGGAGGAGATAGAGGAAGGTGTGTGGGCTGATGCCCTGGGTAGGGTTAATTCCTCCTCCTCATGTGCCAGGCTCAGCCTGATACAATTTAAGGTGGTTCACAGAGCGCACTTGACGGGGGCGAGGTTGAGTAGGTTCTTTGGGGTAGAGGACAGATGCGGAAGATGCTCAGGGAGCCCGGCGAACCATGTCCATATATTTTGGTCATGCCCGGCACTGGAGGGGTTCTGGAGAGGAGTGGCGGGAGCAATATCTCAGGTGGTGAAAGTCCGGGTCAAGCCAAGCTGGGGGCTAGCAATATTTGTAGTGGGCGAGCCGGGAGTGCAGGAGGCGAAAGAGGCCGGCATTCTGGCCTTTGCGTCCCTGGTAGCCCAGCGAAGGATCTTGCTAATGTGGAACGAGGCGAAGCCCCCTAACATGGAGGCCTGGACAAACGACATGGCTGGGTTCACAAAGTTGGAGAGGATTAAGTTTGCCTTAAGGGGGTCTGTGCAGGGGTTCTCTGGCAACCGTTCCTAGACTACCTCGCGGAGCGTTAGAGGAAGGTCGGTCAGCAGCAGCAGCAACCCTGGGGGGGCGGGGGGGGGGGGGGGAGGAGAACGAGAGATTGCTTGAGGGGACGGATAAGCAGGGGATAACATGGAGGGTGGGGGAAACTTGCACGAATGGGCGAGAGCCAGTGTATAAAGCTATGTAAATATATCATCTTACCATGTATATATCTTGCTCAGGGCGATTTTGTGTTATTTTGTTACGGGGCGGGGGGGGTTATTGTTTGTAAGGGGGAAAAAAAATTTGTTGAAAAACTTTAATAAATATATATTTTTAAAAAACGTTTGTCCCAGACAATAGTTCAGAGGAACTAGTCTGTCGACAGAACCCGGCTCATAGTTTCTCTCCTAATTCGAGAGGCAGCCCCCACGACGACCACATTCTTACCCAACTTGCCGGTTGCTCAGGCTGTGGAGAAACGGCATTGGTCCCCGCCCTGCCTGAGGACCCCCCTCTGGTCAGCTACGCTCGGGTAGAGCACATACGGCATTGATCACCGTCCTACCCGGGAATTCCATCCAAGTCTTACCCGCTGCGGCCCATACGCACCCCATTTTGGCTCGTTACGTTCAAAATTCTTTTGTTTGGTTTTGGCAACACTTTGTTTCCCTATGCTATTTACATCCTGAAACACTGGGATGGTAAATCACACAGGCTGCGAGACGGCTCGCAGTACGGCCGTATCTTCTG
The DNA here is from genome assembly GCF_047496885.1 of Scyliorhinus torazame. Classification (NCBI taxonomy): domain Eukaryota; kingdom Metazoa; phylum Chordata; class Chondrichthyes; order Carcharhiniformes; family Scyliorhinidae; genus Scyliorhinus; species Scyliorhinus torazame. The sequence goes on from NC_092722.1 coordinate 87,804,964, forward strand.
AGATGTCTAGTCCAAATATTCGGTTTTTTTAAAAATGAGGGAGTCACACATGGTGACCAATTATAAAGGGAAATTGGCACTAAAAGACAGACATGCTAACGTACAAGATATTAAACAAGATAGTAAGTAACAGAACTATGCTTGGTCCACAGAATTCCAGAAGCTCCAGGAAGACAGAAGAGATGAAAAGGAAGAAACAAAAAGGAAAAGAAGAGAACAATGAAGACATCCTACGTGTTTTTCGTTATCATTATAAATTGTATTCGGTTACGGGCGAACGCGAACCCCCTGACCTCAACCCTCCCGGCCGTCAATGATTCACTTCCCCATAGCCCCCAGAACCCAGTGTCAAGTAACAACACACCATCATGATAGGTTTATAATGTGGTACTCCCTTTCATGTAATTGAATCCCTTTTAGCATTGGCGATATTCTGCAGCATCGTGCAGACTATTTGCATGAGAAAATTGCGAAGGAGAGCCTACCACTCTTGCACCCCGGTTTAAAGGATAAGATCCCTTATTTTTGGTTTTCACCAGGCCCCCGAACCCCTTGATCTACAATAAAGGACATTAGTTTTGCGTCATTTGTGAATAAAGAAACATGTCTCATTTGCAACTGAACGATTGTACAACTCTGTTTGACCGCCAAGCCAGAGGAAAATGTGAATGCTGCTATTATTTTATTATTGTTAGGAAGTTAGTATGATTTGATGTTTAAGTGAGTGTAGTTTATGGAAGATAGTTAGAGGTACCGTTTTTTTGATGTTGTACTGCATGTCCCTGTTGTGACATAGCGCCACTTAGAATTGTCAGTTAAAAATTTTCTTGCATAGTTATGGTCAGTGTAGAAGCCATGGAAGAGTGCTCGCTGGGTCAGGGAGTGAAGACGACGCAGTTATGTGATCCTTCACGCTTCGCGTGAGGGATCACAAGGAGGGAGTGTAGCCACCTGGGTTGGCCACTCCCCGACTTTAAAATGGAGATCCGCTAAGAATGCAGGGAAATTCAGTCAAACGCAGGAAAAACAAGCAGGTGCAAAGTTCCTGTATATCAGAACTTGGAAGAACCCAGACAGCACTGAAACTAACAACCATCTACATATTAATGAGCGATCCCCGGGAACAATTGGAAACAGTTAAGGTAAACAAGGCCAAGCCAGACTCCTTGGCGCCAGCAGGAGCCAAGACAAAGGAAGGCCAACGGACACCTAGGAACCGCCCAGCGATCAGGGAGAAATCGATCCAAGTGATCAGAACTTAGTCCAATCACTTGGAACCAGTTACGGGGTCCGCCCAAAAGGGCGCGAAGCCCCTGGGGACTATAAAATAGAGTCCACAAGTTCAATTCATCCTTCTTGACAGGGTCTCTCAGCAGCACGAAACAACCCTTGACCGTGACCTGCCTAGTAGCTGCACCAACCAAGTAAGTCTCCAGTCAACGCACACTACGAGATAGGCGCTCCTAGCTACCAGTCTTTATCAGCTTTGAAGCCTGCAGATTCAGAATCGAACGAAAGGCCATTTGTTCCCCTGACCTGGTGGGCCAGTTCCAAAGCTAAGTATAGACCTCTTAGTGTTAGAGATAGTCTAGTAAGTAGAGTTTAATGCATGAGTAGTGATTGACTGTGTATAATAAATGTGTTTTGATTTGAAACGTACTAACTGGTGTATTGAGTTATTGATCAGCACTTGAACTTGAACCTCGTGGTGGTATCATAAAGATACCTGGCGACTCTAGAGAAAAAGTTATAAAACAGAGCAAATTAAGTAAAGACACAACGAACAACATTTTACGGGACAACCAAAAGTTAGCAACAACACGTGGAGGTTTGGTAGGCCGAGGGCGAAGGAATTTTCCTCTTTCTCCCACGTGCATAGGGTGCATGCCCGAATCGACTATTTTGTGTTGGATAGGACGTCGTTTTCAGGAGTTGGGGGGCAACACCCACATAGGAGGTTGGATGTGGGACTATTGGCAGATGAGGAGGTCTGTGAGCGGGTGAGGGCTGCCATTCGGGGATATGTGGAGCTGAATGACACAGATCAGGTTTTGGCCGCCATGCTGTGGGAGGCATTGAAGGCAGTAGTAAGGAGGAGTTTATTTTGATACGGACACACAGGGATAAGACAGAGCGGGTGGAAATGGCGAGATTAGTGGAGGAGATCTTGCAGGTGGACAGGAGGTATTCGGAGGCCCCGGAGGTGGGGTTGTTGAGGGTGCAACAGAAGCTGAAGATGCAGTTTTATAATAATCTTTATTGTCACAGGTAGGCTTACATTAACACTGCAATGAAGTCACTGTGAAAATCCCCTAGCCGCCACATTCTGGCGCCTGTTCGGGTACACGGAGGGAGAATTCAGAATGTCCAATTCACCTAACAGCACGTCTTTCGGGACTTGTGGAAGGAAATTGGAGCACCCGGAGGAAACCCATGCAGACACGGGGAGAATGTGTCGACCCCACACAGACAGTGACCCAAGCTGGGAGTCGAACCTGGGACCCTGGAGCTGTGAAGCAACAGTGCTAACCACTGTGCTACCATGAATTTGGGTTATTATCTACGGGAAAGGCGGTAGGGCAGTTGAGGAGGTCAAAGGGGGCAGTCTATGAACATGGGGAAAAGGTGAGTAGAATATTGACACATCAACTCAGGAAGCAGGAAGCAGCGAGGGAGATCGGAAAAATTAAGAATAGTTGGGGGGGGGGGAGCATGGTTTTGGATCTGGTGGGGGTGAATGGGGTGTTTGGGGATTTTTACAGGAGGCTGTATGAGTTGGAGCCCCCAGCCGGGGTGGAAGGAATGAGGCGATTGTTGGAGGGATTGGAGTTTTTGAGGGTGCAGGAGGGCCTGGTGGAGATGCTGGGAGCCCATATTGGGCTGGTGGAGGTGGTGGAGGGGCTTGGGTGATATGTTATTCTCTAAGTCTGAATAAAGGTTGTAGACGTCCAATTAACAAATACTTTCTTCAATGGGTTTGTTCTGTTTCCAGAGCTTAACTAGATGTAATACAGTCAAGAGGTATGACCAGTGAAGCTAAGGTAAGCTGCCTATGCTGAGCTGTCTCTGTCTGCTGCTGCTCACTAGCCCTGTGCTTCTGAAAGAGGCGGATCCTCCCTTGGGTTGGACCCTTTATACCCGTCTCTGATGCTGCCCTCTAGTGATGCTGTGGCTGTTACATCTGTCTGTACTCCCTGGTGTATGTGCAGGTGTACGTACAGATGTACAGATCACTACATCCCCCCATTTTATTTGACATGTTTTCTTGACTGGCCTCAAGAAAACTGTACATAACAAGTGGTGAGAATATGCAAATCTGCACACTGTGAAAATGATAAAAGTAATACAGAAACAATTAACTGTGTTGTGAGTCCATCGTGAGAAATGTCCATATTCGTCTTGTGCGTGTGTCGAAGTGTTGTTACAAATCTAGCCGGTCGGGTGCCTTACGGCTTCTGCTGGAGCGGCTTAACATTGGTAGTAGGGATGATGGTTTGATGTCATCAAGAGTACTGTCTGGCGTGTGTGGCGAGGAACGTCCTGTGGACAAATGGACTCGGTCAAGTCCAGTGTGGGAAATACTGCCGTTGTAGGTCGAATCTCTAATAGATCCCGGTGGTTACGGCGAAAAAGTGCTCCCGCAGACGATTTGACAATGTAGGACCGCGGTGCCTCCTGCCTGATCACCGTGGCTGACTCAGACCATCCGCCTCCTCGGTCCCTGATTCTGATGGTGTCACCTATTGTCAGCGGCTTGAGTGGGATCGCATGTTGATCGTAGTATAGTTTTTGTTTGGAGCATAGTGCCCGCATGTCATCGAGAACCGGTGCGTTGCCGGGGTCTCGGAATTGCTTTGCCGGTAGGGTTGTCCGGATGTCTCTGCCGAAGAGAATTTGAGCTGGCGACATCCTGAGCTCAATGGGGTTGCTTGGTACGATAACAGAGCTAGGTTGATGTCGGAACGTGACTCGGCTGCTTTGCTGACGAGCCGTTTAATGATGTGGACACTTTTTCCCCTGTTCCATTTGATTGTGGGTAGCGATTCTGTGTTGCACCGTTGTCTGACCTCGACTTTTTCCTGTGTTTGTGGTATTGATTCTGTATCTCATCGTTCGTGACAGCTGTTTTGTTTGTTTGTTCTGGAGCAGATGTGAACTCGTGAGATTCTTTATCACACCATGGGATGTTTGTAATCTTGTCATTGTTTCGCAGTGTGCTGTGGCATTGTCCTTCACGTGCAGAGTCGTACCATATTGTACAGGTTGTTGTTTCATTGTTGTGGTTTCTGTCATTTCTGTCTTGTTTGTTTTCGTTGGCATTCTTTTTGTTGTCATTCTAGTTTTCTTTTTGTCGCGCTTGTTGTTGTTGTTTTCGCTTTTATTCTTGTTCTTTTTCTTGTCGTGCTTGTTGTTTCTGGGATGCTTCTTGTTGCTTTTGTCGTTCCTGTTGCACTGCATGTTGTTTTTGTTGTTGCTGTTGTTGTTCTTGTTTCTGCTGTGCTCCTTGTGGTTTTTGTTGTTCTTGTTGCGCTCAATGAGTGTGCCATGTGGATGATTTGAGTCATTGTCACAGTTATTGGTGTCCGTGTCCTTTGTGGTATCTGCTACATTGAGCATTTCTTCTTGAGAATTGTGAGAATGATCTGATGTTGCATTGATGTTGGTGACATCAGTCATTTGTGGTGGATTCGATTCCTCTTCTTTGCCTACTTGGTACTCCTCTTCTAGAGTCATTTCTGATTCACTTGAATTATCATCGATTTCTTGGTGCTCCTCTTTTAGAGTCATTTCAGGTTCATTTGAATCATCTGTGATCTGTCTGTGCTCCTTTTCTGGAGTCAAAATCTTCAGGATTTCAATTGACCTGGTCTCTCTGGATTCATGGGTGGCCGTCCTCTGATTATTGAGTGCTTCTGTGTAGACGAGCTGTGATATGTCAGTCTCGCTGTGATCCTGCACATCCTGTATGGGAATTGTGTTTTCTTCGTCACTTGTCTCACATACAGTGGGTAGACATTCAGTCTTCTTCTGGTGGCTCAAATAAGCTTGATAGATCTTCCTGGTCTTGTACATGCATGGTGTTTGCTATGGAGTATTTGCTTGCTTCCATTTTTGAGTCTGTCACCGAGCTGTCTGTGGAGGCTTGCGTCATTCTCTTTGTGGAGGCTTGTGTCACTCTTTTTGTGGAGTCCTTCATCGTTCTCTGTGGAGTCTGTCATCGCTCTCTTTGTGGAGTCCTTCATCGCTCTCTCTGTGGAGCCCTTCATCGCGCTCTCTGTGGAGTTTGTCATCGCTCTCTCTGTGGAGTCTGTCATTGCTCTCTCTTTGTGGAGTCGTGCAGTGCTCTCTCTGTGGAGTCTGTCATCGCTCTCTCTGTGTGGAGTTTGTCATTGCTCTCTTTGTGGAGTCGTGCAGTGTTCTCGCTGTAGAGTCGATCTGTGCTCTCTCTGTGGAGTCGTTCTGTGCTCTCTGTGCGGCGTCATCTTCATCTTGGGTCTTGCTGTCGACAATGTATCGACGATCGTCCATGGCATCATGGTGTTGGATTCATCTACCATGAGAAGAGTCGTATTGAACTGTTCAACCGTGTTGCTGATGCTGTGATCAGGATCTCCGAATAACTCAGCCATGTCTGAGCAATATTGTGTGTATTGTTCGATAGATAAATCATCGCTTTTTGTTTCGGAGTTGTGATCGTTCTCTTCATGTTCAATGAACAAATCATCTTCTTGTGTGGAGGCTGGGACCCTTCGTGGTGCGTGGACCACTCTCTGTTTCTTGGCGTCAGGCCGCAGCATAATCCTGCACTCACGAGTCGGGATGTCATATATGCTGGGCTGCAGATTCCCCATTCCGTGAGCGGTGTGGGATGTATCAGAGTGTTACAGTGAGGGGTGTGGGATATATCAGAGTGTTACAGTGAGGGGTGCGGGGGATATAAGAGTGTTACAGTGAGGGGTGTGGGATATATCAGAGTGTTACAGTGAGGGGTTTGGGATATATCAGAGTGTTACAGTGAGGGGTGTGGGATATATCAGAGTGTTACAGTGAGGGGTGTGGGGTATATCAGAGTGTTACAGTGAGGGGTGTGGGATATATCAGTGTTACAGTGAGGGGTGTGGGGTATATCAGTGTTACAGTGAGGGGTGTGGGATATATCAGAGTGTTACAGTGAGGGGTGTGGGATATATCTGAGTGTTACAGTGAGGGGTTTGGGATATATCAGTGTTACAGTGAGGGGTGTGGGGTATATCAGTGTTACAGTGAGGGGTGTGGGATATATCAGAGTGTTACAGTGAGGGGTGTGGGATATATCAGAGTGTTACAGTGAGGGGTGTGGGATATATCAGAATGTTACAGTGAGGGGTGTGGGATATATCAGAGTGTTACAGTGAGGGGTGTGGGGTATATCAGAGTGTTACAGTGAGGGGTGTGGGATATATCAGAGTGTTACAGTGAGGGGTTTGGGATATATCAGAGTGTTACAGTGAGGGGTGTGGGATATATCAGTGTTACAGTGAGGGGTGTGGGATATATCAGAATGTTACAGTGAGGGGTGTGGGATATATCAGAGTGTTACAGTGAGGGGTGTGGGATATATCAGAATGTTACAGTGAGGGGTGTGGGATATATCAGAGTGTTACAGTGAGGGGTGTGGGATATATCAGAGTGTTACAGTGAGGGGTGTGGGATATATCAGTGTTACAGTGAGGGGTGTGGGATATATCAGAGTGTTACAGTGAGGGGATGAGGGATATATCAGAGTGTTACAGTGAGGGGTGTGGGATATATCAGAGTGTTACAGTGAGCGGTGTGGGGCATATCAGAGTGTTACAGTGAGGGGTGTGGGATATATCAGAGTGTTACAGTGAGGGGTGTGGGATATATATGTGTGTTACAGTGAGGGATGTGGGATATATCAGAGTGTTACAGTGAGGAGTATGGGATATATCAGAGTGTTACAGTGAGGGTTGTGGGATATATCAGAATGTTACAGTGAGGGGTGTGGGATATATCAGAGTGTTACAGTGAGGGGTTTGGGATATATCAGAGTGTTACAGTGAGGGGTGTGGGATATATCAGAGTGTTACAGTGAGGGGTGTGGGGTATATCAGAGTGTTACAGTGAGGGGTGTGGGATATATCAGTGTTACAGTGAGGGGTGTGGGGTATATCAGTGTTACAGTGAGGGGTGTGGGATATATCAGAGTGTTACAGTGAGGGGTGTGGGATATATCTGAGTGTTACAGTGAGGGGTTTGGGATATATCAGTGTTACAGTGAGGGGTGTGGGGTATATCAGTGTTACAGTGAGGGGTGTGGGATATATCAGAGTGTTACAGTGAGGGGTGTGGGATATATCAGAGTGTTACAGTGAGGGGTGTGGGATATATCAGAATGTTACAGTGAGGGGTGTGGGATATATCAGAGTGTTACAGTGAGGGGTGTGGGGTATATCAGAGTGTTACAGTGAGGGGTGTGGGATATATCAGAGTGTTACAGTGAGGGGTTTGGGATATATCAGAGTGTTACAGTGAGGGGTGTGGGATATATCAGTGTTACAGTGAGGGGTGTGGGATATATCAGAATGTTACAGTGAGGGGTGTGGGATATATCAGAGTGTTACAGTGAGGGGTGTGGGATATATCAGAATGTTACAGTGAGGGGTGTGGGATATATCAGAGTGTTACAGTGAGGGGTGTGGGATATATCAGAGTGTTACAGTGAGGGGTGTGGGATATATCAGTGTTACAGTGAGGGGTGTGGGATATATCAGAGTGTTACAGTGAGGGGATGAGGGATATATCAGAGTGTTACAGTGAGGGGTGTGGGATATATCAGAGTGTTACAGTGAGCGGTGTGGGGCATATCAGAGTGTTACAGTGAGGGGTGTGGGATATATCAGAGTGTTACAGTGAGGGGTGTGGGATATATATGTGTGTTACAGTGAGGGATGTGGGATATATCAGAGTGTTACAGTGAGGAGTGTGGGATATATCAGAGTGTTACAGTGAGGGTTGTGGGATATATCAGAATGTTACAGTGAGGGGTGTGGGGTATATCAGAGTGTTACAGTGAGAGGTGTGGAATATATCAGAGTCTTACAGTGAGGGGTGTGGGGTATATCAGAATGTTACAGTGAGGGGTGTGGCGTATATCAGAATGTTACAGTGAGGGGTGTGGGATATATCAGAGTGTTACAGTGAGGGGTGTGGGATATATCAGAGTTTTACAGTGAGTGTTGTGGGATATATCAGAATGTTACAGTGAGGGGTGTGGGGTGTATCAGAGTGTTACAGTTAGAGGTGTGGAATATATCAGAGTCTTACAGTGAGGGGTGTGGGGTATATCAGAATGTTACAGTGAGGGGTGTGGCGTATATCAGAATGTTACAGTGAGGGGTGTGGGATATATCAGAGTGTTACAGTGAGGGGTGTGGGATATATCAGACTGTTACAGTGAGGGATGTGGGTATATGAGAGTGTCACAGTGAGGGGTTGGGGATAGATCAGAGTGTTACAGTGAGGGGTGTGGGATATATCAGAGTGTTACAGTGAGGGGTGTGGGATATATCACAGTGTTACAGTGAGGGGCGTGGGGTATATCAGAGTGTTACAGTGAGGGATGTGGGTATATGAGAGTGTCACAGTGAGGGGTTGGGGATAGATCAGAGTGTTACAGTGAGGGGTGTGGGGTATATCAGAGTGTTACAGTGAGGGTTGTGGGGTATATCAGTGTTACAGTGAGGGGTGTGGGATATATCACAGTGTTACAGTGAGGGGTGTGGGGTATATCAGAGTGTTACAGTGAGGGGTGTGGGGTATATCAGTGTTACAGTGAGGGGCGTGGGGTATATCAGAGTGTTACAGTGAGGGGTGTGGGATATATCAGAGTGTTACATTGAGGGGTGTGGGATATATCACAGTGTTACAGTGAGGGGCGTGGGATATATCAGTGTGTTTCAGTGAGGGGTGTGGGGTATATCAGAGTGTTACAGTGAGGGGTGTGGGGTATATCAGAGTGTTACAGTGAGGGGTGTGGGATATATCAGAGTGTTACAGTGAGGGGTGTGGGGTATATCAGAGTGTTAAGTGAGGGGTGTGGGATATATCAGAGTGTTACAGTGAGGGGTGTGGGGTATATCAGAGTGTTACAGTGAGGGATGTGGGTATATGAGAGTGTCACAGTGAGGGGTTGGGGATAGATCAGATTGTTACAGTGAGGGGTGTGGGGTATATCAGAGTGTTACAGTGAGGGGTGTGGGGTATATCAGTGTTACAGTGAGGGGTGTGGGATATATCACAGTGTTACAGTGAGGGGTGTGGGGTATATCAGAGTGTTACAGTGAGGGGTGTGGGGTATATCAGTGTTACAGTGAGGGGCGTGGGGTATATCAGAGTGTTACAGTGAGGGGTGTGGGATATATCACAGTGTTACAGTGAGGGGCGTGGGGTATATCAGAGTGTTACAGTGAGGGGTGTGGGGTATATCAGTGTTACAGTGAGGGGCGTGGGGTATATCAGAGTGTTACAGTGAGTGTTGTGATATATCTCCAAGTATTACATTGAGGTCTGTGGCAAAAATGCGAGTGTTACAGTGAGGAGTGTGCTGTATATCAGAGTTACAAATGGAGTTTGGGATATATCAAAGTGTGAGATTGAGCAGCCTGGGGCAAATCAGAGTGTCAGTGAGATTTGTTGGACATTTCAGAGTGTTACATTGAGGATTATGGGATATCGCAGAATGTAACAATGAAGGATCTGGGATATATCAGAAGATTACAGTGAGGGGTGTGGGATTTATCAGATTGTTATGGTGGGTGCTGTGTGGTATCGCAGAGTGTTACAGTGAGGAATGTAAGATATATTAGAGTGTTACAGTGAGGGGTGTGGTGTACATCAGAGTGTTACAGTGAGGGGTGTGGGATATATCAGAGTGTTACAGTGAGGGGTGTGGGATATATCAGAGTGTTACAGTGAGGGGTGTGGTGTACATCAGAGTGTTACAGTGAGGGGTGTGGGATATATCAGAGTGTTACAGTGAGGGGTGTGGGATATATCAGAGTGTTACAATGAGGGGTGTGGTGTATATCAGAGTGTTACAGTGAGGGGTGTGGGATATATCAGAGTGTTACAGTGAGGGGTGTGGGATATATTAGAGTGGTACAGTGAGGGGTGTGGGATGTATCAGTGTTACAGTGAGGTATGTGGGAGGCCAAAAAGCAACCAGGCAACGTGCGTCAGCGACTACCGTCCGGTGGCCTTGACACCAAGCATTATGAAATGCTTCAAGTGGTTGGTCATGAGAAACATCAATTCCATACTCCCAGAATGCCTTGATCCACTGCAATTCCCATATCCCAACAACTGGTCCATTGCAGACGCCATCTCCGTGGATTTACACTCATCCCTAGAATATCTGAACAATAAGAACTCTTACGTCAGATTCCTGTTCATTGACTACAGCTCCGCCTTCAACACCATAATCCCAGCCAAGCTCCTAACAAAGCTGCTAAACCTAGGACTTGGCTCCTCTCTCTGCAACTGGATCCTCGACTTCTTGACCCATAGACCACAATCATCGAATTTACTGTGCAGAAAAAGGCCATTCGGCCCAACGAGTCTGCACCGGCTCTTGGAAGCTCTATTTCAGCCCACACCTCCACCTTATCCCCGTAACCCAGCAACCCCATCTAACCTATGGGCAATTTAGCACGGCCAATCCACCTGACCTGCACAGCGTTGGACTGTGGGAGGAAACCAGAGCACCCAGAGGAAACCCACGCACACACGGGGAGAACGTGCAGACTCCGCACAGATAGTAACCCAAATGGGAATCGCACCTGGGACCCTGGCGCTGTGAAGCCACAGTGCTAACCGCAATGCCATTGTGCTGCCCGTGCTGTCAGTAAGGATGACCAACACCTCCTCCACAATAGTCCACAATTCCGGGACTCAGCAAGGCTGCGTACTTAGCCCCCTACTCTACTCCCTGTACACATACGGCTGCGTGGCAAAATTTGGCTCCAACTCCATCTACAAGTTTACTGATGACACAACCGTCGTGGGTCGGATCTCAAACAACAATGAATCAGAGTACAGGAGGGAGACAGAGAACCTGGTGGAGTGGTGTAATGACAACAATCTCTCCCTCAATGCCAGCAAATCAAAGAGCTTCAGATACCATACTCTTCAGGAAGCAAAGTGTCGTACACACCCCTGTCAGCATCAATGGTGCCGAGGTGGAGATGGTTAGCAGTTTCAAATTCCTAGGTGTGCACATCTCCAACAATCTGTCCTGGTCCACCCACGTCAGGAAACTAAGGAAATTCGGCATGACCACTTGACTCCATTTTTACATAAATTTAGAGTACCCAATTATTATTTTTTTTCCAATTGAGGGACAATTTAGCGTGGCAAATCTACCTAACCTGCATATCTTTGGATTGTAGGGGTGAAACCCACGCAGATACGGGGAAAATGTGCAACCTCGACACGTACAGTGACCCAGGGCCGGGATCGAAACCGGGTTCTCAGCGCCGGAGGCAGCAGTGCTAACCACTACGCCACCATGCTGCCCTGTCCACATTGGTTCTTACCAACCATTACAGGTGCACCATAGAAAGCATTCTATCTGCCTGCATGACAGCCTGGCATGGCAACTGCTCAGCCCAAGACTGCAGGAAACTACAGAGAGTCGTGAACACAGCCCAGTACATCACGCAAACCTGCCTCAAATTCACTGACTCTGTCTACACCACCTGCTGCCTTCGGAAAGCGGGCAGCATCATCAAAGACCCTTCCCGTCCACTTACTCACTCTTCCAACTTCTTCCATTGGGCAGGAGATACAGAAGTCTGAGAACACGCACAAACAGACTCAAAAACAGTTTCTTCCCCGCTGTTACCAGACTCCTAAACGGCTCTCTTATGGACTGACCGGATTAATGCTATACCCCTGTATGTTTCACCCAATCCCTGTGTGTATGTACCAGGGGCACACACCACTGAGGGCCAAAAACAGAGAGGCACTCATCAAAGACAGAGGCAGCCAATGTCGGCTGGAGAGAGCATTGCGAGGACCTCCTCAACCAAGTATTTACATGGTGTATTTATGTTTGCCTTACTTTTTTTCATGTATGGAATCATCTGTTTGGACTGTACAATACTTTTCACTGCATCTCGGTACACGTGACAATAAACAAACCCAAAATCCAAAAATATTTCAGCGTTACAGTGAGGCGCGTGGGATACATCAGAGCATTCTGGCTTTCCTTAATATGCATAAACCGGAGAAAAAGCATTCGCAAAGGCACCAATCACCTCGAGTGTCGTAGGGTGGAGCACGCGGAGTCCAAGCGTAAACAGCGGAAGGAGAGCGGAGAATCCAGAGTGTCCCAATCACCCACTCATCAGGCACCACCTGTCAAACCTGCGGCAGAGTCTGCGGATCCAGGATTGGGCTAATTAAGCCACTGCACAACCACCTTCTCCGGAGTGGAAACAAGTCATGCTCGATGCTGAGGGACTGCCCAAGAAAGTTGGTTGTCGGCAAGTCTCCTGTGATCTTTTCACCCGTCAACTCTTCTTTAGGTCGCGGGTTCTTTTTGCACCTTGGCCTTCAGTTGCCTGCAGGCTTGTTTCCCCTCATTCAGGTTTTGGTGGAGCTGCCAGTTCAGGAAAGCCTTGCGCTTGTCGTCAAGGAGATCCTGGACCTCCTGATCGTCCTTGTCGAACCAGTCTCCGTGTTTCCTGGTCAGCAGCTGCTCACAGGTGCTGATATGGTGGCTTTGAAGGTGGACCAGGCGCTGTGGACGTTCTGCGGCTCTGGCTCGTTGGTTGTCACCAGGTTACGGCAGCAAGGTAGCCCAAGTGAATAGCACTGTGACTTCACAGTGCCAGGGTCCTAGGTTCGATTCCAGCTTGGGTCACTGTCTGTGCGGAGTCTGCACGTTCTCCCCGTGTGTGCGTGGGTTTCCTCCGGGTGCTCCGGTTTCCTCCCACAGTCCAAAGATGTGCGGGTTAGGTGGATTGGCCAATGATAAATTGCCCTTGTGTCCAAAAAGATTAGGTGGGGTTATTGGGTTACGGGGATAGGGGGAAGTGAGGGCTTAAGTGGGTCGGTGCAGACTCGATGGGCCGAATGACCTCCTTCTGCACTGCATGTTCTATGTTCTTATGTTAGCTGTGAGATGCTGGCTGAGTAATTCTTTCTTCTCGGCGTCTGAGTCCAGCGACATTGAATCTCCTGTGGCAAAGTTTCTTCTGCCTGTGTTGGTTTGGGGCCAGGGTGATGGAGATGGTCGAGCGGATTAGTGGGTGGTCAATCCAGCGGTCATCAGTTCCGGTCATGGCGTGGGTGATGTGGACGTCTTTGCGGTCCCTTGCCCGGATGGTGATATAGTCTATTAGGTGCAGCTTCTTTAGCACAGTCAAAACCATCTACAGTCCAAGTAGCAGGGGCCCACAGCATTGAGAGCCAAAAACAGAGACGGGCTCATCAAAGACAGAGAGGTAGCCAATGGCCACTGGAGAGAGCACTTAGAGGACCTCCTCAACCAAATCATTGCACCCTCGCTGTTCTCCATCTTCCTTGCAGCAACACTCCATCCCGTCACCCTGAATCCCCACTGGAATGGAGCTAACCAACCGCACAAGCGGGAAACTGTTCAACCTCTGACACCTCCAGGCCAGAGCCAAGACCCCCCCAACCTCTGTCATTGAGCTGTAGTGCGCAGACGGAGCCTGTGTGTGCGCACATTCAGAGGCCGAACTCCAGACCATGTTCGACGCATTCACAGAGGCGTACGAGAGAATGGGCCTCAGGCTAAACATCCGGAAAACAAAGGTTCTCTACCAGCCTGCTCCTGTCACACAAAACCTCCCACAACCATCAAGATCCATGGTGAGCCCTTGGCCAATGTGGATAATTTCCTATATCTCAGGAATCTCCTCTCGGTGTGAGCCGACATTGACGACAAAATCCAACATCAACTCCAATGCGCCAGTGCAGTCTTCGGATGCCTGAGGAGCAGCGTATTTGAAGACCGAAACCTAAAACCCAGCTCCAAGATCACGGTCTACAGAGCAGCGGTGGTCCCCGCCCTCCTGTATGCATCAGAAACATGGACAACGTGCAGCAGACACCTCAAATCCTTGGAAAGATATAACCAACACTGCCTCCATAAATACTGCAGGATAGACATACCAACAGGAGCATCCTCTCCCAGGCCAGTAATCCCAGTATCGAGGCACTGGTTGTCATGATATGCATACATGTAGATAACTAAAGGGTTAATTATAACATCTCGCAGTAACACTACCACTAGAGGGCACCATTAGGTCCCACTATAAGTATCAGCTCCCAGAGGATCTTGCTGTCTTTCAACCCAGGAGAGACTAGACAGCTGTAGTGAATGATAGACAGATCACAGCGTAGTTAGCACACAGTTAATTCATTAATATTTAATTACTTGATTTCTAGTGATAGTGCTGTAGAGTGTCAAACTCAATTCTAATTAATCGTTACTTAATAAATTAGTTTGCTTTAAGCTGAAGACTCGTGGTTTCTTTCGGATCACACCATCAGACCTTCTGGATATACAGCAATTAGTAACTATGTATATTACTGAACCCAGTAATATAAGACTGGTCACACCTGACGAGTTGCAGTGGGTGGGCCACACTGCCCGACACAAGACTCCAGAAACAAATGCTCTACTCCGAGCTCCACAATGGCCCGCGATCACTAGGAGGGCAGAGGAAACGCTACAAAGACACTCTGAAAGCCTCCCGAAATAAATGCAACATCCCCATTGACATATGGGAATCGCTTGCCTGAGAGCGCACAAGCTGGAGAAAAAGCATCTGTGAAGCTGTCAATCACCTTGAGCGTCGGTTGTTAAAGAAGGGGCAACACTGGGATTGGGCCGAAGGTCAGCAGACGGCTTTCGTCGAGATTAAACAACATGTCTCCTCATCAAGACTGCTAGCCCACTTCGACCCATCCTGACCACTCCTGTTGACCTGCGACGTTTCTCTGTATGACGTCTGGGCCGTGCTGGCCCACACCATGGACGATGGATCCGAACGGCCCATTGCCTTCGCCTCAGGAAAGTTGGCCGAGAAGCGATATGAGGGGTGGCATGGTAGCACAGTAGTTAGCACTGCTGCCTCACAGCAGCACGGACCCAGGTTCGATTCCGACCTCGGGTAACCGGTTGGAGTTTTCACTTCCTCCCCGTGTCTGCGTGGGTTTCCTCCGGGTGCTCCGATTTCCTCCCACAGTCCAAAGATGTACAAGTTAAGTGGATTGGCCATGCTAAATTTCCCTTCGTGTCCAAAGGTTGGATGGGGATACATGGCTAGAGCGGGGATTGGGCCTAGGTTGGGTGTTGTTTCGAAGGGTCAGCGTAGACCCGATGGGCTGAATGACCTCCTTCTGCACTGTAGGGATTCTTTAATATTTTTACCTGTATATTCTTTATTTTTACCTGTATTTAAGTTGGGCAGTTTCTAAACCCTAGACACCACACTTGTAGTGTCCCCCACCCTTCCACCTCGTTTAACCTAAGGGGTAGAGTGAGTAACAGGTAAGCTCTTTCTTTCTTTTTCTTTTTTTATCTGGAGGGGATGGCAGGGAAGTCAGTGCAATGTTCCGCCTGCAGAATGTTTGAGGTGAGGGACGCCGTCAGTGTCCCTGCTGATTTCACCTGTGGGAAGTGCACCCATCTCCAGCTCCTCAGAAACCGCATTAGGGAACTGGAGCTGGAGCTGGATGAACTTCGGATCATTCGGGAGGCAGAGGTGGTCACAGATAGTAGCTTCAGGGATGTAGTTACTCTGAAGAATCAAGATAGATGGGTGATGGTGAGAGGGGCTGGGAGGAAGCAGTCAGTGCAGGGATCCTCTGTGGTCGTTCCCCTCAGTAACAAGTATACCGCTTTGGATACTGTTGGGGGAACGACCTACCAGGGGTAAGCCACGGTGAACGGATCTCCAGCACTGAGTCCGTCCCTGTGGCTCAGAAGGGAAGGAGGGAGGGCAGGAGAGCAATAGTTATTGGGGACTCAATAGTTAGAGGGACAGATAGACGGTTCTGTGGCAGCGAAAGAGACTCACGGATGGTATGTTGCCTCCCGGGTGCCAGGGTCCGTGACGTCTCGGACCGTGTTTTCAGAATCCTTAAAGGGGAGGGGGAGCAGTCACAAGTCGTGGTACACATCGGTACCAACGACATAGGTAAGAGAAGGGATGGGGATTTAAAACAGGAATTTAGGGAGCTAGGGTGGAAGCTGAGAGCCAGGACAAACCATGTTGTCATCTCTGGTTTGTTGCCGGTGCCATGTGCTAGCGAGTTGAGGAACAGGGAGAGAGTGCAGATAAACACGTGACTGCAGGGGTGGTGTAGGAGGGAGGGTTTCAGGTACGTGGATAATTGGAGCACATTCTGGGGAAGGTGGGACCTGTACAGCCAGGACGGTTTGCACCTGAACCAGAGGGGCACCAATAATCTGGGAGGGAAATTTGCTCCGGCTCTTCGGGGGGGCTTTAAACGAATTTGTCAGGGGGCTGGGAAAATGGGCTGTGTTCCAGAAGCCAGTGTCAAGAGTAGTGAGGTACTGAGGAGGGTATCAAGGTCGCAGGAGTGTACCGGCACACAGAAAGGTGGGTTGAAGTGTGCCTACTTCAATGCAAGGAGCATCCGGAATAAAGTAGGTGAACTTGAAGCGTGGATTGGTACTTGGGACTACGATGTTGTGGCCATTACGGAGACATGGTTAGAACAGGGACAGGGATGGTTGTTGGAAGTTCCAGGGTATAGATGTTTCAGTAAGAGTAGGGAAGGTGGTAAAAGAGGTGGAGGAGTCGCATTGTTAATCAAGGATAGTTTAACGGCTGCAGAAAGGCAGTTTGAAGGGGATCTGCCTACTGAGGTAATATGGGCCGAAGTTAGAAATAGGAAAGGAGCGGTCACATTTTTAGGAGTTTTCTATGGGCCCCCAAATAGTAATAGAGATGTGGAGGAAGAAATTGCAAAACAGATTATGGATAGGCGTGGAGGTCTCAGAGTAGATGTGACTTTAACTTTCCAAATATTGATTGGAACCTCTATAGGTCGAACAGTTCGGATGGGGCAGTTTTTGTACAGTGTGTGCAGGACAGTTTCCTGACACAATATGTGGATAGGCCGACAAGAGGTTGGCCACATTGGATTTGTTACTGGGTAATGAACCGGGCCAAGTGTTAGATTTGTTTGTGGGAGAGCACTTTGGAGATAGTGACCACAATTCGGTGTCTTTCACTATTGCAATGGAGAGGGATAGGGCCATACGGCAGGGCAAGGTTTATAATTGGGGGAGGGGTAATTATGATGTGATTAGGCAAGAATTAGGGAGCATAAGATGGGAACAGAAACTGTCAGGGAAAGGCACAAATTAAAAGTGGAGCTTGTTCAAGGAACAAATACTGCGTGTCCTTGATAGGCATGTCCCTGTCAGGCAGGGAGGAAATGGCCGTGTGAGGGGACCATGGTTCACAAAAGAGGTTGACTGTCTTGTCAAGAGGAAAAAGGAAGAGTATGTAAGGATGAGAAAACAAGGTTCAGTAGGGTCGCTTGAGGGTTGCAAGGTAGCAAGGAATGAGCTGAAAAAAGGGCTTAGGAGAGCTAGGAGGGGGCATGAGAAGTCCTTGGCAGGTTAGATCAAGGAAAACCCCAAGGCTTTTTACTCTTATGTGAGAAATAAAAGAATGACCAGGGTGAGGGTAGGGCCGGTCAAGGACAGTAGTGGGAACTTGTGCATGGAGTCAGAAGAAATAGGAGAGGTGTTGAATGAATACTTTTCTTCAGTGCTCACAAAGGAGAGGGGCCATGTTTTTGAGGGTGAGAGTGTGATTCAGGCGGGTAGGCTGGAGGAAGTAGATGTTTTGAGGAAGGATGTATTCGCAATTTTGAAAAACCTGAGGGTCGACAAGTCCCCTGGGCCAGATGAGATATACCCTAGAATTCTTTGGGAGGCAAGGGATGAGATTGCAGAGCCTTTGGCTTTGATCTTTGGGTCCTAGCTGTCCACGGGGATAGTGCCAGAGGACTGGAGAGTGGCGAATGTTGTTCCTCTGTTCAAGAAAGGGAATAGGAATGACCCTGGTAATTATAGGCCGGTTTGTCTTACTTCGGTGGTCGGGAAGATAATGGAAAAGGTCCTGAAGGATAGGATTTATGACCATTTGGAAAGATGCAGCTTAATCCGAGATAGTCAACACGGATTCGTGAAGGGTAGGTCTTGCCTCACAAATTTGATTGAATTCTTTGAGGCGGTAACTAAGTGTGCAGATGAAGGTAGAGCAGTTGATGTCGTATACATGGATTTTAGTAAGGCGTTTGATAAGGTTCCCCATGGTCGGCTCATGAAGAAAGTAAGGAGGTGTAGGATAGAGGGAAATATGGCCAATTGGATAAGTAACTGGCTATCACATAGAAGACAGAGGGTGGTGGTGGATGGAAAAATTTTCAGACTGGAGACCAGTTACCAGCGGTGTACCACAGGGATCAGAGCTGGGTCCTCTGCTATTTATGATTTTTATTAATGACTTGGAGGAGGGGGCTGAAGGGTGGGTCAGTAAATTTGTTGATGACACCAAG
Source organism: Scyliorhinus torazame (assembly GCF_047496885.1). Classification (NCBI taxonomy): domain Eukaryota; kingdom Metazoa; phylum Chordata; class Chondrichthyes; order Carcharhiniformes; family Scyliorhinidae; genus Scyliorhinus; species Scyliorhinus torazame. The sequence goes on from NC_092722.1 coordinate 87,823,603, forward strand.
ATTGGTGGAGTAGTGGATGAGGTGGAGGGCTGTTGTAGGCTGCAAAGAGACATTGATAGGATGCAGAGCTGAGCCAAAAAATGGCAGATGGAGTTTAACCCTGATAAGTGCGAGGTGATTCATTTTGGGAGAAAAAATTTGAATGTGGATTACAGGGTCAACGGCAGGGTTCTGAGGAATGTGGAGGAACAGAGAGATCTTGGGGTTCATGTCCACAGATCTCTGAAGGTTGCCACTCAAATGGATAGAGCCGTGAAGAAAGCTTATAGTGTGTTAGCGTTTATTAACAGGGGGCTTGAGTTTAAGAGCCGCGGGGTTATGATGCAACTATACATGACCCTGGTGAGACCACATTTGGAGTATTGTGTGCAGTTCTGGTCACCTCATTATAGGAAGGATGTGGAAGCATTGGAAAGGGTGCAAAGGAGATTTACTAGGATGCTGCCTGGTTTGCAGGATAGGTTTTATGAGGAAAGGTTGAGGGAGCTAGGGCTTTTCTCTCTGGAGCGGAGGAGGATGAGAGGCGACTTAATAGTGGTTTATAAGAAAATGAGGGGGATAGATAGAGTGGACGTTCAGAGACTATTTCCTCGGGTGGATGTAGCTGTTACAAGGGGGCATAACTATAAGGTTCGGGGTGGGAGATATAGGAGGGATGTCCGAGGTAGGTTCTTTACTCAGAGAATGGTTAGGGTGTGGAATGGACTGCCTGCTGTGATAGTGGAGTCGGACACTTTAGGAACTTTCAAGCGGTTATTGGATAGGCACATGGAGCACACCAGAATGACAGGGAGTGGGATAGCTTGATCTTGGTTTCGGACAATGCTCGGCACAACATCGAGGGCCGAAGGACCCGTTCTGTGCTGTACTGTTCTATGTTCTATGTTCTAATATGCTCAGACTGAGAAGAAGGGTTTGGCTGTCGTGTTCGGGGTCAAGAAATTTCATCGCTATGCCTACGGGCATCGCTTCATCGTTCTCACAGTCCACAAGTCCCTCCCAGGGTTCTTCAAGGAAGATCAAGCAGTTTACCCCCCATTGCTTCCGCCCACACCCAGCGATGGGCATTGCTGCTCGCAGTGTAAGACTATGTTTTGGAGCACTGTTCCGGAGCCAAAATTCCCCATGTTGACTCATTAAGCTGTCACCAGTGGCAGCTGGCGAGGTCATTGCAACCCTCCATTTTATGGACTGGTTACTGGTCACAGCATCCTGCATCCACGGGTGGACCCAGACAGACCCTCACCTATCCCGCATCGGCCATATGGTGCAGTATGGGACTCAGTACAGGGCCTTACCACAAGACCTGAAGGCCGATTCCACAAAGATGCAGTAGCTTAGCATTGAGGACGGTGTGCTGCTTTGGAGAACTTGTGTGGTGGTCCCCAAACGTGGACGCAGCCCGCTCCTCATGGACCTCCACATAGGATACCCAGGCGTGTCCAAGATGAGAATGTTAATGCACAGCTACATGCAGACGTCGTGCGGATGACCCAGCGCTGCATCCAGCGCCAGACACACCAGAAATCGCCTCCTGCAGCTCTACTCCACCTGTGGGAATAGCCAGGTCGTCAGTGGTTTCACCTCCATATCGACTTTGTGGGCCCCATTCAGGGCGCAATGTTCCTCGTCCTCATCAATGGCCACTCCAAGCGTACGGAAGTCCTCAAGGTACAGGCGATGACGGCCCTGACCACCATTGGGCAGCACGATAGCACAGTGGTTAGCACTGTTGCTTCACAGCCCAGGGTCCCAGGTTCGATTCGCGGCTTGGGTCACTGTCTGTGTGGAGTCTGCACCTTCTCCCCGTGTCTGCGTGGGTTTCCTCCGGGTGCTCCGGTTTCCTCCCACAAGTCCAGAAAGACATGCTTGTTAGGTGAATTGGACATTCTGAATTCTCCCTCTGTGTAACCGAACAGGTGCCGGAATGTGGCGACCAGGGGATTTTCACAGTAACCTCATTGCCGAGTTAATGTAAGCCTATTTGTGACAATAAAGATTATTATTATAGAGAAACTCTGGCGCATTTTAGTATACACGGCATACCCTAGGTACTGGCGTCAGACAATGGGACGGTGTTTACGAGTGCGGAATTTGCAGCATTCTTGTCCGCCAATGGGATTTGTCACATGAGTACCGCCCCATTCCACCCAGCTTAGAATTGGTTAGCCGAGCTCGGAATGAAAATCATGTTGCAGCTGTGTCGAACCTTAGTTCGGCCACACTTGGAGTATTGTGTTCAATTCTGGTCGCCACACTACCAGAAGGATGTGGAGGCTTTAAGAGAGGGTGCAGAAGAGATTTACCAGGATGTTATCTGGTATGGAGGGCATTAGCTATGAGGAGAGGTTGAATAAACTCGGTTTGTTCTCACTGGAACAAAGGAGGTTGAGGGGCGACCTGATAGAGGTCTACAAAATTATGAGGGGCATAGACAGAGTGGATAGTCAGAATTTCCCTGGGGTAGAGGGGTCAATTACTCGGGGGCATAGGTTTAAGGTGCGAGGGGCAAGGTTTAGAGGAGATGTACGAGGTAATTTTTTTTCACAGAGGGTAGTGGGTGCCTGGAACTCGCTACCGGAGGAGGTGGTGGAAGCAGGGACGATAGTGACATTTATGGGGCAGCATGGTCGGCATGGGCTTGGAGGGCCGAAGGGCCTGTTCCTGTGCTGTACTTTTCTTTGTTCTTTATTTGAAAAAGCAAACATCGGGATCCTGGGAGACCCGCTTGGTAAGGTTCTCATTCTCCTACCGGACAACCCCGCGTGCCACGACGGGTATCTCGCCAGCCGCAAGGTTGATGGGTCGTCTTTCCGGATATTGGTGGGAAAGTCTGTCGCGCTCAGGACAAACCAAGGAGGACACAGGCCGCCGCAGGCCTCTACGCGAGTTCGCCCCCTGGAGACGCGGTACACGTCCGGAACTTCGGCAGCATGGCGGCTTAGATCCCGAACGTCGTGTTGGCGAAAACAGGCCCGGTTTCTTACCAAGTACCAAGGACAAAGGGCCGCGAGTCTAAGCACCATGTAGATCATCCCCGAAACCGCATGCAGGATATGCCAGCCATACCGGCCTTGGATTTGTCCCGACTCTGCCGTCTTCACCTTGGCTCCTGCTGCCCCTATAACTGCCCCTGCCCCCATCTCCGCCACTTGTTGAGAAGCCAGAGGTCATTTTTGAGGATACCGAAATGCCAGACGAAGAACCACTTAGCTCCGACTCTGAAACTGCGAAGGACATTCTGACACCGCCGGATGTGCCCGTGCCGGCTCTCGTGACCGCACAAGAAATGCCGTCGCCTCCCAGACACTCTTTATGTAAACACCAAACCCGGTCCGACATATACCTCCAAACGGCACGAGGTCTGCGCCTGAATGCTGTCCACTGGCGATACGGTTGAAAGGCCCGGCACACTTGCCCATGAATGTGGACATTGCTCTGGACTTGGTGAATGTGTGTGTGTGTATGGGGTGGGGGGGGTGGGGGGGGGGGGGGGTCCCCTTTCGCAGGGGGTGGGGGGATTCCCCTTTGGGGGGGGGGTGGAATTCTCCTTTATTGGTGGGATTTCCCCTCTACAAGGAGAGCCCCAGCTACATAAAAGCACCGGCCTCGCTGCAGGTCAGGGAAGGAAGCCCTGAGGGGACTGGAGGAGTATTTGGGATTGAATTAGTATTGAAATAATCCTTGTTCGTAATTTCTGCTATCGTCTATGCGTTCTACTTATCGCGGATTCAACACTCTCTCTGTCATAGAATCCCCACAGTGCAGAAGGGGGCCATTCAGCTCATCGAGTCTGCACTGACCCTCTGAAAGACCACTTCACCCAAGCCCACTTCCCTGCCCTATCCCAATCACCCTTTAACCTAACCAACACATCCCTGGGCACTAAGGGGCAATTTAGCGTGGGCAATCCACCTCACCTGCACATCTTTGGACTGCGGGAGTGTGGTAGTATGTATTGGGGGTCATGTGGGACTGGAAGCCCTAATGTCATTGGCTGACAGATCCCGGGTCCTGGTTGGCCGTTGACCTCAAGTTCCGCCCTGAAGGCGAAGTATAAGAAGCCGGTGTCTTCCCCCGCAGGCCAGTTTACTATCGGGCTGCTGGGGAACAGACACGCTTAATAAAGCCTCATCGGCTTCACTCTATTCGTCTCACGGAGTCTTTGTGCGCTACAATTTATTAAGCGTGCCTAAAAAAGACTATGGAGCTCAGGATCATTCCAGAATGCCTGAGGATCAGCCCCCACGCAGTGAATGTGGCAGCAGCCTTCAAACACTGGCAGACTTGCTTCGAGGCCTACATCAAATCGACCACAGGCTGAGTCTCAGACGAACAAAAACTGCAGGTCCTGCACTCGAGGGTGAGCACGGAGATTTTCACCCTCATTGAAGACACCGACGATTTCCAGACGGCGTTCACAGCACTGAGAAATCTCTACATTCGCCCAGTTAACCAAATCTACGCTCGCTACCAGCTCGCGACAAGACGGCAAGCTCCCGGAGAATCGATGGACGAGTTCTACGCCGCGCTGCTGATTTTGGGACGAGCCTGCAGCTGCCCGTCGGTGAATGCAAATGAACAGACGGACATGTTAATGCGCGACGCTTTTGTGGCAGGTATGCAATCCTCCCAAATCCGCCAAAGACTTCCAGAAAAAGAGTCGCTAGGACTCTCAGAGGCCCGGGCCCTAGCAGCCTCCCTAGACGTGGCCGCGCGTAATACCCGCGCCTACGGCCCCGACCGCGCGGCAGGCCATTGGGCCCCGTATGTACCCGTCGCGGCAAACCCCCTACCCCCCCCCCGCCCCGGACACCCCACAGGCTTGCGCAGTCCAAACGCCGAGTCGCCCGCTGTTATTTCTGCGGCCAGGCGAAGCACCCCCGACAACGCTGTCCGGCCCGCGCAGCCATCTGCAAAAGCTGCGGGAAAAAGGGCCATTATGCGGTTGTGTGCCGGTCCCGCGAGGTCGCCGCCATCCCGGGAGCACAGGGAGCCCTGCAAGCAGTTTACGCGCCCCAACCCCCCCAGCACGCCATGTACGACCCGCAGGCGCAGCCGCTCTGGGTCCCGACCACCGCGGTCCCGGGAGAACTGGGAGCCCTGCACGCCGCCTACGCTCCCCAACCCCCCTCCCCGCAGTCCATGTACGCCCCGCCGCCGGCGCTCCCGCTTTGGGTCCCGGCCAACACTCTCCACGGAGAGGAAGGGGTTTTTCGCGTCCCGAACGCCACCCTCACCCCCGTCCCGCGCCCCACGCCTGACCCGCCGGCGCCACCTACTTGGACCCCGACCACCGCTGTCCCCGGTGAGGGAGCTCCTCGCGCTCGCGGCCCCACGCCTGACCCGCCGGCGCCGCCGACTTGGGCCCCGACCACCGCTGTCCCCGGCGAGGGAGCTCCGCACGGTCCTAGCAGCCCTGGCGCTCGCAGTGAGGGAACTCCGCGCGGTCCTAGCGCTCCCCAGACCCCCCAGCACACCATGTGCGACCCGCAGACGCCGCCATTTTTGGTCCCAGTCACCACGAGGGGAGGAGGGGCGCCATTGTGCGACCCGCAGACGCCGCCATTTTGGGTCCCGACCACCACGAGGGGAGGAGGGGCGCCGCCATCTTGGACCGCCCCGACCTGTACGACGCATGGGGGCGGCCATTTTGTCCACCCCCGACGCCATCTTGTGACCCCCCCGCCACGTGCAATGTATGGGGGTGGCCATTTTGTCCATCCCCGACGCCATCTTGGACGGCAACAACGGACCCACCCCACTACTACAACCACGGCTCGCTTCGGTTACGCTCGATCAGGCTCGGCCCCGGACTCTCCAGACGACGACGACAACGGTCCTAATTAACGGCCACGCGACGCCATGCCTAGTCGACTCCGGGAGCACGGAAGGTTTTATACACCCCGACACGGTAAGACGCTGTTCCTTAACTACCTACCCCAGCGCACAAAAGATCTGCCTAGCTGCAGGATCCCACTCCGTACAGATCCAGGGATTCTGCATAGTTACCCTAACGGTACAGGGGAGGGAATTCAAAAACTACAAACTTAACGTCCTTCCCCAACTCTGTGCCCCCACCTTGCTGGGATTAGATTTCCAATGTAACCTACAGAGCCTTACGTTTAAATTCGGCGGCCCCATACCCCCACTCACTATCTGCGGCCTCGCTACCCTCAAGGTGCAACCCCCGTCCTTGTTTGCGAACCTCACCCCGGATTGCAAACCCGTCGCCACTAGGAGCAGACTGTACAGCGCCCAGGACCGGACCTTCATTCGGTCCGAAGTCCAGCGGCTACTAAAGGAGGGCATAATCCAGGCCAGCAGTAGTCCCTGGAGAGCGCAGGTGGTAGTAGTGAAGACAGGGGAGAAACAAAGGATGGTCATTGACTATAGCCAGACCATCAACAGGTACACACAACTAGGACCCTCTCCCCCGCATATCCGACATGGTTAATCGGATTGCCCAAGATAAGGTCTTCTCCACCGTGGACCTCAAGTCCGCCTACCATCAGCTCCCCATCCGCCCAAGTGACCGCAAGCACACAGCCTTCGAGGCAGACGGGCGATTATACCATTTCCTACGGGTCCCTTTTGGCGTCACAAACGGGGTCTCGGTCTTCCAACGGGAGATGGACCGAATGGTTGATCAACATGGGTTACGGGCCACGTTCCCGTACCTCGACAATGTAACCATCTGCGGCCACGATCAGCAGGACCACGACGCCAACCTCCAAAAATTCCTCCAGACCGCCAAAGCCTTGAACCTCACGTACAACGAGGACAAGTGCGTTTTTAGCACCGATCGGCTAGCCATTCTGGGCTACATAGTGCGCAATGGGATAATAGGCCCCGACCACGAACGTATGCGCGCACTCATGGAATTTCCCCTCCCGCACTGCTCAAAAGCCCTGAAACGCTGCCTGGGGTTCTTTTCGTACTACGCCCAGTGGGTCCCCCAGTACGCAGACAAGGCCCGCCCCCTAATACAGACCACGACCTTCCCTCTGTCGACAGAGGCTTGCCAGGCCTTCAGCCGCATCAAAGCGGACATCGCAAAGGCCACGATGCGCGCCATCGACGAGTCCCTCCCCTTCCAGGTCGAGAGCGACGCCTCCGACGTAGCTCTAGCGGCTACCCTTAACCAAGCGGCCAGACCCGTGGCCTTCTTCTCCCGAACCCTCCACGCCTCAGAAATCCGCCACTCCTCAGTGGAAAAGGAAGCCCAAGCCATAGTGGAAGCTGTGCGACATTGGAGGCATTACCTGGCCGGCAGGAGATTCACTCTCCTCACTGACCAACGGTCGGTAGCCTTCATGTTCGATAATGCACGGCGGGGCAAGATTAAAAATGACAAGATCTTAAGGTGGAGGATCGAGCTCTCCACCTTCAACTATGAGATCTTGTACCGGCCCGGAAAGCTGAACGAGCCGTCCGATGCCCTATCCCGCGGCACATGTGCCAACGCACAAATTGACTGCCTCCAAACCCTCCACGAGGACCTCTGCCACCCGGGGGTCACTCGGTTTTACCACTTCATCAAGTCCCGCAATCTCCCATACTCTTTAGAAGAGGTCCGTACAGTCACAAGGGACTGCCACATCTGCGCGGAATGCAAGCCGCATTTTTTCAGGCCAGATGGAGTGCACCTGATTAAGGCTTCCTGCCCCTTTGAACGCCTCAGTCTCGATTTCAAAGGGCCCCTCCCCTCCACCGACCGCAACGCATATTTCCTTAATGTAGTGGACGAATACTCCCGCTTCCCTTTTGCCATTCCCTGTTCTGACATGACCGCGGCCACAGTCATTAAAGCCCTGAACAGCATCTTCACGCTGTTCGGTTACCCCGCATACGTCCACAGCGACAGGGGGTCCTCTTTCATGAGTGACGAGCTGCGCCAGTTCCTGCTCAGCAAGGGCATAGCCTCAAGCAGGACGACCAGCTACAACCCCCGGGGGAACGGGCAAATAGAAAGGGAGAACGGCACGGTCTGGAAGGCCGTCCTACTGGCCCTACGGTCCAGGGATCTCCCAGTTTCACGGTGGCAGGAGGTCCTCCCAGACGCTCTCCATTCCATCCGGTCGTTATTATGTACAAGCACTAATCAAACGCCTCACGAGCGTCTCCTTGTCTTCCCGAGGAGGTCCTCCTCTGGAACGTCGCTGCCGACCTGGCTGGCGGCCCCAGGACCCATCCTGCTCCGAAAGCACGTGCGGGCACATAAGGCGGACCCGTTGGTCGAAAGGGTTCACCTCCTCCACGCAAACCCCCAGTACGCCTACGTGGAGTACCCCGACGGCCGACAGGACACGGTCTCCCTGCGGGATATGGCGCCCGCCGGCACCACGCACACCCCCCCGACACCATCAACCCAACCGCCCCCCTTCCTGCCACCGCCGCACCCCGCGACCGCCCCCTTCCCAGGAGGATCAGTCCCCCTCCCCTTTGCACCGACAGCTGAAACCGTGCGGCTCCCGGAGGCGACAACACTGGTACAAGCACCACCACCACCGCCGGGGCCGAGGCGATCGACACGGACGACCAGACCGCCCGCCCGACTCGTGGCGTCGATGTAAAACAAAGATGGACTGTTCAATGAACATTTTGTTTTTCCTATACCCTCTGTAAATAGTTGTAACAGGACGAAACTGTCCAATACTGTACTACCATGTAACTGTTCTATCCTCCCAGGACCAGCCCTGTAAACCCTTACCACCATACGAAGCATCACCCCGCCGGGTTCATTTTTGACAAGGGGTGAATGTGGTAGTATGTATTGGGGGTCATGTGGGACTGGAAGCCCTAATGTCATTGGCTGACAGATCCCGGGTCCTGGTTGGCCGTTGACCTCAAGCTCCGCCCTGAAGGCGAAGTATAAGAAGCCGGTGCCTTCCCCCGCAGGCCAGTTTACTATCGGGCTGCTGGGGAACAGACACGCTTAATAAAGCCTCATCGACTTCACTCTATTCGTCTCACGGAGTCTTTGTGCGCTACAGGGAGGAAACCCACCCAGACACTGGGAGAATATGCAAACTACACAAGACAGTCACCCAAGCCCAGAATTGAACCCGGTGCTAACCACTGTGCTGCCCACTCTCTCTCTGTGACTCCCTCTCTCTCTCTTTCTGTGTCTCTCTCCCTGTCTCGGTCTTTGGCTCTCTTCCCCTCTCTCTGTGTCTTTCTCTCTTACTCTCGGTCTCTCTCTGTCTCCGTCTCTCCTTCTTTGTGTCTCTGTATCTCCGTCTCTCTGTGTACCTACCTCTCTCTGTGTATCTACCTCTCTGTGTGTGTCCTCCTCTCTATGTCTCTTTCTGCCTCTCTCTCTTTCTCTCACTTTGTCTCTGTGCCTCTCTGACTGTCTCTCTCACCTTCTTGTGTCTGTCTCTCCCTCTCTCTGTCTCTTTCTCTCGGTGTCTATCTCTCCCCCTCTCTCTCTTCCTCTGCCTCTCCCATTTTGTATCTCTCCCTCTCCCTTTTCTCTCTCTCTGTCTCTCTCTTTCTCTCTGTGACTCTCCCTCTCCCTGCCCCCCTCTCTCTCTGTCTTTATCTGTCTCTCCCTCTATCCTCTCTCTCTCTCTCGGCCTCTGTCTATCTCTCCCACTCCCTGTGTCTCTCCCTCTTTGCTCTCTGTCTTTCTCTCTCTGTCTCTCCCTCTGTCTTTCTCTCTGTGCCTCTCCCTCTCTCCTTTTTCTATCTCTCTCTCTGTCTCTCTCCCTCCCTGCCTCTCTCTCTCTTGGTCTCAGTATCTCTGTCTCTTGTCATGAGAATGTCGCTTTAAGAAATGTTCGTCTGCTCAAGTTACTGCAGTGATGTCAGAGTGTGGGTGGAGCTGAGCTCTGGTTCTGCTTTTTAGTTTCACTTTGAGAAAAGCTTGGGTGTGGCTGTCTTTTTGGTTTCGTTTTTCAGTGTGTTGCAGCTGAAGTCAGACAAAGCAGCTGTACTGTTGAGCTCTCGGCCATGAAGGACTATCTCTTAAGCATTTGGTGAATTCAGAATTATAAATGTTTTCAGTATTGAATGTAAACCCTGATGTGCTTCTGTTTAAAGGTTTGTTAAGTCTTCTGGGTGTTAAAAGGACAGCATACAGATTACTTTGTGTTGTATTCTTTGGGGGTGTATTTGATTTACTGGTTGCTAAGATGTTCACTGTTTTAGAAAGGTTAACTTCAGTTCATAGAATAAACATTGTTTTGTTTTAAAAACCACTGGTCCATTTTCTGCTGTACCACACCTGCAGAGTGGGCCGTGTGCTCCCCATACCACAATCTATTAAAAGTTGTGGGTCAGGTGAACTCCATGATACACTTTGGGTTCTCTAAACACTGGCAAATAACACTCCCCTCTCTTCTCTCTCCTGGTCTCTTTGTCTTTCTCCCTCTCTCTCGATCTCTGTCTATCTCTTCCACTCTGTCTGTGTCTCTCCCTCTCTCTCTCTGTCTCCCTCTCTTTATCTCGGTCTCTATATGTCTCTCCCTGTCTCTCTCTCTGCCTCTCCCACTTTTTCCATGTAGCTCCCTCTCCGTATCTCTCTCTCCCTACCTCTCGTTAACAGTATCTGTGTCTTTGTGTCTCCCGGTCTCTCTATCTCTCTCCCTCTGTCTCTCGCGCTCTCTGTCTCTCCCTCTCTATCTCAGTCTCTGTCTGTCTCTCCCCCTATCTCTCTCTCTCTGCCTCTCTCACTCTGTCACTCCCTTTTCTCTTTCTGTCTCTGTCTCTCTCTCTCTATCTCTCTCTGCCTGCCTCTCTCTCTTGGTTTTAGTATCTGTCTCTTCTCTCTCCTGGTCTTTCTCTCTATCTCTCCCTTGGTCTCTCTCCTCCCTGTCTCTGTCTGCCTGGCCCCCTCTCCCTTTTTTCTCTCTCTCTCTCTCAGTCTCCACTCTCTCTCGGTCTCCATTTGTGTGTGTGTGTCTCTCTCTCTCTGTCTGTCTCTCTTCTATCTCCGGTCTCTCTCTCTCTCTCTGCCTCTCTCTGTCTGTGTCTCTCCCAATCTGTCTGTGTCTCTCCCTTCTCTCTCTCTGTCTTTCGCTCACTCTAACCTCTCTCTCCCTGGTCTCTCTCCCTGTCTCTCTCTCTCTCCCTCTGCATCTCTCTCTCTACCTCTGTCTCTATCTCTCTCTACCTCTGTCTCTCTCTCTCTACCTCTGTCTCTCTCTCTCTTCCTCTATCTCTATCTCCCTCTGCATCTTCCATTCTGTCTTATTCTCTCCCAGTCTCTCTCTCCCTCTCTTTGTCTGTCTCTCCCTGCCTCTCCCACTCCGTGGCTCTCCCTCACTCCATCTCTATCTTTCTCTCTCCCTGTCTCTTCTCTCTCTGTGTCTCTCTCTATTTCGGTATCTGTCTGACCCACCCTCTGTCTCTCTCTCTGCCTCAGTATCAGCTCTCCCTCTCTCTCTCTTCTCTCTCCCACTTCCAGCTCTCATTTCTCTTCCTGTCTCTCTCCCCATCTCTCGGTCTCTGACTCTCCCTGTGTGTGTCTCTCTCTCTGCCTCTTCCCTCTCTTGTCTCTCTCTCTCTGTCTTTGTGTGTGTCTCTCTCTCTCTCCGGTCTCTCTATCTCTCTCTCTCCCTCCCTCTCTGATTCACCATCTCTCTATTTTCTCTCTCTGTATTTCGCTCTCTCCTTCTCGGTCTCTCTCTGCCTCTCCCTTGCTTCCCTTTCTTTCTCTGACTGTCTCCCTCTCTGTCTCTCGCTCACTCTGTCTCTCTCTTGGTCTCTATCTGTCTTTCCCTCACTTCTCTCTCCTGTTCTCTCTCTCCATCTGTGTGTCTCTCTCTGCATCTCCCACTCTGTGTGTCTGCCTCTCACTTTTCTCTCCCTCTGTCTTTTTCTCTCTCTCGGTCTCTGCCTGACTCTCCCGCTGTCTCTCTCTGCCTCTCTCATTCTATCAGTATCTCTCCATCTATTTCTCTCTCTAATTGGGGAGATGGGAGGATTTTCTTTTGGGGGGGGGGGGGAGGTAGAAGGACCTACCTATCCCCCTCCCCCGCATCTTCCCCAGCCCAGCCACCTCCCCCTGAGTGCTCCTGACTGCCGGATTGGACAGAGCAATAGTGGCTTTAGCACACAGGGAGATAGGATTGTCGCACAGTGCTGTACTGGTGCATCGTTAAAGAGGCAGGGGTATAATAGAGCGAGAGAGAGAGGGAATAACACAGAGGGAGCGAGAGAGGGATTAACAGAGCGAGAGAGACAGAATATTAGAGCGAGAGAGACGGACAGGAGCATCAAGATAATCCTGCAGCCTTGAATAGATGCCAAGGGGTGGAGGTGCCGGTTCTCCTGCTGCTGATTAAGATCCTCGGGCAAGGTGCAGACGGAGGAAGAGAAATGAAGAGGTTCACAGTGGCTATCTTCGCCCTCTGCTCCATCACGAGCTGCGTCTCAAACAAAGGTGAGCCCATTCCCGTCCGCTTTGCCTCACTGCCGCAAGCTGCAGGGTTTTTATGCAACCCAAGCTCGACTCCGACATGAGGGGAGTGTGCGTCAGCCAGTCTGTGTCTGAGTGGTGTATGTGTGTGTCACTGTGGTATGTGTGTATGTCGCTGTGGTGTGTGTGTGAGACTGCGGTGTGTATGACTGTATGGTGTGTATGTCTATGTTTTGTGGTGTCTGTGTGTGTATGTGCGACTGTGTGTGTGTCTGTGACGTCTGTGTGTGACTGATGTGTGTGTGTGTGACTGTGATGTCTGTGATGTCTGTGTGTGACTGATGTGTGTGTGACTGTGACGTCGGTGTGTGTGTGACTGTGATGTGCGTGTGTGACTGTGATGTCTGTGTGTGACTGTGACGTCTATGTGTGTGACTGATGTGTGTGTGAGTGACTGTGATGTCTGTGTGACTGGTGTCTGTGACTGTGATGTCTGTGTGTGACTGGTGTCTGTGTGTGTGTTTGAGAGACTGTGATGTCTGTGTTGACTGTGGTGTTTGTGTGTGTGTTTGAGAGACTGTCATGTCTGTCTGACTGTGATGTCTGTGTTGACCGTGGTGTTTGTGTGTGACTGTGTGTGTGCAGCACTGGTGGTGGGTGGGGGGGCTTCTGCAGTTTGAAGAGAGGGCAGAGGGAGGCCTTGCCCACTGCCCCTTGTCCACTTTAAACGTTTGATGCCCAACTGAAATATTAGCTCAGTCCTGGTCAAAAATAACTGCAGAGTAGGAACGAAGGGGGCAGAGGCATGGAGAGAAATCTGTTCATCCGGCCTTTCAATATCCATTGTCTTCTGTCAATATTTACTGGACTCTCAGGGCTCCAGGGTGAGGGGGGGCAGGTTGGCTGAGGTTTGGGGGAGCTGGCAGGAGTTTGGGGAGAGGGGTTTGGGGAGGGGATGCTGGCAGGGGCTTGAGAGGGTTTGGGGAGGGGACTCTGGCGGGGGTTTGGGGAGGGGACTCTGGCGGGGGTTTGGGGAGGGGACTCTGGCGGGGGTTTGGGGTGGGGGTTTGTGGAGGGGACTTTAGCGGGGGTTTGTGGAGGGGACTTTAGCGGGGGTTTGGGGAGGGGACTCTGGCGGGGGTTTGGGGAGGGGACTCTGGCGGGGGTTTGGGAAGGGGACTCTGGCGGGGGTTTGGGGTGGGGGTTTGTGGCGGGGACTTTAGCGGGGGTTTGGGGAGTGGACTCTGGCGGGGATTTGGGAAGGGGACTCTGGCGAGGGTTTGAGGAGGGAACTCTGACGGGGTTGGGGGTGGGGGTTTGTGGAGGGGACTTTAGCGGGGGTTTGGGGAGGGTATTCTGGTGGGCGTTTAGGGAGGGTATTCTGGTGGGGGTTTGGGGAGGGGACTCTGGCGGGGGTTTGGGGCGAGGACTCTGGCGGGGGTTTGGGGAGGGAACTCTGACGGGGTTGGGGTGGGGACTCTGGCGGGGGTTTGGGGAGGGAACTCTGATGGGGTTGGGGTGGGGGTTTGTGGAGGGGACTTTAGCGGGGGTTTGGGGAGGGTATTCTGGTGGGGGTTTGGGGAGGGTATTCTGGTGGGGGTTTGGGGAGGGGACTCTGGCGGGGGTTTGGGGAGGGGACTCTGGCGGGGGTTTGGGGAGGGAACTCTGACGGGGTTGGGGTGGGGGTTTGTGGAGGGGACTTTAGCGGGGGTTTGGGGAGGGTATTCTGGTGGGGGTTTGGGGAGGGGACTCTGGCGGGGGTTTGGGGAGGGGACTCTGGCGGGGATTTGGGGAGGGGACTCTGGCGGGGGTTTGGGGAGGGGACTCTGATGGGGGTTTGGGAGGAACTCTGACGGGGTTGGGGTGGGGGTATGGGGAGGGGACTCTGGCGGGGGTTTAGGGAGGGTATTCTGGTGGGGGTTTGGGGAGGGGACTCTGGCGGGGGTTTGGGGAGGGAACTCTGACGGGGCTGGGGGTGTGGGTTTGGGGAGGGGACTCTGGCGGGGTTTTGGGGAGGGGACTCTGGCGGGGATTTGGGGAGGGAACGCTGACGGGGTTTGTGGGGGGGTTTGTGGGGGGTTGGCGTGGTTTGTGGGGGGGTTGGCGTGGTTTGTGGGGGGTTGGCGGGGTTTGTGGGGGGTTGGCGGGGTTTGTAGGGGGGTTGGCGGGGCTTGTGGGAGAGTTTGCGGGGGGGTTGGTGGGGTTTGCGGGGATCTGCGGTGGGGTTGGCGGGGTTTGCGGGGGGGTTGGCGGGGTTTGCGGGGGGGTTGGCGGGGTTTGTGGGGGGATTGGTACAGGGAGTAATCCCGAGATTACAACCCTCGAGGTCCTGTCTTTTAACTTTCTGCCTAGAGTTCCTAGAGTTGTGGAGAGTTTGCGGGGGGTTGGCGGGGTTTGCGGGGGGGTTGGCGGGGTTGCGGGGGGGTTGGCGGGGTTTGTGGGGGGGTTGGCGGGGTTGCGGGGGGGTTGGCGGGGTTTGCGGGGGGGTTTGCAGGGTTTGCGGTGGGGTTGGCGGGGTTTGCGGGGGGGTTTGCGGGGTTTGCGGTGGGGTTGGCGGGGTTTGCGGGGGGGTTGGCGGGGTTTGTGGGGGGGTTGGTGGGGCTTGCGGGGTTTGCGGGGGGATTGACGGGGTTTGTGGGGGGTTTGCGGGGGGTTTGGCAGGGTTTGCGGGGGGGTTGGCAGGATTTGTGGGGGGTTTGCGGGGGGTTTGGCGGGGTTTGTGGGGGGGTTTCAGGGTTTGCGGGGAATTGATGGGGGATTTGCGGGGTTTGCGGGGAATTGGTGGGGGGGTTTGCGGGGGGGGGGTTGGCAGGGTTTGCGAGGAGTGGCGGGGGGTTGGGGGTTAGTGGGGGTTGGCGGGGTTTGTGTGGGGGTTTGTGGGGGGTTGGCGGGGTTTGTGGGGCTGTTTGTGGGGGGTTGGTGGGGTTAGTGGTGGGTTGGCGGGGTTTGTGGGGGGGTTGGTGGGGGTTTGTGGGGGGATTGGCGGGGTTTGTGGGGGGGTTGGCGGGGTTTGTGGGGGAATTGGCGGGGTTTGCGGGGGGGTTGGCGGGGTTTGCGGGGGGGGTTGACAGGGTTTGTGCGGGGGTTGGCGGGGCTTGTGGGGGGTTTGCGGGGGGATTGGCGAGGTTTGTGGGGGGTTTGGCGGGGTTTGTGCGGGGCTTGTGGGGGGGTTTGTGGGGGGATTGGCGGGGCTTGTGCGGGGCTTGTGGGGGGGTTTGTGGGGGGTTGGCGGGGCTTGTAGGGGGTTTGTGGGGGTTTGGCGGGGGGGTTGGCGGGGTTTGTGGGGGGTTTGTAGGGGGGTTGTCGGGGTTTGTGGGGGTTTGGCGGGAGGGTTGGCGGGGTTTGTGGGGGGTTGGCGGGGTTTGCAGGGGTGTTGGCGGGGTTTGTGGGGGGTCTGCGGGGGGATTGGCGGGGTTTATGGGGGGGTTGGCCGGGTTTGAGGGGGGGTTGGCCGGGTTTGCGGGTGGGTTTGTGGGGGGTTGGCGGGGTTTGTGGGGGGTCTGCGGGGGGATTGGCGGGGTTTATGGGGGGGTTGGCCGGGTTTGAGGGGGGGTTGGCCGGGTTTGCGGGTGGGTTTGTGGGGGGTTGGCGGGGTTTGTGGGGGGTCTGCGGGGGGATTGGCGGGGTTTATGGGGGGGTTGGCCGTGTTTGTGGGGGGTTGGCCGGGTTTGCGGGGTGGTTTGTGGGGTTTGCGGGGGGGTTGGCGGGGTTTGCAGGGGTGTTGGAGGGGTTTGCGGGGGGGTTGGTGGGGTCTGTGGGGGTTGGCAGGGTTTGTGGGGTGTTGGGCGGATTTGTGGGGGGGTTTGTGGGGGGTTGGCGGGGTTTGTGGGGGGTTGGTGAGGTTTGTGGGGGGTTGGCGGCGTTTGTGGGGGGTTGGCTGGGTTTGTGGGGGGGTTGGTGGGGTTTGTGGGGGTTGGCGGGGTTTGTGCGGGGCTTGTGGGGGGTTGGCGGGGTTTGCATGGGTGTTGGCGGTGTTTGTGGGGGGTCTGCGGGGGGATTGGCGGGGTTTATGGGGGGGTTGGCCGGGTTTGAGGGGGGGTTTGTGGGGGGTTGGCGGGGTTTGCAGGGGTGTTGGCGGGGTTTGTGGGGGGTCTGCGGGGGGATTGGCGGGGCTTATGGGGGGGTTGGCCGGGTTTGAGGGGGAGTTGGCCGGGTTTGCGGGTGGGTTTGTGGGGGGTTGGCCGGGTTTGAGGGGGAGTTGGCCGGGTTTGCGGGTGGGTTTGTGGGGGGTTGGCCGTGTTTGTGGGGGGTTGGCCGGGTTTGTGGGGGGTTGGCCGGGTTTGCGGGGGGTTGGCCGGGTTTGCGGGGTGGTTTGTGGGGTTTGCGGGGGGGTTGGCGGGGTTTGCAGGGGTGTTGGCGGGGTTTGCGGGGGGGTTGGCGGGGTCTGTGGGGGTTGGCAGGGTTTGTGGGGTGTTGGGCGGATTTGTGGGGGGGTTTGTGGGGGGTTGGCGGGGTTTGTGGGGGGTTGGTGAGGTTTGTGGGGGGTTGGCGGCGTTTGTGGGGGGTTGGCTAGGTTTGTGGGGGGGTTGGTGGGGTTTGTGGGGGGGTTGGTGGGGTTTGTGGGGGTTGGCGGGGTTTGTGCGGGGCTTGTGAGGGGATTGACGGGGTTTTTTCGGGTGATTGGCGGGGTTTGTGGGGGGTGTTGGCGGGGTTTGTAGGGTGATTTGTGGGGGGGTTGGCAGGGTTTGTGGGGGGGTTGGTAGGGGGGTTGGCGGGGTTTGTGGGGGGTTTTCGGGGGAGTTGGAGGGGATTGCGAGGGGGTTGGCGTGGTTTGTGGGGGTGTAGGCGGGGTTTGTGGGGGTCTGCGGGGGGATTGGCGGGGTTTGTGGGGGGGTTGGCGGGGTTTGAGGGGAGGTTGGCGGGGTTTGTGGGGTGTTGGCATGGTTTGCGGGGGGTGGCGCGGTTTGTGGGGGGTTGGCGGGGTTTGTGGGGGGGGTGGAGGGGTTGGCGGGGTTTGCGGGGTGGTTGGCGGGGTTTGCGGGGAGTTGGCGGGGTTTGCGGAGGGGTTGGCATGGTTTGTGGGGGGGCGGGGGGGTTTGCGGGGTTTGCGGGGGAGTTGGCCGGGTTTGCGGGGGGTTGGCGGGGTTTGTGGGGGGGTTTGCGGTGTTTGCGGGGAGTTGGCTGGGTTTGCAGGGGGGTTGGTGGGGTTTGCGGGGGGGTTGGCGGGGTTTGCGGGGGGGTTGGCGGCGTTTGTGGGGGGTTGGCGTGGCTTGTGGTGGGGTTGGTGGGGTTTGCGGGGGGGTTGGCGGGGTTTGCGGGGAGTTGGCTGGGTTTGCAGGGGGGTTGGTGGGGTTTGCGGGGGGGTTGGCGGGGTTTGTGGGGGGTTGGCCGTGTTTGCGGGGGGGTTGGTGGGGTTTGCGGGGGGGTTGGCGGGGTTTGTGGGGGGTTGGCGTGGCTTGGGGGGTTGGTGGGGTTTGTGGGGGAGTTGGCGGGGTTTGCGGGGAGTTGGCTGGGTTTGCAGGGGGGTTGGTGGGGTTTGCGGGGGGGTTGGCGGGGTTTGCGGAGGGGTTGGCATGGTTTGTGGGGGGGCGGGGGGGTTTGCGGGGTTTGCGGGGGAGTTGGCCGGGTTTGCGGGGGGTTGGCGGGGTTTGTGGGGGGGTTTGCGGTGTTTGCGGGGAGTTGGCTGGGTTTGCAGGGGGGTTGGTGGGGTTTGCGGGGGGGTTGGCGGGGTTTGCGGGGGGGTTGGCGGCGTTTGTGGGGGGTTGGCGTGGCTTGTGGTGGGGTTGGTGGGGTTTGCGGGGGGGTTGGCGGGGTTTGCGGGGAGTTGGCTGGGTTTGCAGGGGGGTTGGTGGGGTTTGCGGGGGGGTTGGCGGGGTTTGTGGGGGGTTGGCCGTGTTTGCGGGGGGGTTGGTGGGGTTTGCGGGGGGGTTGGCGGGGTTTGTGGGGGGTTGGCGTGGCTTGGGGGGTTGGTGGGGTTTGTGGGGGAGTTGGCGGGGTTTGCGGGGAGTTGGCTGGGTTTGCAGGGGGGTTGGTGGGGTTTGCGGGGGGGTTGGCGGGGTTTGTGGGGGTTGGCGGTGTTTGTGGGGTGTTGGGGGGTTTTTGGGGGGGTTTGTGGGGGGTTGGCAGGGTTTGTGGGGGTTGGCGGTGTTTGTGGGGTGTTGGGGGGGTTTGTGGGGGTTTGGCGGCGTTTGTGGGGGGGTTTGTGGGGGGTTGGCGGGGATTGTGGGGGGTTGGTGGGGTTTGTGGGGTGGTTGGCGGGGTTTGTGGGGGGTTGGCGTGGCTTGTGGGGGGTTGGCGGGGTTTGCGGGGGTGTTGACGGGATTTGTGCGGGGGTTGGCGGCATTTGTGGGGTGGTTTGCGTGGGGATTGGCGGGGGAGTTGGCGGGGATTGCGGGGGGGTTGGCGGGGTTTGTGGGGGTTTGTGGGGGGTTTGCGGAGGGATTGGCAGGGTTTGTGGGGGGGTTGGCGGGGTTTGTGGGGGGGTTGGCGGGGTTTGCAGGGGGGTTGGCGGGGATTGTGGGGGTTGGCGGGGTTTGTGAGGGGGTTTGTGGGGGGGTTGGCGGGGTTTGTGGGGGGAGGCAGGGTTTGCGGGGGGGGTTGGCGGGGTTTGTGCGGGGGTTGGCGGGGTTTGTGGGGGGGTTGGCGGGGTTTGCAGGGGGGTTGGCGGGGATTGTGGGGGTTGGCGGGGTTTGTGGGGGGGTTGGCGGGGTTTGTGCGGGGGTTGGCGGGGTTTGTGCGGGGGTTGGCGGGGTTTGTGGGGGGTTTGACAGGGTTTGTGGGGGGTTGGCGTGGCTTATGGAGGGGTTGGCGGGGTTTGTGGGGGGGTTGGCGGGGTTTGTGGGTGGTTGGTGTGGCTTATGGAGGGGTTGGCGGGGTTTGTGGGGGGGTTTGCGGGGGAGTTGGTGGGGTTTGCGGGGGGTTGACGGGGTTTGTGCGGGGGTTGGCGGGGTTTGTGGGGGGGTTGGCGGGGTTTGTGGGGGGGTTGGCGGGGCTTGTGGGGGGGTTGGCGGGGTTTGTGGGGGTGTTTGTAGGGGGGATTGGCGGGGTTTGTGGGGGGGGTTTGTGGGGGGTGAGGGTTGGCGGTGTTTGTAGGGGGGTTTGCGGGGGCGTTTGCGGGATTTGTGGGGGGGTTTGTGGGGGGTTGGCGGGGATTGCGGGGGGTTTGGCGGTGTATGTGGGGGTGTTGGCGGGGTTTGTGGGAGGTTTGCGGAGGGATTGGCGGGGTTTGTGGGGGGGTTGTCGGGGTTTGTGGGGGGGTTGGCATGGTTTGCGGGGGGGTGGCGGGGTTTGTGGGGGGGGTTGTGGGGTTTGCGGGGGGGTTGGTGGGGTTTGCCGGGTAGTTGGCGGGGTTTGAGGATGGTTGGCGGGGATTTGAGAGGAGTTGGCAAGGGTTTGAGAGGAGTTGGCGGGGGTTTGAGAGGAGTTGGCGGGGGTTTGAGAGGAGTTGGCGGGGGTTTGAGGGGAGTTGGCAGGGGTTTGAGGGTGGTTGGCGGGGGTTTGAGAGGAGTTGGCGGGGCTTTGAGAGGAGTTGGCGGGCCTTTGAGAGGAGTTGGCGGGGGTTTGAGAGGAGTTGGCGGGGGTTTGAGAGGAGTTTGCGGGGGTTTGAGAGGGGTTGGCGGAGGTTTGAGAGGAGTTGGCGGGGGTTTGAGAGGAGTTGGCGGGGGTTTGAGAGGAGTTGGCGGGGGTTTGAGAGGGGTTAGAACATAGAACATAGAACGATACAGCGCAGTACAGGCCCTTCGGCCCACGATGTTGCACCAACATGGGAAGTCAAAAAACAAAAGCCATCTAACCTACACTATGCCATTATCATCCATATGCTTATCCAACAAACTTTTAAATGCCCTCAATGTTGGCGAGTTCACTACTGTTGCAGGTAGGGCATTCCACGACCTCACCACTCTTTGCGTAAAGAACCTACCTCTGTCCTATATCTATTACCCCTCAGTTTAAGGCTATATCCCCTCGTGCTAGCCATTTCCATCCGCAGGAGAAGGCTCTCACTGTCCACCCTATCTAACCCTCTGATCATTTTGTATGCCTCTATTAAGTCTCCTCTTAACCTTCTTCTCTCTAACGAAAACAACCTCCAGTCCATCAGCCTTTCATAGAACATAGAACATAGAAAATACAGCACAGAACAGGCCCTTTGGCCCACGATGTTGTGCCGAACCTTTGTCCTAGATTAATCATAGATTATCATTGAATTTACAGTACAGAAGGAGGCCATTCGGCCCTTTGAGTCTGCACCGGCTCTTGGAAAGAGCACCCTACCCAAACTCAACACCTTCACCCAACACCAAGGGCAATTTGGACATTAAGGGCAATTTATCATTGGCCAATTCACCTAACCCGCACATCTTTGGACTGTGGGAGGAAACCGGACCACCCGGAGGAAACCCACGCAGACAAGGGGAGGACGTGCAGACTCCGCACAGCCAATGACCCAAGCCGGAATCGAACCTGGGACCATGGAGCTGTGAAACAATTGTGCTATCCACAATGCTACCGTGCTGCCCTTAAGAACAAATAAATCTACACTATATCATTTTACCGTAATCCATGTACCTATCCAATAGCTGCTTGAAGGTCACCAATGTTTCCGACTCAACTACTTCCACAGGCAGTGCATTCCATGCCCTCATAAGATTTTCCCTCCATACCAGGCAACATCCTGGTAAATCTCCTCTGCACCCACTCCAAAGCTTCCACGTCCTTCCGAGAATGAGGTGACCAGAACTGTACGCAATACTCCAAATGTGGCCGTACCAGAGTTTTGTACAGCTGCAACATGACCTCATGACTCCGGAACTCAATCCCTCTACCAATAATGGCCAACACACCATAGGCCTTCTTCACAACCCTATCAACCTGGGTGGCAACTTTCAGGGATCTATGTACATGGACACCAAGATCCCTCTGCTCATCCACACTTCCAAGAATTTTACCATTAGCCAAATATTCCGCATTCCTGTTATTCCTTCCAAAGTGAATCACCTCACACTTCTCTACATTAAACTCCATTTGCCACCTCTCAGCCCAGCTCTGCAGCTTATCTATGTCCCTCCGTAACCTGCAACATCCTTCCGCACTGTCGACAACACCACCGACTTTAGTGTCGTCTGCAAATTTACTCACCCACCCTTCTGCGCCCTCCTCTAGGTCATTTATAAAAATGACAAACAGCAACGGCCCCAGAACAGATCCTTGTGGTACGCCACTTGTAACTGAACTCCATTCTGAACATTTCCCATCAACCACCACCCTCTGTCTTCTTTCAGCTAGCCAATTTCTGATCCACATCTCTAAATCACCCTCAATCCCCAGCCTCCGTATTTTCTGCAATAGCCTACCGTGGGGAACCTTATCAAACGCTTTACTGAAATCCATATACACCACATCAACTGCTCTACCCTCGTCTACCTGTTCAGTCACCTTCTCAAAGAACTCGATAATGTTTGTGAGGCATGACCTACCCTTCACAAAGCCATGCTGACTATCCCTAATCATATTATTCCTATCTAGATGATTATAAATCTTGTCTC
The DNA here is from genome assembly GCF_047496885.1 of Scyliorhinus torazame. Classification (NCBI taxonomy): domain Eukaryota; kingdom Metazoa; phylum Chordata; class Chondrichthyes; order Carcharhiniformes; family Scyliorhinidae; genus Scyliorhinus; species Scyliorhinus torazame. The sequence continues at coordinate 87,845,455 of NC_092722.1, forward strand.
TTATAATCCCCTCCAAGACTTTACCCACAACAGACGTGAGGCTCACCGGTCTATAGTTGCCGGGGTTGTCTCTACTCCCCTTCTTGAACAAAGGGACCACATTTGCTATCCTCCAGTCCTCTGGCACTATTCCTGTAGCCAATAATGACATAAAAATCAAAGCCAAAGGCTCAGCAATCTCTTCCCTGGCTTCCCAGAGAATCCTAGGATAAATCCCATTAGGCCCCGGGGACTTATCTATTTTCAGCCTGTCCAGAATTGCCAACACCTCTTCCCTACGTACCTCATTGCCATCTATTCTAATAGCCTGGGTCTCAGCATTCTCCTCCACAACATTCTCTTTTTCCTGAGTGAATACTGACGAAAAATATTCATTTAGTATCTCGCCTATCTCTTCAGACTCCATACACAACTTCCCATCCCTGTCCTTGATTAGCCCTACTCTTACCCTAGTCATTCTTTTATTCCTGACAAACCTATAGAAAGCTTTTGGGTTTTCCTTGATCCTACCTGCCAAATACTTCTCATGTCCCCTCCTTGCTCGTCTTAGCTCTCTCTTTAGATCCTTCCTCGCTACCTTGTAACTATCAAGCGCCCCAACTGAAACTTCACACCTCATCTTCACATAGGCCTCCTTCCTCTTAACAAGAGATTCCACTTGTTTGGTAAACCACGGTTCCCTCGCTCGACGCCTTCCTCCCTGCCTGACCGGTACGTACTTATCAAGAACACGCAGTAGCTGTTCCTTGAACAAACTCCACATATCCAGTGTGCCCAACACTTGCAGCCTACTTCTCCAACCTACTCCTCCCAAGTCATGTCTAATGGCATCATAATTGCCCTTCCCCCAGCTATAACTCTTGCCCTGCGGGGTATACTTATCCCTTTCCATCACTAACGTAAACGTCACCGAATTGTGGTCACTGTATCCAAAGTGCTCACCTACCTCCAAATCTAACACCTGGCCTGGTTCATTACCCAAAACCAAATCCAATGTGGCAATCTCGCCTCTTGTTGGCCTGTCAACATATTGTGTCAGGAAACCCTCCTGCACACATTGTAAAAAAAAACGACCCATCTAATGTACTCGAACTATATCTTTTCCAGTCAATATTTGGAAAGTTAAAGTCTCCCATAATCACTACCCTGTTACTTTCGCTCTTATCCAGAATCATCTTCGCCATCCTTTCCTCTACATCCCTAGAACTATTAGGAGGCCTATAGAAAACTCCCAACAGGGTGACCTCTCCTTTCCTGTTTCTAACCTCAGCCCATACTACCTCAGAAGAAGAGTCCCCATCTAGCATCCTCGCCGCCACCGTAATACTGCTCTTGACTAGCAGCGCCACACCTCCCCCTCTTTTGCCTCCTTCTCTGAGCTTACTAAAACACCTAAACCCCGGAACCTGCAACAACCATTCCTGTCCCTGCTCTATCCATGTCTCCGAAATGGCCACAACATCGAAGTCCCAGGTACCAACCCATGCTGCCAGTCCCCTACCTTATTTTGTATACTCCTGGCATTGAAGTAGACACATAGGTAGTCTGTAGAGGTCCCACCTTCCCCAGAAAGAGCCCCAGTTATCCAGAAATCTGAATCCCTCCCGCCTGCACCATCCCTGTAGCCACGTGTTTAATTGCTCTCTCTCCCTATTCCTCATCTCATTATCACGTGGCACAGGCAACAACCCAGAGATAACAACTCTGTTTGTTCTCGTTCTGAGCTTCCATCCTAGCTCCCTGAAAGCCTGCCTGACATCCTTGTCCCCTTTCCTACCTATGTCGTTAGTGCCAATGTGGATCACGACTTGGGGCTGCTCCCCCTCCCCCTTAAGGACCCGGAAAACACGATCCGAGACATCACGTACCCTTGCACCTGGGAGGCAACATACCAAACGTGAGCCTCTCTCGCTCCCACAAAATCTCCTATCTGTGCCCCTGACTATCAAGTCCCCAATTACTAATGCTCTGCTCCTCTCCCCCCTTCCCTTCTGAGCAACAGGGACAGACTCCGTGCCAGAGGCCCGTACCCCATGGCTTACCCCTGGTAAGTCCCCCCCCCCACAAGTATCCAAAGCGGTATACTTGTTACTCAGGGGAACGACCGCAGGGGATCCCTGCACTGACTGCTTCTTCCCAGTCCCTCTTACAGTTACCCATCTATCTCCAATCTTTGGTGTAACTAATTCCCTGAAGCTGCTATCTATGACCCCCTCTGCCTCCCGAATGATCCGAAGTTCATCCAACTCCAGCTCCAGTTCCCTAACTCGGTCTTGGAGGAGCTGGAGATGGCTGCACTTCCTGCAGGTAAAATCAGCAGGGACACTAACGGCATCCCTCACCTCAAACATCCTGCAGGAGGAACATTGCACTCACTTCCCTGCCATCCCTCTAACTTCCAACCAGGTTCTGGTTAATAAATAAATTAAAAAATTTTAAAAAATAATAATAATATAATATGGCACTTACCTCACACCAATGGGTCTTATTATTAGGTTAGAGGAGGAGGGTGGATGGGAGACACTACACGAGTAGGGTCTTGGGTTTCCTCTCCACCAGAATTTATTGGTTGTGGCGGGGCGGGGGGGGAACCTTCCCAGAAGTCCGCGGATCGAACTTCCGGTTTCCACATAATTAAAAAAGTTGGCGGGGGTTTGAGAGGAGTTGGCGGGGGTTTGAGGCGGCGTTGGTGGGGGTTTGAGGGGAGTTGGCGGAGGTTTGATAGGAGTTGGCGGGGGTTTGAAGTGGGGTTGGTGGGGGTTTGATGGGAGTTGGTGGGGGTTTGAGAGGAGTTGGCGGGGGTTTGAGGCTACGTTGGTGGGGGTTTGAGGGGAGTTGGCGGGGGTTTGAGGGGGGTTGGTGGGGGTTTGAGGAGTTGGTGGGGGTTTGAGAGGAGTTGGCGGTTTGAGGCGGGGTTTGTGGGGGTTTGAGAGGAGTTGGCGGGTGTTTGAGAGGAGTTGGGGGTTTGAGGGGAGTTGGCGGGGGTTTGAGGTGGTTGGCGGGTTTTGAGGGGAGTTGGCGGGGGTTTGAGGGGAGTTGGCGGGGGTTTGAGGGGAGTTGGCGGGGGTTTGAGGTGGTTGGCGGGTTTTGATGGGAGTTGGCGGGGGTTTGAGGGGAGTTGGCGGGGGTTTGAGAGGAGTTGGCGGGGGTTTGAGAGGATTTGGCGGGGGGTTTGAGAGGAGTTGGCGGGGGGTTGAGGGGAGTTGGCGGGGGTTTGAGAGGAGTTGGCGGGGGTTTGAGGGGAGTTGGCGGGTGTTTGAGGGGAGTTGGCGGGTGTTTGAGAGGAGTTGGCGGGGGTTTGAGAGGAGTTGGCGGGGGTTTGAGAGGAGTTGGCGGGGGTTTGAGAGGAGATGGCGGGTGTTTGAGGGGAGTTGGCGGGGGTTTGAGAGGAGATGGCGGGGGTTTGAGGGGAGTAGGCGGGGGTTTGAGAGGAGATGGCGGGGGTTTGAGGGGAGTAGGCGGGGGTTTGAGAGGAGTTGGCGGGGGTTTGAGAGGAGTAGGCGGGGGTTTGAGGGGGGTTGGCAGGGGGTTTGAGAGGAGTAGGCGGGGGTTTGAGGGGAGTAGGCGGGGGTTTGAGAGGAGATGGCGGGGGTTTGAGGGGAGTTGGCGGGTGTTTGAGGGGATTTGGCGGGGGTTGAGGGGAGTTGGCGGGGGTTTGAGGGGAGTTGGCGGAGGTTTGAGGGGAGTAGGCGGGGGTTTGAGAGGAGATGGCAATGGGTTTGAGGGGATTTGGCGGGGGTTTGAGGGGAGTAGGCGGGGGTTTGAGGGGAGTTGGCGGGGGTTTGAGGGGAGTTGGCGGGGGTTTGAGGGGAGTTGGCGGGGGTTTGAGGGGATTTGGCGGGGGTTTGAGGGGAGTTGGTGGGGGTTTGAGGGGAGTTGGTGGGGGTTTGAGGGGATTTGGCGGGGGTTTGAGGGGATTTGGCGGGGGTTTGAGGGGAGTTGGCGGGGGTTTGAGGGGAGTTGGTGGGGGTTTGAGGGGATTTGGCGGGGGTTTGAGGGGAGTTGGCGGGGGTTTGAGGGGAGTTGGCGGGGGTTTGAGGGGAGTTGGCGGGGGTTTGAGGGGAGTTGGCGGGGGTTTGAGGGGATTTGGCGGGGGTTTGAGGGGAGTTGGCGGGGGTTTGAGGGGAGTTGGCCAGCTGCTGAGCCGAGGGCGGGAGCACAGAGCCAACCATCTCTCTGTCTCACTCTCTCTCTCTGTCTCTCTCTCTCTCTCCCTGACTCTCTCTCTGTGTCACTCACTCTCTCTCTCCATTTGTCACTCATTCTCTGTTTCCACTCTGTCACTCCCTCTCTTTATTACTCTGTCTCTACCTCTGTGTGTCACTCACTCTGTCTCTCACTCACTCTGTCTCTCACTAACTCTGTCTCTCACTCTGTCTCTCTCACTCTGTCACGCTGTCTCCACTCTGTTCCCCCTCTGACACTGTCTCCCCTCAGTCTCTCCCCCCTGTCTCTCACTCTCTTGCTCTCTCAATCGCTCGGGGGGGGGGGGGGGGGGGGGGTTGTTGGGGGGTTGGTGCCGGGGTGACCCCTTCCCCCCACGGGTCTGGGGCAGTGCCCAGGCACCGACCGCCATTACAGCGGCCATCTTGCTGCACTTCCACTGACCATCACCTTGGTCCTGCATAGTGACACCGGCCGTATGGGTGCCCCCACCCCCGCACAAAACTCCCCGCCCGCCTGGCTGCCATCCACCAGCCTACCACCCACGGCAGCCCCCAGCAAGGGCAGTGCCAGCCAACAGTACCCCTGGCAGCAGGGGTGGAGGCCACCTCTATGCCGGCCACCGACAGGGCAGGGATGAGGGGATGGAGGAGTGGGGATATGCAGGGACGGAGCCCGCAATACCAACCGCGGTCACCGTGCAGCCTGTCGAACCTGGTTGGGCACGGGAGTATACACCATGCTAACATGTTGACCTTTCACCTCCTGCAGACATTTGATTTTGGAGTTCGTCTGGCAATAGCAGCCGCCCTGGTGGTCGGCACAGCTCTGCGAGATGCCCGGTGTGAGCAGGAGCCGCTTGCAGAGGAGGCGGAAGCTGCAGCAGCGGAGCGTGCAGCAGTGGTGCGCGCCACATGAGGCCTAGTGTGTACCGGCACTGCCAGACACTCGAGGTCCTACCAGACCGAGCATGCCGTCGCAGACTGCGGATGAGCAGGGAGACAGTGCAACACGTTTGCCAGATGATGGCACACCTGGCCCTGCGGGGGAATGGGGGAGGACACCCGCTCCCGGTGACCGTCAAGGTGATGGCCGCTCTGAAGATCTACGCGACAGGGCCCTTCCAGGCGCTGAGTGGGGACCTGTCCGGGATCTCACAGACCCCGGTGCACAGGAGCATCCGCGCCGTCACGGAGGCCCTATATGCCCAGGCGATCAATACATCCATTTTGATGTGGACCGTCCACCAGGATGCCCGTGCAGCGGGGTTTGCCGCCATCACCAGGATGCCCCGGTCCAGGGGGGCGGTTGACGCGATGCATGTTGCCCTACGGGCACCGGCAGATAACAGGCTGAAAGGGGTTCCACTCCATGAACGTTTAGCTGGTCTGTGACCATCAGCTGCGCATCGTACACCTGTGCACCAGATACCCAGGCAGTGTGCATGACGCTTTCATCCTGGCCCACTCGGTGATTCCTGACACCTTAGAGGGGCATCCCCCCTGGCTGAGGGGTTAGCTCCTGGGCGACAGGGGTTACCCACTGCAGCCATGGTGAAGACACCTATCCGGAGGCCACAGACCGACGTGGAGACCCGATACAACGACGCCCATACAGCGACCAGGATTGTGATCGAGTGGTGCTTTGGCCTCCTGAAGATGCGCTCCAGTATGAGGCTGAGAGGGTCTCTTCACGAAAGTGCCCGTCCGAGGCGAGTGTCTCTGGGATGGTGGAGGGTGTTGGACACAGCTGTGACGGGAAGTCAGTGTCATCCTCCGACCCGAGCTCTGGGGCGTCCTGGGTCTCGGGTGGAGTGCTGGTGTCCGGGCTGCTCTCAGCGTCACTGCTCAGCTCACGGGGGGGGGGGGGGTGTTGGTGGTTTGGGGGGGGGGGGGGGGTGAGGGTGGTGTGGGGTGAGGGAGAACCGCATCTCAGCGGGGTCTCGCCCAGGACCGCACTCCACCGTGGCGACCTCTCGTTCCTCCGTGCCGCCGGCCACGTCTAGGGCCCTCTGCTTGGCCATGGTTAGGGGCTGCAGGTCTGGTGGGCCCCCTCCGGTCATTTCCCGCTCCCGGCGGTTGTGCACGGCCTTCTCCTGGGGTGGGATGGTGGTGGGGGAACCATACAACACTGTTAGATGGTCCGACTCAATCAGCCCAGTGGGTGGGTAGCTGGTGGCCTCTGTGGCCAGGGCACCCGGCCATGGCGGCTGGCATGGGTGCTGGCATGGTGGCGGCCTGCTGCATCCTCCACAACATCGTGCAGCACAGGGGCGATGTGCTGGAGGAGGAGGAGGAGGAAGGGCAGGCCTCGTCCGACGAGGAGGATGCGGGGGAGGGGGAAGATGGGCAAGACATGGGGCCCAGGAAGGCACGGGAGGTCTCAACGTTTGCGCCAGGGTCAACGCACACGGGATGCTCTGATTGCCTCCAGTTTCACCGACTGGGAGGGATAGGGACTGGCCAGGGGAATGGGCACAGCAACCCAACCCCACACCCCCTCACTTCCCACCCTGCCAACCAGCCACCTGCACCCCCTCCATCATACATACTGCCAACCCAGGGCCCTCACCCCGTAGTGCGGCTGGTAACAGCGGGTCTAGTCCATGGGATGGAGGGTGATGACAACCCGCTCTGCGATGAGCTCCATGCTCCGGATCGTATCACAACATCTGACTCACGCTCACGGTTGCACCGTCCACCTGGGTGATCACTACGGGCTGGCCAGTCCATCACACGGTCCCATCGAATCCCTGGGTTGGCAGTGGAGGACCACCCCCCCGCCCCCCGACCAGACCAGCCCATCCCTCAGACCCACCAGACTGAGCACCGAGGCAGGTTGTAACGGTAATAACAGCTGTTTATTGTGAACAATTATTTACAGATCTGTGCCCTAGCCCATATAACCAAACTGTGCCCTACACCCGTGCCAACGTAACTGGTGTCCAGCTTCCTGGCCTTATGGACCTTAAAGCTACATCGAAGTGGATCCCCAGTTGGCACAGCAGGAGTGGAGGCAGCCTGCTGTGACTCCGGGCCTGGCACGAGTATCCCCGTTGCCGCCTGGGGTGACCCGGCCTGGATGGGCCCGGCCGCTCCTTGGGTGACCCAGGTGGCACCGCCCTGTTCTGCCTGCTGCCCGCCAGATGCACCAGAAACAGCAGGGGGTGGAGGCCGAGGTGCTGCTGTGTTCCGGCACCTCCCCTGAGGGAGTCACAGGCACAGGCCCCATCACCTCATCCTCCCTTGGGCTGCCCGATGGCCTCCGGGCTACTCCATGGGACAGGGTGTGAGCAGAGCCATCCTCTGAGACCCCTGCCATCTGGCGCTGCCAGTCCTGGGGGCCCACTCTGGTCTTGGCCAGGATCTGCATGCTCGCAGATATGGAGCGGACCATCTCCGTCTGGGACTGCACCACATCAGGCTACGACTGTGCCACCACCTTCTGGGTGTGTGCCACATCAGCCAGTGACTGTGCCATCTCCCTCTGGGACTGGGTGTTTGTGCCATGCCGACCAGCGGCTGGGCAATACCATCAATGTTCCCAGCCATGGGCTGCTGTGACTGGGCCAGGCTGAGGAACCCCGCTGCAATGTCCAGGTGGCTCTGGCACATGGCTGCCTGTGAGAGGGCAGCCCCGTCCTGGGCCTCGGCCACCGCCTGCACAGTATGCCCCAGGGCTTGGACACGCTGATCCATAGCTGACACCGTCGCCCCGAATGCCTCCACCGCGGACGCCGCCCGTGTGGTGTTGGCTTGGGTGGCACGCATGGTCGGCAGCACCCCCTGCTCCTGCACACGGATGGACTCTAACTCTGCCTAGCTCTCTGACTGCATCTGCACTGTGGTTGGGACTGGTTTTTCCAGAGGCCCGGGGTCGATCTGGGCAGCAGCTTGTTCCTGGGGCTGGCCTGCCCTCAGACCGTCCGACCCCTCGGCTGCTCCTACCTCCACCTGCTGTACCGACCGGGTCAACTGTGTGGTGCGCACCAGATAGTGTCCCAGGGGCCTCTTCACGAAAGTGCCCGTCCGAGGCGAGTGTCTCTGGGATGGGGGAGGGTGTTGGACACCGCTGTGACGGGAAGTCAGTGTCATCCTCCGACCCGAGCTCTGGGGCGTCCTGGGTCTCGGGTGGAGTGCTGGTGTCCGGGCTGCTCTCAGCGTCACTGCTCAGCTCACCGGGGGGGGGGGGGGGGGGGGGCTCCGGCTCTGGCACTGGGTGGGGGCGAAGGACTCACCCCCATCTCCAGCACGTCCTACAAGACAGGGCGCATAATTAGACCTCAGCCGGGGGGGGGGGGGGGGGGGGGTTGGTGGTTTGGGGGGGGGGGGGGGTGAGGGGGGGGGGTGTTGGTGGTTTGGGGGGGGGGATGTTGGTGGTTTGGGGGGGGGGGTGTTGGTGGTTTGGGGGGGGGGGGGTGAGGGTGGTGTGGGGTGAGGGAGAACCGCATCTCAGCGGGGTCTCGCCCAGGACCGCACTCCACCGTGGCGACCTCTCGTTCCTCCGTGCCGCCGGCCACGTCTAGGGCCCTCTGCTTGGCCATGGTTAGGGGCTGCAGGTCTGGTGGGCCCCCTCCGGTCATTTCCCGCTCCCGGCGGTTCTGCACGGCCTTCTCCTGGGGTGGGATGGTGGTGGGGGAACCATACAACACTGTTAGATGGTCCGACTCAATCAGCCCAGTGGGTGGGTAGCTGGTGGCCTCTGTGGCCAGGGCACCCGGCCATGGCGGCTGGTATGGGTGCTGGCATGTGGGGCAGGTTGGGGATTCGGCCGTCCCCCGGGGGTTATGGGTGTGGGGAGGGCGGGGTTAATGCCAGGGGCACTATGCTGCCAACTCACCCTGGCCATCCTGAGGAGGTGGTGAAGTTTTTTGCAGCACTGCATGTTGGTACGGGCGACGTTACCCGTGGCGCTGACTGCCTCTGCGACCTGCGCCCAGGCAGCCTCCTTCCCGGGATGGGGCAGATGATCATCCTCCACCGTGCCCAGGAAGGTCTCCAGCTCGGCGTCGGTAAATCTGGGGGCCGCTCTCCTTCCAGCCATCTTGTTGACTGGGATGGAGCGTGTCTGGTGGGAGAATTGTTTATGTGCGGCTGCGATTTGTCAGCCTCCAGCGTGACAATCACGAACCCAGCGAATCTGGCACCGTTTGATCCTGTTCCATGTGGCGCCGGTGCTAGCCCATTAGTGGCAGCGGAATCGGTGCAGGTAGGGCGCCGATGATTCTGTAGTGAAAGTCCACGGATTCTCCGTTGACGTTAACACTTAGACTCAGAAACGGAGAATCGAGCCCAGTATGTGTGTGGAACCCGTACCCCAGTGAGAGTCAGTGTGTGTGGAACCTGAATCCCAGTGAGAGTCAGTGTGTGTGGAACCCGTACCCCAGTGAGAGTCAGTGTGTGTGGAACCCGTACCCCAGTGAGAGTCAGTGTGTGGAACCCGTACCCCAGTGAGAGTCAGTGTGTGTGGAACCCGTACCCCAGTGTGAGTCAGTGTGTGTGGAACCCGTACCCCAGTGAGAGTCAGAGTGTGTGTGGAACCCGTACCCCAGTGAGAGTCAGTGTGTGTGGAACCCGTACCAGTGAGAGTCAGTGTGTGTGGAACCCGTACCCCAGTGAGAGTCCGTGTGTGTGATACCCGTACCCCAGTGAGAGTCAGTGTGTGTGGAACCCGTATCCCAGTGAGAGTCAGAGTGTGTGTGGAACCCGTACCCCAGTGAGAGTCAGTGTGTGTGGAAACCGTACCAGTGAGAGTCAGTGTGTGTGGAACCCGTACCCCAGTGAGAGTCAGTGTGTGTGGAACCCGTATCCCAGTGAGAGTCAGAGTGTGTGTGGAAACCGTACCCCAGTGAGAGACAGTGTGTGGGGAACCCGGACCCCAGTGAGAGTCAGTGTGTGGAACCCGTACCAGTGAGAGTCAGTGTGTGTGGAACCCGTACCCCAGTGAGAGTCAGTGCGTGTGGAACCTGGACCCCAGTGAAGTCAGTATGTGTGGAACCCGTACCCCAGTGAGAGTCAGTGTGCGTGGAACCCGTACCCCAGTGAGAGTCAGTGTGTGTGGAACCCATACCCCAGTGAGAGTCAGTGTGTGTGGAACCCGTACCCCAGTGAGAGTCAGTGTGTGAAACACGTACCCCAGTGAGAGTCAGTGTGTGTGATACCCGTACCCCAGTGAGAGTCAGTGTGTGTGGAACCCGTACCCCAGTGAGAGTCAGTGTGTGTGGAACCCGTACCCCAGTGAGAGTCAGTGTGTGTGGAACCCGTACCCCAGTGAGAGTCAGTATGTGTGGAACCCGTACCCCAGTGAGAGTCAGTGTGTCCGGAACCCGTACCCCAGTGAGAGTCAGTGTGTGTGGAACCCGTACCCCAGTGAGAGTCAGTGTGTGTGGAACCCATACCCCAGTGAGAGTCAGTGTGTGTGGAACCCGTACCCCAGTGAGAGTCAGTGTGTGGAACACGTACCCCAGTGGGAGTCAGTGTGTGTGATACCCGTACCCCAGTGAGAGTCAGTGTGTGTGGAACCCGTACCCCAGTGAGAGTCAGTGTGTGTGGAACCCGTACCCCAGTGAGAGTCAGTGTGTGGAATCCGTACCCCAGTGAGATTCAGTGTGTGGAACCTGTACCCCAGTGAGAGTCAGTGTGTGTGGAACCTGTACCCCAGTGAGAGTCAGTGTGTGTGGAACCCGTATCCCAGTGAAAGTCAGTGTGTGTGGAACCCGTATCCCCGTGAGAGTCAGAGTGTGTGGAACCCGTACCCCAGTGAGAGTCAGTGTGTGTGGAACCCGTATCCCAGTGAGAGTCAGTGTGTGTGGGACCCGTATCCCAGTGAGAGTCAGTGTGTGTGGAACCCATATCCCAGTGAGAGTCAGTGTGTGTGGAACCCGTACCCCAGTGAGAGTCAGTGTGTGTGGGACCCGTATCCCAGTGAGAGTCAGTGTGTGTGGAACCCATATCCCAGTGAGAGTCAGTGTGTCCGGAACCCACATCCCAGTGAGAGTCTGTGTATGTGGAACCCGTATCCCAGTGAGAGTCAGTGTGTGGAACCCGTACCCCAGTGAGAGTCAGTGTGTGGAACCCGTACCCCAGTGAGAGTCAGTGTGTGTGGAAGCCGTACCCCAGTGAGAGTCAGTGTGTGTGGAACCCATATCCCAGTGAGAGTCAGTGTGTCCGGAACCCACACCCCAGTGAGAGTCAGTGTGTGTGGAACCCATATCCCAGTGAGAGTCTGTGTGTCCGGAACCCACAACCCAGTGAGAGTCTGTGTGTGTCGAACCCGTATCCCAGTGAGAGTCCGTGTGTTTGGAACCCAGACCCCAGTGAGAGTCAGTGTGTGGAACCCGTACCCCAGTGAGAGTCCGTGTGTGTGGAACCCATACCCCAGTGAGAGTCAGTGTGTGGAACCCGTACCCCAGTGAGAGTCCGTGTGTGTGGAACCCATACCCCAGTGAGAGCCAGTGTGTGTGGAACCCGGACTCCAGTGAGAGTCAGTGTGTGTGGAGCCCGTACCCCAGTGAGAGTCAGTGTGTGTGGAACCCAGACCCCAGTAAGAGTCAGTGTGTGTGGAACCCGTACCCCAGTGAGAGTCAGTCTGTGTGGAAGCCGTAACCCAGTGAGAGTCAGTGTGTGTGGAACCCATACCCCAGTGAGAGTCAGTGTGTGTGGAACCCGTACCCCAGTGAGAGTCAGTGTGTGTGGAACCCGTACCCCAGTGAGAGTCCGTATGTGTGGAACCCGTATCCCAGTGAGAGTCAGTGTGTGTGGAACCCGTACCCCAGTGAGAGTCAGTGTGTGGAACCCGTACCCCAATGAGAGTCAGTGTGTGAAACCCGTAGCCCAGTGAGAGTCAGTGTGTGTGGAACCCGTACCCAAGTGAGAGTCAGTGTGTGTGGAACCCGTACCCCAGTGAGAGTCAGTGTGTGTGGAACCCGTACCCCAGTGAGAGTCAGTGTGTGTGGAACCCATACCCCAGTGAGAGTCAGTGTGTGTCGAACCTGTACCCCAGTGAGAGTCAGTGTGTGGAACCCGTATCCCAATGAGAGTCAGTGTGTGTGGAACCCGTACCCCAGTGAGAGTCAGTGTGTGGAACCCGTACCCCAATGAGAGTCAGTGTGTGAAACCCGTAGCCCAGTGAGAGTCAGTGTGTGTGGAACCCGTACCCAAGTGAGAGTCAGTGTGTGTGGAACCCGTACCCCAGTGAGAGACAGTGTGTGTGGAATCCATACCCCTGTGAGAGTCAGTGTGTCCGGAACCCGTACCCCAGTGATAGTCAGTGTGTGTGGAACCCGTACCCCAGTGAGAGTCAGTGTGTGTGGAACCCATACCCCAGTGAGAGTCAGTGTGTGTGGAACCCGTATCACAGTGAGAGTCAGTGTGTGTGGAACCCGTACCCCAGTGAGAGTAAGTGTGTGGAACCCGTAGCCCAGTGAGAGTCAGTGTGTGTGGAGCCAGTACCCCAGTGAGAGTCAGTGTGTGTGGAACCCATACCCCAGTGAGAGTCAGTGTGTGTGGAACCCGTATCCCAGTGAGAGTCAGTGTGTGTGGAACCCGTACCCCAGTGAGAGTAAGTGTGTGGAACCCGTAGCCCAGTGAGAGTCAGTGTGTGTGGAGCCCGTACCCCAGTGAGAGTCAGTGTGTGTGGAACCCATACCCAAGTGAGAGTCAGTGTGTGTGGAACCCGTACCCCAGTGAGAGACAGTGTGTGTGGAATCCATACCCCAGTGAGAGTCAGTATGTGTGGAACCCGTACCCCAGTGAGAGTCAGTCTGTGTGGAACCCGTACCCCAGTGAGAGTCAGTGTGTGTGGAACCCGTACCCCACTGAGAGTCAGTGTGTATGGAACCCGTACCCCAGTGAGTCAGTGTGTGTGGAACCCGTACCCCAGTGAGAGTCAGTGTGTGTGGAACCCGTACCCCAGTGAGAGTCAGTGTGTGTGGAACCCGGACCCCAGTGAAAGTCTGTGTGTGTGGAACACAGACCCCAGTGAGAGTCAGTGTGTGCGGAACCCGTACCACAGTGAGTCAGTGTGTGTGGAACCCGTACCCCAGTGAGAGTCAGTGTGTGTGGAACCCGTACCCCAGTGAGAGTCAGTGTGTGGAACCCGTACCCCAGTGAGAGTCAGTGTGTGTGGAACCTGTACCCCAGTGAGAGTCAGTGTGTGGAACCCGTACCCCAGTGAGAGTCAGTGTGTGTGGAACCCGTACCCCAGTGAGAGTCAGTGTGGGTGGAATCCGTTACCAGTGAGAGTCAGTGTGTGTGGAACCCATACCCCAGTGAGAGTCAGTGTGTGGAACCCATACCCCAGTGAGAGTCAGTGTGGGTGGAATCCGTTCCCAGTGAGAGTCAGTGTGTGTGGAACCCGTACCCCAGTGAGAGTCAGTGTGTGTGGAACCCGTACCCCAGTGAGAGTCAGTGTGTGTGGAACCCATACCCCAGTGAGAGTCAGTGTGTGTGGAACCCGTACCCCAGTGTGAGTCAGTGTGTGGAACCCGTACCCCAGTGAGAGTCAGTGTGTGTGGAACCCGTACCCCAGTGAGAGTCAGTGTGGGTGGAACCCATATCCCAGTGAGAGTCAGTGTGTGTGGAACCCGTACCCCAGTGAGAGTCGGTGTGTGTGGAACCCATATCCCAGTGAGAGTCAGTGTGTCCGGAACCCACCCCAGTGAGAGTCAGTGTGTGTGGAACCCATATCCCAGTGAGAGTCAGTGTGTCCGGAACCCACATCCCAGTGAGAGTCTGTGTGTGTGGAACCTGCATCCCAGTGAGAGTCAGTGTGTGGAACCCGTACCCCAGTGAGAGTCTGTGTGTGGAACCCGTACCCCAGTGAGAGTCAGTGTGTGTGGAACCCGTACCCCAGTGAGAGTCAGTGTGTGTGGAACCCATATCCCAGTGAGAGTGTGTGTGTCCGGAACCCACATCCCAGTGAGAGTCAGTGTGTGTGGAAACCGTACCAGTGAGAGTCAGTGTGTGTGGAACCCGTACCCCAGTGAGAGTCAGTGTGTGTGGAACCCGTATCCCAATGAGAGTCAGAGTGTGTGTGGAAACCGTACCCCAGTGAGAGACAGTGTGTGGGGAACCCGGACCCCAGTGAGAGTCAGTGTGTGGAACCCGTACCAGTGAGAGTCAGTGTGTGTGGAACCCGTACCCCAGTGAGAGTCAGTGCGTGTGGAACCTGGACCCCAGTGAAGTCAGTATGTGTGGAACCCGTACCCCAGTGAGAGTCAGTGTGCGTGGAACCCGTACCCCAGTGAGAGTCAGTGTGTGTGGAACCCATACCCCAGAGAGAGTCAGTGTGTGTGGAACCCGTACCCCAGTGAGAGTCAGTGTGTGAAACACGTACCCCAGTGAGAGTCAGTGTGTGATACCCGTACCCCAGTGAGAGTCAGTGTGTGTGGAACCCGTACCCCAGTGAGAGTCAGTGTGTGTGGAACCCGTACCCCAGTGAGAGTCAGTGTGTGTGGAACCCGTACCCCAGTGAGAGTCAGTATGTGTGGAACCCGTACCCCAGTGAGAGTCAGTGTGTCCGGAACCCGTACCCCAGTGAGAGTCAGTGTGTGTGGAACCCGTACCCCAGTGAGAGTCAGTGTGTGTGGAACCCATACCCCAGTGAGAGTCAGTGTGTGTGGAACCCGTACCCCAGTGAGAGTCAGTGTGTGGAACACGTACCCCAGTGGGAGTCAGTGTGTGTGATACCCGTACCCCAGTGAGAGTCAGTGTGTGTGGAACCCGTACCCCAGTGAGAGTCAGTGTGTGTGGAACCCGTACCCCAGTGAGAGTCAGTGTGTGGAATCCGTACCCCAGTGAGATTCAGTGTGTGGAACCTGTACCCCAGTGAGAGTCAGTGTGTGTGGAACCTGTACCCCAGTGAGAGTCAGTGTGTGTGGAACCCGTATCCCAGTGAAAGTCAGTGTGTGTGGAACCCGTATCCCCGTGAGAGTCAGAGTGTGTGGAACCCGTACCCCAGTGAGAGTCAGTGTGTGTGGAACCCATACCCCAGTGAGAGTCAGTGTGTGTGGAACCCGTATCACAGTGAGAGTCAGTGTGTGTGGAACCCATATCCCAGTGAGAGTCAGTGTGTGTGGAACCCGTACCCCAGTGAGAGTCAGTGTGTGTGGGACCCGTATCCCAGTGAGAGTCAGTGTGTGTGGAACCCATATCCCAGTGAGAGTCAGTGTGTCCGGAACCCACATCCCAGTGAGAGTCTGTGTATGTGGAACCCGTATCCCAGTGAGAGTCAGTGTGTGGAACCCGTACCCCAGTGAGAGTCAGTGTGTGGAACCCGTACCCCAGTGAGAGTCAGTGTGTGTGGAAGCCATACCCCAGTGAGAGTCAGTGTGTGTGGAACCCATATCCCAGTGAGAGTCAGTGTGTCCGGAACCCACACCCCAGTGAGAGTCAGTGTGTGTGGAACCCATATCCCAGTGAGAGTCTGTGTGTCCGGAACCCACAACCCAGTGAGAGTCTGTGTGTGTCGAACCCGTATCCCAGTGAGAGTCCGTGTGTTTGGAACCCAGACCCCAGTGAGAGTCAGTGTGTGGAACCCGTACCCCAGTGAGAGTCCGTGTGTGTGGAACCCATACCCCAGTGAGAGTCAGTGTGTGGAACCCGTACCCCAGTGAGAGTCCGTGTGTGTGGAACCCATACCCCAGTGAGAGCCAGTGTGTGTGGAACCCGGACTCCAGTGAGAGTCAGTGTGTGTGGAGCCCGTACCCCAGTGAGAGTCAGTGTGTGTGGAACCCAGACCCCAGTAAGAGTCAGTGTGTGTGGAACCCGTACCCCAGTGAGAGTCAGTCTGTGTGGAAGCCGTAACCCAGTGAGAGTCAGTGTGTGTGGAACCCATACCCCAGTGAGAGTCAGTGTGTGTGGAACCCGTACCCCAGTGAGAGTCAGTGTGTGTGGAACCCGTACCCCAGTGAGAGTCCGTATGTGTGGAACCCGTATCCCAGTGAGAGTCAGTGTGTGTGGAACCCGTACCCCAGTGAGAGTCAGTGTGTGGAACCCGTACCCCAATGAGAGTCAGTGTGTGAAACCCGTAGCCCAGTGAGAGTCAGTGTGTGTGGAACCCGTACCCAAGTGAGAGTCAGTGTGTGTGGAACCCGTACCCCAGTGAGAGTCAGTGTGTGTGGAACCCGTACCCCAGTGAGAGTCAGTGTGTGTGGAACCCATACCCCAGTGAGAGTCAGTGTGTGTCGAACCTGTACCCCAGTGAGAGTCAGTGTGTGGAACCCGTATCCCAATGAGAGTCAGTGTGTGTGGAACCCGTACCCCAGTGAGAGTCAGTGTGTGGAACCCGTACCCCAATGAGAGTCAGTGTGTGAAACCCGTAGCCCAGTGAGAGTCAGTGTGTGTGGAACCCGTACCCAAGTGAGAGTCAGTGTGTGTGGAACCCGTACCCCAGTGAGAGACAGTGTGTGTGGAATCCATACCCCTGTGAGAGTCAGTGTGTCCGGAACCCGTACCCCAGTGATAGTCAGTGTGTGTGGAACCCGTACCCCAGTGAGAGTCAGTGTGTGTGGAACCCATACCCCAGTGAGAGTCAGTGTGTGTGGAACCCGTATCACAGTGAGAGTCAGTGTGTGTGGAACCCGTACCCCAGTGAGAGTAAGTGTGTGGAACCCGTAGCCCAGTGAGAGTCAGTGTGTGTGGAGCCAGTACCCCAGTGAGAGTCAGTGTGTGTGGAACCCATACCCCAGTGAGAGTCAGTGTGTGTGGAACCCGTATCCCAGTGAGAGTCAGTGTGTGTGGAACCCGTACCCCAGTGAGAGTAAGTGTGTGGAACCCGTAGCCCAGTGAGAGTCAGTGTGTGTGGAGCCCGTACCCCAGTGAGAGTCAGTGTGTGTGGAACCCATACCCAAGTGAGAGTCAGTGTGTGTGGAACCCGTACCCCAGTGAGAGACAGTGTGTGTGGAATCCATACCCCAGTGAGAGTCAGTATGTGTGGAACCCGTACCCCAGTGAGAGTCAGTCTGTGTGGAACCCGTACCCCAGTGAGAGTCAGTGTGTGTGGAACCCGTACCCCACTGAGAGTCAGTGTGTATGGAACCCGTACCCCAGTGAGTCAGTGTGTGTGGAACCCGTACCCCAGTGAGAGTCAGTGTGTGTGGAACCCGTACCCCAGTGAGAGTCAGTGTGTGTGGAACACAGACCCCAGTGAGAGTCAGTGTGTGTGGAACCCGGACCCCAGTGAAAGTCTGTGTGTGTGGAACACAGACCCCAGTGAGAGTCAGTGTGTGCGGAACCCGTACCACAGTGAGTCAGTGTGTGTGGAACCCGTACCCCAGTGAGAGTCAGTGTGTGTGGAACCCGTACCCCAGTGAGAGTCAGTGTGTGGAACCCGTACCCCAGTGAGAGTCAGTGTGTGTGGAACCTGTACCCCAGTGAGAGTCAGTGTGTGGAACCCGTACCCCAGTGAGAGTCAGTGTGTGTGGAACCCGTACCCCAGTGAGAGTCAGTGTGGGTGGAATCCGTTACCAGTGAGAGTCAGTGTGTGTGGAACCCATACCCCAGTGAGAGTCAGTGTGTGGAACCCATACCCCAGTGAGAGTCAGTGTGGGTGGAATCCGTTCCCAGTGAGAGTCAGTGTGTGTGGAACCCGTACCCCAGTGAGAGTCAGTGTGTGTGGAACCCGTACCCCAGTGAGAGTCAGTGTGTGTGGAACCCATACCCCAGTGAGAGTCAGTGTGTGTGGAACCCGTACCCCAGTGTGAGTCAGTGTGTGGAACCCGTACCCCAGTGAGAGTCAGTGTGTGTGGAACCCGTACCCCAGTGAGAGTCAGTGTGGGTGGAACCCATATCCCAGTGAGAGTCAGTGTGTGTGGAACCCGTACCCCAGTGAGAGTCGGTGTGTGTGGAACCCATATCCCAGTGAGAGTCAGTGTGTCCGGAACCCACCCCAGTGAGAGTCAGTGTGTGTGGAACCCATATCCCAGTGAGAGTCAGTGTGTCCGGAACCCACATCCCAGTGAGAGTCTGTGTGTGTGGAACCTGCATCCCAGTGAGAGTCAGTGTGTGGAACCCGTACCCCAGTGAGAGTCTGTGTGTGGAACCCGTACCCCAGTGAGAGTCAGTGTGTGTGGAACCCGTACCCCAGTGAGAGTCAGTGTGTGTGGAACCCATATCCCAGTGAGAGTGTGTGTGTCCGGAACCCACATCCCAGTGAGAGTCAGTGTGTGTGGAAACCGTACCAGTGAGAGTCAGTGTGTGTGGAACCCGTACCCCAGTGAGAGTCAGTGTGTGTGGAACCCGTATCCCAATGAGAGTCAGAGTGTGTGTGGAAACCGTACCCCAGTGAGAGACAGTGTGTGGGGAACCCGGACCCCAGTGAGAGTCAGTGTGTGGAACCCGTACCAGTGAGAGTCAGTGTGTGTGGAACCCGTACCCCAGTGAGAGTCAGTGCGTGTGGAACCTGGACCCCAGTGAAGTCAGTATGTGTGGAACCCGTACCCCAGTGAGAGTCAGTGTGCGTGGAACCCGTACCCCAGTGAGAGTCAGTGTGTGTGGAACCCATACCCCAGAGAGAGTCAGTGTGTGTGGAACCCGTACCCCAGTGAGAGTCAGTGTGTGAAACACGTACCCCAGTGAGAGTCAGTGTGTGATACCCGTACCCCAGTGAGAGTCAG
This sequence comes from Scyliorhinus torazame, assembly GCF_047496885.1. Lineage (NCBI taxonomy): Eukaryota > Metazoa > Chordata > Chondrichthyes > Carcharhiniformes > Scyliorhinidae > Scyliorhinus > Scyliorhinus torazame. The sequence goes on from NC_092722.1 coordinate 87,864,233, forward strand.
TGTGTGTGGAACCCGTACCCCAGTGAGAGTCAGTGTGTGTGGAACCCGTACCCCAGTGAGAGTCAGTGTGTGTGGAACCCGTACCCCAGTGAGAGTCAGTATGTGTGGAACCCGTACCCCAGTGAGAGTCAGTGTGTCCGGAACCCGTACCCCAGTGAGAGTCAGTGTGTGTGGAACCCGTACCCCAGTGAGAGTCAGTGTGTGTGGAACCCATACCCCAGTGAGAGTCAGTGTGTGTGGAACCCGTACCCCAGTGAGAGTCAGTGTGTGGAACACGTACCCCAGTGGGAGTCAGTGTGTGTTATACCCGTACCCCAGTGAGAGTCAGTGTGTGTGGAACCTGTACCCCAGTGAGAGTCAGTGTGTGTGGAACCCGTACCCCAGTGAGAGTCAGTGTGTGGAATCCGTACCCCAGTGAGATTCAGTGTGTGGAACCTGTACCCCAGTGAGAGTCAGTGTGTGTGGAACCTGTACCCCAGTGAGAGTCAGTGTGTGTGGAACCCGTATCCCAGTGAAAGTCAGTGTGTGTGGAACCCGTATCCCCGTGAGAGTCAGAGTGTGTGGAACCCGTACCCCAGTGAGAGTCAGTGTGTGTGGAACCCATACCCCAGTGAGAGTCAGTGTGTGTGGAACCCGTATCACAGTGAGAGTCAGTGTGTGTGGAACCCGTACCCCAGTGAGAGTAAGTGTGTGGAACCCGTAGCCCAGTGAGAGTCAGTGTGTGTGGAGCCAGTACCCCAGTGAGAGTCAGTGTGTGTGGAACCCATACCCCAGTGAGAGTCAGTGTGTGTGGAACCCGTATCCCAGTGAGAGTCAGTGTGTGTGGAACCCGTACCCCAGTGAGAGTAAGTGTGTGGAACCCGTAGCCCAGTGAGAGTCAGTGTGTGTGGAGCCCGTACCCCAGTGAGAGTCAGTGTGTGTGGAACCCATACCCAAGTGAGAGTCAGTGTGTGTGGAACCCGTACCCCAGTGAGAGACAGTGTGTGTGGAATCCATACCCCAGTGAGAGTCAGTATGTGTGGAACCCGTACCCCAGTGAGAGTCAGTCTGTGTGGAACCCGTACCCCAGTGAGAGTCAGTGTGTGTGGAACCCGTACCCCACTGAGAGTCAGTGTGTATGGAACCCGTACCCCAGTGAGTCAGTGTGTGTGGAACCCGTACCCCAGTGAGAGTCAGTGTGTGTGGAACCCGTACCCCAGTGAGAGTCAGTGTGTGTGGAACACAGACCCCAGTGAGAGTCAGTGTGTGTGGAACCCGGACCCCAGTGAAAGTCTGTGTGTGTGGAACACAGACCCCAGTGAGAGTCAGTGTGTGCGGAACCCGTACCACACTGAGTCAGTGTGTGTGGAACCCGTACCCCAGTGAGAGTCAGTGTGTGTGGAACCCGTACCCCAGTGAGAGTCAGTGTGTGGAACCCGTACCCCAGTGAGAGTCAGTGTGTGTGGAACCTGTACCCCAGTGAGAGTCAGTGTGTGGAACCCGTACCCCAGTGAGAGTCAGTGTGTGTGGAACCCGTACCCCAGTGAGAGTCAGTGTGGGTGGAATCCGTTACCAGTGAGAGTCAGTGTGTGTGGAACCCATACCCCAGTGAGAGTCAGTGTGTGGAACCCATACCCCAGTGAGAGTCAGTGTGGGTGGAATCCGTTCCCAGTGAGAGTCAGTGTGTGTGGAACCCGTACCCCAGTGAGAGTCAGTGTGTGTGGAACCCGTACCCCAGTGAGAGTCAGTGTGTGTGGAACCCATACCCCAGTGAGAGTCAGTGTGTGTGGAACCCGTACCCCAGTGTGAGTCAGTGTGTGGAACCCGTACCCCAGTGAGAGTCAGTGTGTGTGGAACCCGTACCCCAGTGAGAGTCAGTGTGGGTGGAACCCATATCCCAGTGAGAGTCAGTGTGTGTGGAACCCGTACCCCAGTGAGAGTCGGTGTGTGTGGAACCTGCATCCCAGTGAGAGTCAGTGTGTGGAACCCGTACCCCAGTGAGAGTCAGTGTGTGGAACCCGTACCCCAGTGAGAGTCAGTGTGTGTGGAACCCGTACCCCAGTGAGAGTCAGTGTGTGTGGAACCCATATCCCAGTGAGAGTGTGTGTGTCCGGAACCCACATCCCAGTGAGAGTCAGTGTGTGTGGAAACCGTACCAGTGAGAGTCAGTGTGTGTGGAACCCGTACCCCAGTGAGAGTCAGTGTGTGTGGAACCCGTATCCCAATGAGAGTCAGAGTGTGTGTGGAAACCGTACCCCAGTGAGAGACAGTGTGTGGGGAACCCGGACCCCAGTGAGAGTCAGTGTGTGGAACCCGTACCAGTGAGAGTCAGTGTGTGTGGAACCCGTACCCCAGTGAGAGTCAGTGCGTGTGGAACCTGGACCCCAGTGAAGTCAGTATGTGTGGAACCCGTACCCCAGTGAGAGTCAGAGTGTGTGTGGAACCCGTACCCCAGTGAGAGTCAGTGTGTGTGGAACCCGTACCAGTGAGAGTCAGTGTGTGTGGAACCCGTACCCCAGTGAGAGTCCGTGTGTGTGATACCCATACCCCAGTGAGAGTCAGTGTGTGTGGAACCCGTATCCCAGTGAGAGTCAGAGTGTGTGTGGAACCCGTACCCCAGTGAGAGTCAGTGTGTGTGGAAACCGTACCAGTGAGAGTCAGTGTGTGTGGAACCCGTACCCCAGTGAGAGTCAGTGTGTGTGGAACCCGTATCCCAGTGAGAGTCAGAGTGTGTGTGGAAACCGTACCCCAGTGAGAGACAGTGTGTGGGGAACCCGGACCCCAGTGAGAGTCAGTGTGTGGAACCCGTACCAGTGAGAGTCAGTGTGTGTGGAACCCGTACCCCAGTGAGAGTCAGTGCGTGTGGAACCTGGACCCCAGTGAAGTCAGTATGTGTGGAACCCGTACCCCAGTGAGAGTCAGTGTGCGTGGAACCCGTACCCCAGTGAGAGTCAGTGTGTGTGGAACCCATACCCCAGTGAGAGTCAGTGTGTGTGGAACCCGTACCCCAGTGAGAGTCAGTGTGTGTGGAACCCGTACCCCAGTGAGAGTCAGTGTGTGTGGAACCCGTACCCCAGTGAGAGTCAGTGTGTGTGGAACCCGTACCCCAGTGAGAGTCAGTATGTGTGGAACCCGTACCCCAGTGAGAGTCAGTGTGTCCGGAACCCGTACCCCAGTGAGAGTCAGTGTGTGTGGAACCCGTACCCCAGTGAGAGTCAGTGTGTGTGGAACCCATACCCCAGTGAGAGTCAGTGTGTGTGGAACCCGTACCCCAGTGAGAGTCAGTGTGTGGAACACGTACCCCAGTGGGAGTCAGTGTGTGTGATACCCGTACCCCAGTGAGAGTCAGTGTGTGTGGAACCCGTACCCCAGTGAGAGTCAGTGTGTGTGGAACCCGTACCCCAGTGAGAGTCAGTGTGTGGAATCCGTACCCCAGTGAGATTCAGTGTGTGGAACCTGTACCCCAGTGAGAGTCAGTGTGTGTGGAACCTGTACCCCAGTGAGAGTCAGTGTGTGTGGAACCCGTATCCCAGTGAAAGTCAGTGTGTGTGGAACCCGTATCCCCGTGAGAGTCAGAGTGTGTGGAACCCGTACCCCAGTGAGAGTCAGTGTGTGTGGAACCCGTATCCCAGTGAGAGTCAGTGTGTGTGGGACCCGTATCCCAGTGAGAGTCAGTGTGTGTGGAACCCATATCCCAGTGAGAGTCAGTGTGTGTGGAACCCGTACCCCAGTGAGAGTCAGTGTGTGTGGGACCCGTATCCCAGTGAGAGTCAGTGTGTGTGGAACCCATATCCCAGTGAGAGTCAGTGTGTCCGGAACCCACATCCCAGTGAGAGTCTGTGTATGTGGAACCCGTATCCCAGTGAGAGTCAGTGTGTGGAACCCGTACCCCAGTGAGAGTCAGTGTGTGGAACCCGTACCCCAGTGAGTGTCAGTGTGTGTGGAAGCCGTACCCCAGTGAGAGTCAGTGTGTGTGGAACCCATATCCCAGTGAGAGTCAGTGTGTCCGGAACCCACACCCCAGTGAGAGTCAGTGTGTGTGGAACCCATATCCCAGTGAGAGTCTGTGTGTCCGGAACCCACAACCCAGTGAGAGTCTGTGTGTGTCGAACCCGTATCCCAGTGAGAGTCCGTGTGTTTGGAACCCAGACCCCAGTGAGAGTCAGTGTGTGGAACCCGTACCCCAGTGAGAGTCCGTGTGTGTGGAACCCATACCCCAGTGAGAGTCAGTGTGTGGAACCCGTACCCCAGTGAGAGTCCGTGTGTGTGGAACCCATACCCCAGTGAGAGCCAGTGTGTGTGGAACCCGGACTCCAGTGAGAGTCAGTGTGTGTGGAGCCCGTACCCCAGTGAGAGTCAGTGTGTGTGGAACCCAGACCCCAGTAAGAGTCAGTGTGTGTGGAACCCGTACCCCAGTGAGAGTCAGTCTGTGTGGAAGCCGTAACCCAGTGAGAGTCAGTGTGTGTGGAACCCATACCCCAGTGAGAGTCAGTGTGTGTGGAACCCGTACCCCAGTGAGAGTCAGTGTGTGTGGAACCCGTACCCCAGTGAGAGTCCGTATGTGTGGAACCCGTATCCCAGTGAGAGTCAGTGTGTGTGGAACCCGTACCCCAGTGAGAGTCAGTGTGTGGAACCCGTACCCCAATGAGAGTCAGTGTGTGAAACCCGTAGCCCAGTGAGAGTCAGTGTGTGTGGAACCCGTACCCAAGTGAGAGTCAGTGTGTGTGGAACCCGTACCCCAGTGAGAGTCAGTGTGTGTGGAACCCGTACCCCAGTGAGAGTCAGTGTGTGTGGAACCCATACCCCAGTGAGAGTCAGTGTGTGTCGAACCTGTACCCCAGTGAGAGTCAGTGTGTGGAACCCGTATCCCAGTAAGAGTCAGTGTGTGTGGAACCCGTACCCCAGTGAGAGTCAGTGTGTGGAACCCGTACCCCAATGAGAGTCAGTGTGTGAAACCCGTAGCCCAGTGAGAGTCAGTGTGTGTGGAACCCGTACCCAAGTGAGAGTCAGTGTGTGTGGAACCCGTACCCCAGTGAGAGACAGTGTGTGTGGAATCCATACCCCTGTGAGAGTCAGTGTGTCCGGAACCCGTACCCCAGTGATAGTCAGTGTGTGTGGAACCCGTACCCCAGTGAGAGTCAGTGTGTGTGGAACCCATACCCCAGTGAGAGTCAGTGTGTGTGGAACCCGTATCACAGTGAGAGTCAGTGTGTGTGGAACCCGTACCCCAGTGAGAGTAAGTGTGTGGAACCCGTAGCCCAGTGAGAGTCAGTGTGTGTGGAGCCAGTACCCCAGTGAGAGTCAGTGTGTGTGGAACCCATACCCCAGTGAGAGTCAGTGTGTGTGGAACCCGTATCCCAGTGAGAGTCAGTGTGTGTGGAACCCGTACCCCAGTGAGAGTAAGTGTGTGGAACCCGTAGCCCAGTGAGAGTCAGTGTGTGTGGAGCCCGTACCCCAGTGAGAGTCAGTGTGTGTGGAACCCATACCCAAGTGAGAGTCAGTGTGTGTGGAACCCGTACCCCAGTGAGAGACAGTGTGTGTGGAATCCATACCCCAGTGAGAGTCAGTATGTGTGGAACCCGTACCCCAGTGAGAGTCAGTCTGTGTGGAACCCGTACCCCAGTGAGAGTCAGTGTGTGTGGAACCCGTACCCCACTGAGAGTCAGTGTGTATGGAACCCGTACCCCAGTGAGTCAGTGTGTGTGGAACCCGTACCCCAGTGAGAGTCAGTGTGTGTGGAACCCGTACCCCAGTGAGAGTCAGTGTGTGTGGAACACAGACCCCAGTGAGAGTCAGTGTGTGTGGAACCCGGACCCCAGTGAAAGTCTGTGTGTGTGGAACACAGACCCCAGTGAGAGTCAGTGTGTGCGGAACCCGTACCACAGTGAGTCAGTGTGTGTGGAACCCGTACCCCAGTGAGAGTCAGTGTGTGTGGAACCCGTACCCCAGTGAGAGTCAGTGTGTGGAACCCGTACCCCAGTGAGAGTCAGTGTGTGTGGAACCTGTACCCCAGTGAGACTCAGTGTGTGGAACCCGTACCCCAGTGAGAGTCAGTGTGTGTGGAACCCGTACCCCAGTGAGAGTCAGTGTGGGTGGAATCCGTTACCAGTGAGAGTCAGTGTGTGTGGAACCCATACCCCAGTGAGAGTCAGTGTGTGGAACCCATACCCCAGTGAGAGTCAGTGTGGGTGGAATCCGTTCCCAGTGAGAGTCAGTGTGTGTGGAACCCGTACCCCAGTGAGAGTCAGTGTGTGTGGAACCCGTACCCCAGTGAGAGTCAGTGTGTGTGGAACCCATACCCCAGTGAGAGTCAGTGTGTGTGGAACCCGTACCCCAGTGTGAGTCAGTGTGTGGAACCCGTACCCCAGTGAGAGTCAGTGTGTGTGGAACCCGTACCCCAGTGAGAGTCAGTGTGGGTGGAACCCATATCCCAGTGAGAGTCAGTGTGTGTGGAACCCGTACCCCAGTGAGAGTCGGTGTGTGTGGAACCCATATCCCAGTGAGAGTCAGTGTGTCCGGAACCCACCCCAGTGAGAGTCAGTGTGTGTGGAACCCATATCCCAGTGAGAGTCAGTGTGTCCGGAACCCACATCCCAGTGAGAGTCTGTGTGTGTGGAACCTGCATCCCAGTGAGAGTCAGTGTGTGGAACCCGTACCCCAGTGAGAGTCTGTGTGTGGAACCCGTACCCCAGTGAGAGTCAGTGTGTGTGGAACCCGTACCCCAGTGAGAGTCAGTGTGTGTGGAACCCATATCCCAGTGAGAGTGTGTGTGTCCGGAACCCACATCCCAGTGAGAGTCAGTGTGTGTGGAAACCGTACCAGTGAGAGTCAGTGTGTGTGGAACCCGTACCCCAGTGAGAGTCAGTGTGTGTGGAACCCGTATCCCAATGAGAGTCAGAGTGTGTGTGGAAACCGTACCCCAGTGAGAGACAGTGTGTGGGGAACCCGGACCCCAGTGAGAGTCAGTGTGTGGAACCCGTACCAGTGAGAGTCAGTGTGTGTGGAACCCGTACCCCAGTGAGAGTCAGTGCGTGTGGAACCTGGACCCCAGTGAAGTCAGTATGTGTGGAACCCGTACCCCAGTGAGATTCAGTGTGCGTGGAACCCGTACCCCAGTGAGAGTCAGTGTGTGTGGAACCCATACCCCAGTGAGAGTCAGTGTGTGTGGAACCCGTACCCCAGTGAGAGTCAGTGTGTGAAACACGTACCCCAGTGAGAGTCAGTGTGTGTGATACCCGTACCCCAGTGAGAGTCAGTGTGTGTGGAACCCGTACCCCAGTGAGAGTCAGTGTGTGTGGAACCCGTACCCCAGTGAGAGTCAGTGTGTGTGGAACCCGTACCCCAGTGAGAGTCAGTATGTGTGGAACCCGTACCCCAGTGAGAGTCAGTGTGTCCGGAACCCGTACCCCAGTGAGAGTCAGTGTGTGTGGAACCCGTACCCCAGTGAGAGTCAGTGTGTGTGGAACCCATACCCCAGTGAGAGTCAGTGTGTGTGGAACCCGTACCCCAGTGAGAGTCAGTGTGTGGAACACGTACCCCAGTGGGAGTCAGTGTGTGTGATACCCGTACCCCAGTGAGAGTCAGTGTGTGTGGAACCCGTACCCCAGTGAGAGTCAGTGTGTGTGGAACCCGTACCCCAGTGAGAGTCAGTGTGTGGAATCCGTACCCCAGTGAGATTCAGTGTGTGGAACCTGTACCCCAGTGAGAGTCAGTGTGTGTGGAACCTGTACCCCAGTGAGAGTCAGTGTGTGTGGAACCCGTATCCCAGTGAAAGTCAGTGTGTGTGGAACCCGTATCCCCGTGAGAGTCAGAGTGTGTGGAACCCGTACCCCAGTGAGAGTCAGTGTGTGTGGAACCCATACCCCAGTGAGAGTCAGTGTGTGTGGAACCCGTATCACAGTGAGAGTCAGTGTGTGTGGAACCCGTACCCCAGTGAGAGTAAGTGTGTGGAACCCGTAGCCCAGTGAGAGTCAGTGTGTGTGGAGCCAGTACCCCAGTGAGAGTCAGTGTGTGTGGAACCCATACCCCAGTGAGAGTCAGTGTGTGTGGAACCCGTATCCCAGTGAGAGTCAGTGTGTGTGGAACCCGTACCCCAGTGAGAGTAAGTGTGTGGAACCCGTAGCCCAGTGAGAGTCAGTGTGTGTGGAGCCCGTACCCCAGTGAGAGTCAGTGTGTGTGGAACCCATACCCAAGTGAGAGTCAGTGTGTGTGGAACCCGTACCCCAGTGAGAGACAGTGTGTGTGGAATCCATACCCCAGTGAGAGTCAGTATGTGTGGAACCCGTACCCCAGTGAGAGTCAGTCTGTGTGGAACCCGTACCCCAGTGAGAGTCAGTGTGTGTGGAACCCGTACCCCACTGAGAGTCAGTGTGTATGGAACCCGTACCCCAGTGAGTCAGTGTGTGTGGAACCCGTACCCCAGTGAGAGTCAGTGTGTGTGGAACCCGTACCCCAGTGAGAGTCAGTGTGTGTGGAACACAGACCCCAGTGAGAGTCAGTGTGTGTGGAACCCGGACCCCAGTGAAAGTCTGTGTGTGTGGAACACAGACCCCAGTGAGAGTCAGTGTGTGCGGAACCCGTACCACAGTGAGTCAGTGTGTGTGGAACCCGTACCCCAGTGAGAGTCAGTGTGTGTGGAACCCGTACCCCAGTGAGAGTCAGTGTGTGGAACCCGTACCCCAGTGAGAGTCAGTGTGTGTGGAACCTGTACCCCAGTGAGAGTCAGTGTGTGGAACCCGTACCCCAGTGAGAGTCAGTGTGTGTGGAACCCGTACCCCAGTGAGAGTCAGTGTGGGTGGAATCCGTTACCAGTGAGAGTCAGTGTGTGTGGAACCCATACCCCAGTGAGAGTCAGTGTGTGGAACCCATACCCCAGTGAGAGTCAGTGTGGGTGGAATCCGTTCCCAGTGAGAGTCAGTGTGTGTGGAACCCGTACCCCAGTGAGAGTCAGTGTGTGTGGAACCCGTACCCCAGTGAGAGTCAGTGTGTGTGGAACCCATACCCCAGTGAGAGTCAGTGTGTGTGGAACCCGTACCCCAGTGTGAGTCAGTGTGTGGAACCCGTACCCCAGTGAGAGTCAGTGTGTGTGGAACCCGTACCCCAGTGAGAGTCAGTGTGGGTGGAACCCATATCCCAGTGAGAGTCAGTGTGTGTGGAACCCGTACCCCAGTGAGAGTCGGTGTGTGTGGAACCCATATCCCAGTGAGAGTCAGTGTGTCCGGAACCCACCCCAGTGAGAGTCAGTGTGTGTGGAACCCATATCCCAGTGAGAGTCAGTGTGTCCGGAACCCACATCCCAGTGAGAGTCTGTGTGTGTGGAACCTGCATCCCAGTGAGAGTCAGTGTGTGGAACCCGTACCCCAGTGAGAGTCAGTGTGTGGAACCCGTACCCCAGTGAGAGTCAGTGTGTGTGGAGCCCGTACCCCAGTGAGAGTCAGTGTGTGTGGAACCCGGACTCCAGTGAGAGTCAGTGTGTGTGGAGCCCGTACCCCAGTGAGAGTCAGTGTGTGTGGAACCCAGACCCCAGTAAGAGTCAGTGTGTGTGGAACCCGTACCCCAGTGAGAGTCAGTCTGTGTGTAAGCCGTAACCCAGTGAGAGTCAGTGTGTGTGGAACCCATACCCCAGTGAGAGTCAGTGTGTGTGGAACCCGTACCCCAGTGAGAGTCAGTGTGTGTGGAACCCGTACCCCAGTGAGAGTCAATGTGTGGAACCCGTATCCCAGTGAGAGTCAGTGTGTGTGGAACCCGTACCCCAGTGAGAGTCAGTGTGTGGAACCCGTACCCCAATGAGAGTCAGTGTGTGAAACCCGTAGCCCAGTGAGAGTCAGTGTGTGTGGAACCCGTACCCAAGTGAGAGTCAGTGTGTGTGGAACCCGTACCCCAGTGAGAGTCAGTGTGTGTGGAACCCGTACCCCAGTGAGAGTCAGTGTGTGTGGAACCCATACCCCAGTGAGAGTCAGTGTGTGTCGAACCTGTACCCCAGTGAGAGTCAGTGTGTGGAACCCGTATCCCAGTGAGAGTCAGTGTGTGTGGAACCCGTACCCCAGTGAGAGTCAGTGTGTGGAACCCGTACCCCAATGAGAGTCGGTGTGTGAAACCCGTAGCCCAGTGAGAGTCAGTGTGTGTGGAACCCGTACCCAAGTGAGAGTCAGTGTGTGTGGAACCCGTACCCCAGTGAGAGACAGTGTGTGTGGAATCCATACCCCTGTGAGAGTCAGTGTGTCCGGAACCCGTACCCCAGTGATAGTCAGTGTGTGTGGAACCCGTACCCCAGTGAGAGTCAGTGTGTGTGGAACCCATACCCCAGTGAGAGTCAGTGTGTGTGGAACCCGTATCACAGTGAGAGTCAGTGTGTGTGGAACCCGTACCCCAGTGAGAGTAAGTGTGTGGAACCCGTAGCCCAGTGAGAGTCAGTGTGTGTGGAGCCAGTACCCCAGTGAGAGTCAGTGTGTGTGGAACCCATACCCCAGTGAGAGTCAGTGTGTGTGGAACCCGTATCCCAGTGAGAGTCAGTGTGTGTGGAACCCGTACCCCAGTGAGAGTAAGTGTGTGGAACCCGTAGCCCAGTGAGAGTCAGTGTGTGTGGAGCCCGTACCCCAGTGAGAGTCAGTGTGTGTGGAACCCGTACCCCAGTGAGAGTAAGTGTGTGGAACCCGTAGCCCAGTGAGAGTCAGTGTGTGTGGAGCCAGTACCCCAGTGAGAGTCAGTGTGTGTGGAACCCATACCCAAGTGAGAGTCAGTGTGTGTGGAACCCGTACCCCAGTGAGAGACAGTGTGTGTGGAATCCATACCCCAGTGAGAGTCAGTATGTGTGGAACCCGTACCCCAGTGAGAGTCAGTCTGTGTGGAACCCGTACCCCAGTGAGAGTCAGTGTGTGTGGAACCCGTACCCCACTGAGAGTCAGTGTGTATGGAACCCGTACCCCAGTGAGTCAGTGTGTGTGGAACCCGTACCCCAGTGAGAGTCAGTGTGTGTGGAACCCGTACCCCAGTGAGAGTCAGTGTGTGTGGAACACAGACCCCAGTGAAAGTCAGTGTGTGTGGAACCCGGACCCCAGTGAAAGTCAGTGTGTGTGGAACCCGTACCCCAGTGAGAGTCAGTGTGTGTGGAACACAGACCCCAGTGAGAGTCAGTGTGTGTGGAACCCGGACCCCAGTGAAAGTCTGTGTGTGTGGAACACAGACCCCAGTGAGAGTCAGTGTGTGCGGAACCCGTACCACAGTGAGTCAGTGTGTGTGGAACCCGTACCCCAGTGAGAGTCAGTGTGTGTGGAACCCGTACCCCAGTGAGAGTCAGTGTGTGGAACCCGTACCCCAGTGAGAGTCAGTGTGTGTGGAACCTGTACCCCAGTGAGAGTCAGTGTGTGGAACCCGTACCCCAGTGAGAGTCAGTGTGTGTGGAACCCGTACCCCAGTGAGAGTCAGTGTGGGTGGAATCCGTTACCAGTGAGAGTCAGTGTGTGTGGAACCCATACCCCAGTGAGAGTCAGTGTGTGGAACCCATACCCCAGTGAGAGTCAGTGTGGGTGGAATCCGTTCCCAGTGAGAGTCAGTGTGTGTGGAACCCGTACCCCAGTGAGAGTCAGTGTGTGTGGAACCCGTACCCCAGTGAGAGTCAGTGTGTGTGGAACCCATACCCCAGTGAGAGTCAGTGTGTGTGGAACCCGTACCCCAGTGTGAGTCAGTGTGTGGAACCCGTACCCCAGTGAGAGTCAGTGTGTGTGGAACCCGTACCCCAGTGAGAGTCAGTGTGGGTGGAACCCATATCCCAGTGAGAGTCAGTGTGTGTGGAACCCGTACCCCAGTGAGAGTCGGTGTGTGTGGAACCCATATCCCAGTGAGAGTCAGTGTGTCCGGAACCCACCCCAGTGAGAGTCAGTGTGTGTGGAACCCATATCCCAGTGAGAGTCAGTGTGTCCGGAACCCACATCCCAGTGATAGTCTGTGTGTGTGGAACCTGCATCCCAGTGAGAGTCAGTGTGTGGAACCCGTACCCCAGTGAGAGTCAGTGTGTGGAACCCGTACCCCAGTGAGAGTCAGTGTGTGTGGAGCCCGTACCCCAGTGAGAGTCAGTGTGTGTGGAACCCGGACTCCAGTGAGAGTCAGTGTGTGTGGAGCCCGTACCCCAGTGAGAGTCAGTGTGTGTGGAACCCAGACCCCAGTAAGAGTCAGTGTGTGTGGAACCCGTACCCCAGTGAGAGTCAGTCTGTGTGGAAGCCGTAACCCAGTGAGAGTCAGTGTGTGTGGAACCCATACCCCAGTGAGAGTCAGTGTGTGTGGAACCCGTACCCCAGTGAGAGTCAGTGTGTGTGGAACCCGTACCCCATTGAGAGTCAATGTGTGGAACCCGTATCCCAGTGAGAGTCAGTGTGTGTGGAACCCGTACCCCAGTGAGAGTCAGTGTGTGGAACCCGTACCCCAATGAGAGTCAGTGTGTGAAACCCGTAGCCCAGTGAGAGTCAGTGTGTGTGGAACCCGTACCCAAGTGAGAGTCAGTGTGTGTGGAACCCGTACCCCAGTGAGAGTCAGTGTGTGTGGAACCCGTACCCCAGTGAGAGTCAGTGTGTGTGGAACCCATACCCCAGTGAGAGTCAGTGTGTGTCGAACCTGTACCCCAGTGAGAGTCAGTGTGTGGAACCCGTATCCCAGTGAGAGTCAGTGTGTGTGGAACCCGTACCCCAGTGAGAGTCAGTGTGTGGAACCCGTACCCCAATGAGAGTCGGTGTGTGAAACCCGTAGCCCAGTGAGAGTCAGTGTGTGTGGAACCCGTACCCAAGTGAGAGTCAGTGTGTGTGGAACCCGTACCCCAGTGAGAGACAGTGTGTGTGGAATCCATACCCCTGTGAGAGTCAGTGTGTCCGGAACCCGTACCCCAGTGATAGTCAGTGTGTGTGGAACCCGTACCCCAGTGAGAGTCAGTGTGTGTGGAACCCATACCCCAGTGAGAGTCATTGTGTGTGGAACCCGTATCACAGTGAGAGTCAGTGTGTGTGGAACCCGTACCCCAGTGAGAGTAAGTGTGTGGAACCCGTAGCCCAGTGAGAGTCAGTGTGTGTGGAGCCAGTACCCCAGTGAGAGTCAGTGTGTGTGGAACCCATACCCCAGTGAGAGTCAGTGTGTGTGGAACCCGTATCCCAGTGAGAGTCAGTGTGTGTGGAACCCGTACCCCAGTGAGAGTAAGTGTGTGGAACCCGTAGCCCAGTGAGAGTCAGTGTGTGTGGAGCCCGTACCCCAGTGAGAGTCAGTGTGTGTGGAACCCATACCCAAGTGAGAGTCAGTGTGTGTGGAACCCGTACCCCAGTGAGAGACAGTGTGTGTGGAATCCATACCCCAGTGAGAGTCAGTATGTGTGGAACCCGTACCCCAGTGAGAGTCAGTCTGTGTGGAACCCGTACCCCAGTGAGAGTCAGTGTGTGTGGAACCCGTACCCCACTGAGAGTCAGTGTGTATGGAACCCGTACCCCAGTGAGTCAGTGTGTGTGGAACCCGTACCCCAGTGAGAGTCAGTGTGTGTGGAACACAGACCCCAGTGAGAGTCAGTGTGTGTGGAACCCGGACCCCAGTGAAAGTCTGTGTGTGTGGAACACAGACCCCAGTGAGAGTCAGTGTGTGCGGAACCCGTACCACAGTGAGTCAGTGTGTGTGGAACTCGTACCCCAGTGAGAGTCAGTGTGTGTGGAACCCGTACCCCAGTGAGAGTCAGTGTGTGGAACCCGTACCCCAGTGAGAGTCAGTGTGTGTGGAACCTGTACCCCAGTGAGAGTCAGTGTGTGGAACCCGTACCCCAGTGAGAGTCAGTGTGTGTGGAACCCGTACCCCAGTGAGAGTCAGTGTGGGTGGAATCCGTTACCAGTGAGAGTCAGTGTGTGTGGAACCCATACCCCAGTGAGAGTCAGTGTGTGGAACCCATACCCCAGTGAGAGTCAGTGTGGGTGGAATCCGTTCCCAGTGAGAGTCAGTGTGTGTGGAACCCGTACCCCAGTGAGAGTCAGTGTGTGTGGAACCCGTACCCCAGTGAGATTCAGTGTGTGTGGAACCCATACCCCAGTGAGAGTCAGTGTGTGTGGAACCCGTACCCCAGTGTGAGTCAGTGTGTGGAACCCGTACCCCAGTGAGAGTCAGTGTGTGTGGAACCCGTACCCCAGTGAGAGTCAGTGTGGGTGGAACCCATATCCCAGTGAGAGTCAGTGTGTGTGGAACCCGTACCCCAGTGAGAGTCGGTGTGTGTGGAACCCATATCCCAGTGAGAGTCAGTGTGTCCGGAACCCACCCCAGTGAGAGTCAGTGTGTGTGGAACCCATATCCCAGTGAGAGTCAGTGTGTCCGGAACCCACATCCCAGTGAGAGTCTGTGTGTGTGGAACCTGCATCCCAGTGAGAGTCAGTGTGTGGAACCCGTACCCCAGTGAGAGTCAGTGTGTGGAACCCGTACCCCAGTGAGAGTCAGTGTGTGTGGAACCCGTACCCCAGTGAGAGTCAGTGTGTGTGGAACCCATATCCCAGTGAGAGTGTGTGTGTCCGGAACCCACATCCCAGTGAGAGTCTGTGTGTGTGGAACCCGTATCCCAGTGAGAGTCCGTGTGTTTGGAACCCAGACCCCAGTGAGAGTCAGTGTGTGGAACCCATACCCCAGTGAGAGTCAGTGTGTGTGGAACCCGTATCCCAGTGAGAGTCAGTGTGTGTGGAATCCGTACCCCATTGAGAGTCAGTGTGTGTGCAACCCGTACCCCAGTGAGAGTCAGTGTGTGTGTAACCCGTACCCCAGTGAGAGTCAGTGTGTGTGAAACCCGTACCCCAGTGAGAGTCAGTGTGTGTGGAACCCATACCCCCCGTATGATTCAGTGTGTGTGGAACGCATACCCCAGTGAGTGTCAGTGTGTGTGGAACCCGTACCCCAGTGAGAATCAGTGTCTGTGGAACCCGTACCCCAGTGAGAGTCAGTGTGTGTGTAACCCGTACCCCAGTGAGAGTCAGTGTGTGTGGAACACATACTCCAGTGAGATTCAGTGTGTGTGGAACGTGTACCCCAGTGAGAGTCAGTGTGTGAGGAACCCGTACCCCAGTGAGAGTCAGTGTGTGTGGGTCCCGTACCCCAGTGAGAGTCAGTGTGTCCGGAACCCGTACCCCAGTGAGAGTCAGTGTGTCCGGAACCCGTACCCCAGTGAGACACAGTGTGTGTGGAACCTGTACCCCAGTGAGAGGCAGTGTGTGGAACCCGTACCCCAGTGAGAGGCAGTGTGTGGAAACCGTACCCCAGTGAGAGTCAGTGTGTGTGGAACCCGTACCCCAGTGAGAGTCAGTGTGTATGGAACCCGTACCCCAGTGAGTCAGTATGTGTGGAACCCATACCCCAGTGAGAGTCAGTGTGTGTGGAACCCGTACCCCAGTGAGAGTCAGTGTGTGTGGAACACAGACCCCAGTGAGAGTCAGTGTGTGTGGAACACAGACCCCAGTGAGAGTCAGTGTGTGCGGAACCCGTACCACAGTGAGTCAGTGTGTGTGGAACCCGTACCCCAGTGAGAGTCAGTGTGTGTGGAACCCGTACCCCAGTGAGAGTCAGTGTGTGGAACCCGTACCCCAGAGAGAGTCAGTGTGTGTGGAACCTGTACCCCAGTGAGAGTCAGTGTGTGGAACCCGTTCCCCAGTGAGAGTCAGTGTGTGTGGAACCCGTACCGCAGTGAGAGTCAGTGTGGGTGGAATCCGTTACCAGTGAGAGTCAGTGTGTGTGGAACCCGTACCCCAGTGAGAGTCAGTGTGTGTGGAACCCGTATCCCAGTGAGAGTCAGTGTGTGTGGAACCCGTACCCCAGTGAGAGTCAGTGTGTGTGGAACCCGTAACCCAGTGAGAGTCAGGGTGTGTGGAACCCGTACCACAGTGAGTCAGTGTGTGTGTAAAACCAGTACCCCAGTGAGAGTCCGTGTGTGTGGAACCCGTACCCCAGTGAGAGTCAGTGTGTGGAACCCGTACCCCAGTGAGAGTCAGTGTGTGTGGAACCCGTACCCGAGTGAGAGTCAGTGTGGGTGGAATCCGTTCCCAGTGAGAGTCCGTGTGTGTGGAACCCGTACCCCAGTGAGAGTCAGTGTGTGTGGAACCCGTACCCCAGTGAGAGTAAGTGTGTGTGGAACCCGTGCCCCAGTGTGTGGAACCCGTACCCCAGTGAGAGTCAGTGTGTGTGGAACCCGTACCCCAGTGAGAGTCAGTGTGTGTGGAACCGTACACCAGTGAGAGTCGGTGTGTGTGGAACCCATATCCCAGTGAGAGTCAGTGTGTCCGGAACCCACATCCCAGTGAGAGTCTGTGTGTGTGGAACCCGTATCCCAGTGAGAGTCAGTGTGTGGAATCCGTACCCCAGTGAGAGTCAGTGTGTGGAACCCGTACCCCAGTGAGAGTCAGTGTGTGTGGAAGCCGTACACCAGTGAGAGTCAGTGTGTGTGGAACCCATATCCCAGTGAGAGTCAGTGTGTCCGGAACCCACACCCCAGTGAGAGTCAGTGTGTGTGGAACCCATATCCCACTGACAGTCTGTGTGTCCGGAACCCACATCCCAGTGAGAGTCTGTGTGTTTGGAACCCAGACCCCAGTGAGAGTCAGTGTGTGGAACCCGTATCCCAGTGAGAGTCCGTGTGTTTGGAACCCGTACCCCAGTGAGAGTCCGTGTGTGTGGAACCCATACCCCAGTGAGAGTCAGTGTGTGGAACCCGTACCCCAGTGAGAGTCAGTGTGTGAAACCCGTACCCCAGTGAGAGTCCGTGTGTGTGGAACCCGTACCCCAGTGAGAGCCAGTGTGTGTGGAGCCCGTACCCCAGTGAGAGTCAGTGTGTGTGGAACCCAGACCCCAGTGAGAGTCAGTGTGTGTGGAACCCGTACCCCAGTGAGAGTCAGTCTGTGTGGAAGCCGTACCCCAGTGAGAGTCAGTGTGTGTGGAACCCATACCCCAGTGAGAGTCAGTGTGTGTGGAACCCGTACCCCAGTGAGAGTCAGTGTGTGTGGAACCCGTACCCCAGTGAGAGTCAGTGTGTGTGGAACCCATACCCCAGTGAGAGTCAGTGTGTGTGGAACCCGTATCGCAGTGAGAGTCAGTGTGTGTGGAACCCGTACCCCAGTGAGAGTCAGTGTGTGGAACCCGTACCCCAATGAGAGTCAGTGTGTGAAACCCGTAGCCCAGTGAGAGTCAGTGTGTGTGGAACCCGTACCCAAGTGAGAGTCAGTGTGTGTGGAACCTGTACCCCAGTGAGAGACAGTGTGTGTGGAATCCATACCCCTGTGAGAGTCAGTGTGTCCGGAACCCGTACCCCAGTGATAGTCAGTGTGTGTGGAACCCGTACCCCAGTGAGAGTCAGTGTGTGTGGAACCCATACCCCAGTGAGAGTCAGTGTGTGTGGAACCCGTATCCCAGTGAGAGTCTGTGTGTGTGGAACCTGCATCCCAGTGAGAGTCAGTGTGTGGAACCCGTACCCCAGTGAGAGTCTGTGTGTGGAACCCGTACCCCAGTGAGAGTCAGTGTGTGTGGAACCCGTACCCCAGTGAGAG
This sequence comes from Scyliorhinus torazame, assembly GCF_047496885.1. Taxonomy (NCBI): domain Eukaryota; kingdom Metazoa; phylum Chordata; class Chondrichthyes; order Carcharhiniformes; family Scyliorhinidae; genus Scyliorhinus; species Scyliorhinus torazame. The sequence goes on from NC_092722.1 coordinate 87,881,740, forward strand.
TCAGTGTGTGTGGAACCCATATCCCAGTGAGAGTGTGTGTGTCCGGAACCCACATCCCAGTGAGAGTCAGTGTGTGTGGAAACCGTACCAGTGAGAGTCAGTGTGTGTGGAACCCGTACCCCAGTGAGAGTCAGTGTGTGTGGAACCCGTATCCCAATGAGAGTCAGAGTGTGTGTGGAAACCGTACCCCAGTGAGAGACAGTGTGTGGGGAACCCGGACCCCAGTGAGAGTCAGTGTGTGGAACCCGTACCAGTGAGAGTCAGTGTGTGTGGAACCCGTACCCCAGTGAGAGTCAGTGCGTGTGGAACCTGGACCCCAGTGAAGTCAGTATGTGTGGAACCCGTACCCCAGTGAGAGTCAGTGTGCGTGGAACCCGTACCCCAGTGAGAGTCAGTGTGTGTGGAACCCATACCCCAGAGAGAGTCAGTGTGTGTGGAACCCGTACCCCAGTGAGAGTCAGTGTGTGAAACACGTACCCCAGTGAGAGTCAGTGTGTGATACCCGTACCCCAGTGAGAGTCAGTGTGTGTGGAACCCGTACCCCAGTGAGAGTCAGTGTGTGTGGAACCCGTACCCCAGTGAGAGTCAGTGTGTGTGGAACCCGTACCCCAGTGAGAGTCAGTATGTGTGGAACCCGTACCCCAGTGAGAGTCAGTGTGTCCGGAACCCGTACCCCAGTGAGAGTCAGTGTGTGTGGAACCCGTACCCCAGTGAGAGTCAGTGTGTGTGGAACCCATACCCCAGTGAGAGTCAGTGTGTGTGGAACCCGTACCCCAGTGAGAGTCAGTGTGTGGAACACGTACCCCAGTGGGAGTCAGTGTGTGTGATACCCGTACCCCAGTGAGAGTCAGTGTGTGTGGAACCCGTACCCCAGTGAGAGTCAGTGTGTGTGGAACCCGTACCCCAGTGAGAGTCAGTGTGTGGAATCCGTACCCCAGTGAGATTCAGTGTGTGGAACCTGTACCCCAGTGAGAGTCAGTGTGTGTGGAACCTGTACCCCAGTGAGAGTCAGTGTGTGTGGAACCCGTATCCCAGTGAAAGTCAGTGTGTGTGGAACCCGTATCCCCGTGAGAGTCAGAGTGTGTGGAACCCGTACCCCAGTGAGAGTCAGTGTGTGTGGAACCCATACCCCAGTGAGAGTCAGTGTGTGTGGAACCCGTATCACAGTGAGAGTCAGTGTGTGTGGAACCCATATCCCAGTGAGAGTCAGTGTGTGTGGAACCCGTACCCCAGTGAGAGTCAGTGTGTGTGGGACCCGTATCCCAGTGAGAGTCAGTGTGTGTGGAACCCATATCCCAGTGAGAGTCAGTGTGTCCGGAACCCACATCCCAGTGAGAGTCTGTGTATGTGGAACCCGTATCCCAGTGAGAGTCAGTGTGTGGAACCCGTACCCCAGTGAGAGTCAGTGTGTGGAACCCGTACCCCAGTGAGAGTCAGTGTGTGTGGAAGCCGTACCCCAGTGAGAGTCAGTGTGTGTGGAACCCATATCCCAGTGAGAGTCAGTGTGTCCGGAACCCACACCCCAGTGAGAGTCAGTGTGTGTGGAACCCATATCCCAGTGAGAGTCTGTGTGTCCGGAACCCACAACCCAGTGAGAGTCTGTGTGTGTCGAACCCGTATCCCAGTGAGAGTCCGTGTGTTTGGAACCCAGACCCCAGTGAGAGTCAGTGTGTGGAACCCGTACCCCAGTGAGAGTCCGTGTGTGTGGAACCCATACCCCAGTGAGAGTCAGTGTGTGGAACCCGTACCCCAGTGAGAGTCCGTGTGTGTGGAACCCATACCCCAGTGAGAGCCAGTGTGTGTGGAACCCGGACTCCAGTGAGAGTCAGTGTGTGTGGAGCCCGTACCCCAGTGAGAGTCAGTGTGTGTGGAACCCAGACCCCAGTAAGAGTCAGTGTGTGTGGAACCCGTACCCCAGTGAGAGTCAGTCTGTGTGGAAGCCGTAACCCAGTGAGAGTCAGTGTGTGTGGAACCCATACCCCAGTGAGAGTCAGTGTGTGTGGAACCCGTACCCCAGTGAGAGTCAGTGTGTGTGGAACCCGTACCCCAGTGAGAGTCCGTATGTGTGGAACCCGTATCCCAGTGAGAGTCAGTGTGTGTGGAACCCGTACCCCAGTGAGAGTCAGTGTGTGGAACCCGTACCCCAATGAGAGTCAGTGTGTGAAACCCGTAGCCCAGTGAGAGTCAGTGTGTGTGGAACCCGTACCCAAGTGAGAGTCAGTGTGTGTGGAACCCGTACCCCAGTGAGAGTCAGTGTGTGTGGAACCCGTACCCCAGTGAGAGTCAGTGTGTGTGGAACCCATACCCCAGTGAGAGTCAGTGTGTGTCGAACCTGTACCCCAGTGAGAGTCAGTGTGTGGAACCCGTATCCCAATGAGAGTCAGTGTGTGTGGAACCCGTACCCCAGTGAGAGTCAGTGTGTGGAACCCGTACCCCAATGAGAGTCAGTGTGTGAAACCCGTAGCCCAGTGAGAGTCAGTGTGTGTGGAACCCGTACCCAAGTGAGAGTCAGTGTGTGTGGAACCCGTACCCCAGTGAGAGACAGTGTGTGTGGAATCCATACCCCTGTGAGAGTCAGTGTGTCCGGAACCCGTACCCCAGTGATAGTCAGTGTGTGTGGAACCCGTACCCCAGTGAGAGTCAGTGTGTGTGGAACCCATACCCCAGTGAGAGTCAGTGTGTGTGGAACCCGTATCACAGTGAGAGTCAGTGTGTGTGGAACCCGTACCCCAGTGAGAGTAAGTGTGTGGAACCCGTAGCCCAGTGAGAGTCAGTGTGTGTGGAGCCAGTACCCCAGTGAGAGTCAGTGTGTGTGGAACCCATACCCCAGTGAGAGTCAGTGTGTGTGGAACCCGTATCCCAGTGAGAGTCAGTGTGTGTGGAACCCGTACCCCAGTGAGAGTAAGTGTGTGGAACCCGTAGCCCAGTGAGAGTCAGTGTGTGTGGAGCCCGTACCCCAGTGAGAGTCAGTGTGTGTGGAACCCATACCCAAGTGAGAGTCAGTGTGTGTGGAACCCGTACCCCAGTGAGAGACAGTGTGTGTGGAATCCATACCCCAGTGAGAGTCAGTATGTGTGGAACCCGTACCCCAGTGAGAGTCAGTCTGTGTGGAACCCGTACCCCAGTGAGAGTCAGTGTGTGTGGAACCCGTACCCCACTGAGAGTCAGTGTGTATGGAACCCGTACCCCAGTGAGTCAGTGTGTGTGGAACCCGTACCCCAGTGAGAGTCAGTGTGTGTGGAACCCGTACCCCAGTGAGAGTCAGTGTGTGTGGAACACAGACCCCAGTGAGAGTCAGTGTGTGTGGAACCCGGACCCCAGTGAAAGTCTGTGTGTGTGGAACACAGACCCCAGTGAGAGTCAGTGTGTGCGGAACCCGTACCACAGTGAGTCAGTGTGTGTGGAACCCGTACCCCAGTGAGAGTCAGTGTGTGTGGAACCCGTACCCCAGTGAGAGTCAGTGTGTGGAACCCGTACCCCAGTGAGAGTCAGTGTGTGTGGAACCTGTACCCCAGTGAGAGTCAGTGTGTGGAACCCGTACCCCAGTGAGAGTCAGTGTGTGTGGAACCCGTACCCCAGTGAGAGTCAGTGTGGGTGGAATCCGTTACCAGTGAGAGTCAGTGTGTGTGGAACCCATACCCCAGTGAGAGTCAGTGTGTGGAACCCATACCCCAGTGAGAGTCAGTGTGGGTGGAATCCGTTCCCAGTGAGAGTCAGTGTGTGTGGAACCCGTACCCCAGTGAGAGTCAGTGTGTGTGGAACCCGTACCCCAGTGAGAGTCAGTGTGTGTGGAACCCATACCCCAGTGAGAGTCAGTGTGTGTGGAACCCGTACCCCAGTGTGAGTCAGTGTGTGGAACCCGTACCCCAGTGAGAGTCAGTGTGTGTGGAACCCGTACCCCAGTGAGAGTCAGTGTGGGTGGAACCCATATCCCAGTGAGAGTCAGTGTGTGTGGAACCCGTACCCCAGTGAGAGTCGGTGTGTGTGGAACCCATATCCCAGTGAGAGTCAGTGTGTCCGGAACCCACCCCAGTGAGAGTCAGTGTGTGTGGAACCCATATCCCAGTGAGAGTCAGTGTGTCCGGAACCCACATCCCAGTGAGAGTCTGTGTGTGTGGAACCTGCATCCCAGTGAGAGTCAGTGTGTGGAACCCGTACCCCAGTGAGAGTCTGTGTGTGGAACCCGTACCCCAGTGAGAGTCAGTGTGTGTGGAACCCGTACCCCAGTGAGAGTCAGTGTGTGTGGAACCCATATCCCAGTGAGAGTGTGTGTGTCCGGAACCCACATCCCAGTGAGAGTCAGTGTGTGTGGAAACCGTACCAGTGAGAGTCAGTGTGTGTGGAACCCGTACCCCAGTGAGAGTCAGTGTGTGTGGAACCCGTATCCCAATGAGAGTCAGAGTGTGTGTGGAAACCGTACCCCAGTGAGAGACAGTGTGTGGGGAACCCGGACCCCAGTGAGAGTCAGTGTGTGGAACCCGTACCAGTGAGAGTCAGTGTGTGTGGAACCCGTACCCCAGTGAGAGTCAGTGCGTGTGGAACCTGGACCCCAGTGAAGTCAGTATGTGTGGAACCCGTACCCCAGTGAGAGTCAGTGTGCGTGGAACCCGTACCCCAGTGAGAGTCAGTGTGTGTGGAACCCATACCCCAGAGAGAGTCAGTGTGTGTGGAACCCGTACCCCAGTGAGAGTCAGTGTGTGAAACACGTACCCCAGTGAGGGTCAGTGTGTGATACCCGTACCCCAGTGAGAGTCAGTGTGTGTGGAACCCGTACCCCAGTGAGAGTCAGTGTGTGTGGAACCCGTACCCCAGTGAGAGTCAGTGTGTGTGGAACCCGTACCCCAGTGAGAGTCAGTATGTGTGGAACCCGTACCCCAGTGAGAGTCAGTGTGTCCGGAACCCGTACCCCAGTGAGAGTCAGTGTGTGTGGAACCCGTACCCCAGTGAGAGTCAGTGTGTGTGGAACCCATACCCCAGTGAGAGTCAGTGTGTGTGGAACCCGTACCCCAGTGAGAGTCAGTGTGTGGAACACGTACCCCAGTGGGAGTCAGTGTGTGTGATACCCGTACCCCAGTGAGAGTCAGTGTGTGTGGAACCTGTACCCCAGTGAGAGTCAGTGTGTGTGGAACCCGTACCCCAGTGAGAGTCAGTGTGTGGAATCCGTACCCCAGTGAGATTCAGTGTGTGGAACCTGTACCCCAGTGAGAGTCAGTGTGTGTGGAACCTGTACCCCAGTGAGAGTCAGTGTGTGTGGAACCCGTATCCCAGTGAAAGTCAGTGTGTGTGGAACCCGTATCCCCGTGAGAGTCAGAGTGTGTGGAACCCGTACCCCAGTGAGAGTCAGTGTGTGTGGAACCCATACCCCAGTGAGAGTCAGTGTGTGTGGAACCCGTATCACAGTGAGAGTCAGTGTGTGTGGAACCCGTACCCCAGTGAGAGTAAGTGTGTGGAACCCGTAGCCCAGTGAGAGTCAGTGTGTGTGGAGCCAGTACCCCAGTGAGAGTCAGTGTGTGTGGAACCCATACCCCAGTGAGAGTCAGTGTGTGTGGAACCCGTATCCCAGTGAGAGTCAGTGTGTGTGGAACCCGTACCCCAGTGAGAGTAAGTGTGTGGAACCCGTAGCCCAGTGAGAGTCAGTGTGTGTGGAGCCCGTACCCCAGTGAGAGTCAGTGTGTGTGGAACCCATACCCAAGTGAGAGTCAGTGTGTGTGGAACCCGTACCCCAGTGAGAGACAGTGTGTGTGGAATCCATACCCCAGTGAGAGTCAGTATGTGTGGAACCCGTACCCCAGTGAGAGTCAGTCTGTGTGGAACCCGTACCCCAGTGAGAGTCAGTGTGTGTGGAACCCGTACCCCACTGAGAGTCAGTGTGTATGGAACCCGTACCCCAGTGAGTCAGTGTGTGTGGAACCCGTACCCCAGTGAGAGTCAGTGTGTGTGGAACCCGTACCCCAGTGAGAGTCAGTGTGTGTGGAACACAGACCCCAGTGAGAGTCAGTGTGTGTGGAACCCGGACCCCAGTGAAAGTCTGTGTGTGTGGAACACAGACCCCAGTGAGAGTCAGTGTGTGCGGAACCCGTACCACACTGAGTCAGTGTGTGTGGAACCCGTACCCCAGTGAGAGTCAGTGTGTGTGGAACCCGTACCCCAGTGAGAGTCAGTGTGTGGAACCCGTACCCCAGTGAGAGTCAGTGTGTGTGGAACCTGTACCCCAGTGAGAGTCAGTGTGTGGAACCCGTACCCCAGTGAGAGTCAGTGTGTGTGGAACCCGTACCCCAGTGAGAGTCAGTGTGGGTGGAATCCGTTACCAGTGAGAGTCAGTGTGTGTGGAACCCATACCCCAGTGAGAGTCAGTGTGTGGAACCCATACCCCAGTGAGAGTCAGTGTGGGTGGAATCCGTTCCCAGTGAGAGTCAGTGTGTGTGGAACCCGTACCCCAGTGAGAGTCAGTGTGTGTGGAACCCGTACCCCAGTGAGAGTCAGTGTGTGTGGAACCCATACCCCAGTGAGAGTCAGTGTGTGTGGAACCCGTACCCCAGTGTGAGTCAGTGTGTGGAACCCATACCCCAGTGAGAGTCAGTGTGTGTGGAACCCGTACCCCAGTGAGAGTCAGTGTGGGTGGAACCCATATCCCAGTGAGAGTCAGTGTGTGTGGAACCCGTACCCCAGTGAGAGTCGGTGTGTGTGGAACCTGCATCCCAGTGAGAGTCAGTGTGTGGAACCCGTACCCCAGTGAGAGTCAGTGTGTGGAACCCGTACCCCAGTGAGAGTCAGTGTGTGTGGAACCCGTACCCCAGTGAGAGTCAGTGTGTGTGGAACCCATATCCCAGTGAGAGTGTGTGTGTCCGGAACCCACATCCCAGTGAGAGTCAGTGTGTGTGGAAACCGTACCAGTGAGAGTCAGTGTGTGTGGAACCCGTACCCCAGTGAGAGTCAGTGTGTGTGGAACCCGTATCCCAATGAGAGTCAGAGTGTGTGTGGAAACCGTACCCCAGTGAGAGACAGTGTGTGGGGAACCCGGACCCCAGTGAGAGTCAGTGTGTGGAACCCGTACCAGTGAGAGTCAGTGTGTGTGGAACCCGTACCCCAGTGAGAGTCAGTGCGTGTGGAACCTGGACCCCAGTGAAGTCAGTATGTGTGGAACCCGTACCCCAGTGAGAGTCAGAGTGTGTGTGGAACCCGTACCCCAGTGAGAGTCAGTGTGTGTGGAACCCGTACCAGTGAGAGTCAGTGTGTGTGGAACCCGTACCCCAGTGAGAGTCCGTGTGTGTGATACCCATACCCCAGTGAGAGTCAGTGTGTGTGGAACCCGTATCCCAGTGAGAGTCAGAGTGTGTGTGGAACCCGTACCCCAGTGAGAGTCAGTGTGTGTGGAAACCGTACCAGTGAGAGTCAGTGTGTGTGGAACCCGTACCCCAGTGAGAGTCAGTGTGTGTGGAACCCGTATCCCAGTGAGAGTCAGAGTGTGTGTGGAAACCGTACCCCAGTGAGAGACAGTGTGTGGGGAACCCGGACCCCAGTGAGAGTCAGTGTGTGGAACCCGTACCAGTGAGAGTCAGTGTGTGTGGAACCCGTACCCCAGTGAGAGTCAGTGCGTGTGGAACCTGGACCCCAGTGAAGTCAGTATGTGTGGAACCCGTACCCCAGTGAGAGTCAGTGTGCGTGGAACCCGTACCCCAGTGAGAGTCAGTGTGTGTGGAACCCATACCCCAGTGAGAGTCAGTGTGTGTGGAACCCGTACCCCAGTGAGAGTCAGTGTGTGTGGAACCCGTACCCCAGTGAGAGTCAGTGTGTGTGGAACCCGTACCCCAGTGAGAGTCAGTGTGTGTGGAACCCGTACCCCAGTGAGAGTCAGTATGTGTGGAACCCGTACCCCAGTGAGAGTCAGTGTGTCCGGAACCCGTACCCCAGTGAGAGTCAGTGTGTGTGGAACCCGTACCCCAGTGAGAGTCAGTGTGTGTGGAACCCATACCCCAGTGAGAGTCAGTGTGTGTGGAACCCGTACCCCAGTGAGAGTCAGTGTGTGGAACACGTACCCCAGTGGGAGTCAGTGTGTGTGATACCCGTACCCCAGTGAGAGTCAGTGTGTGTGGAACCCGTACCCCAGTGAGAGTCAGTGTGTGTGGAACCCGTACCCCAGTGAGAGTCAGTGTGTGGAATCCGTACCCCAGTGAGATTCAGTGTGTGGAACCTGTACCCCAGTGAGAGTCAGTGTGTGTGGAACCTGTACCCCAGTGAGAGTCAGTGTGTGTGGAACCCGTATCCCAGTGAAAGTCAGTGTGTGTGGAACCCGTATCCCCGTGAGAGTCAGAGTGTGTGGAACCCGTACCCCAGTGAGAGTCAGTGTGTGTGGAACCCGTATCCCAGTGAGAGTCAGTGTGTGTGGGACCCGTATCCCAGTGAGAGTCAGTGTGTGTGGAACCCATATCCCAGTGAGAGTCAGTGTGTGTGGAACCCGTACCCCAGTGAGAGTCAGTGTGTGTGGGACCCGTATCCCAGTGAGAGTCAGTGTGTGTGGAACCCATATCCCAGTGAGAGTCAGTGTGTCCGGAACCCACATCCCAGTGAGAGTCTGTGTATGTGGAACCCGTATCCCAGTGAGAGTCAGTGTGTGGAACCCGTACCCCAGTGAGAGTCAGTGTGTGGAACCCGTACCCCAGTGAGAGTCAGTGTGTGTGGAAGCCGTACCCCAGTGAGAGTCAGTGTGTGTGGAACCCATATCCCAGTGAGAGTCAGTGTGTCCGGAACCCACACCCCAGTGAGAGTCAGTGTGTGTGGAACCCATATCCCAGTGAGAGTCTGTGTGTCCGGAACCCACAACCCAGTGAGAGTCTGTGTGTGTCGAACCCGTATCCCAGTGAGAGTCCGTGTGTTTGGAACCCAGACCCCAGTGAGAGTCAGTGTGTGGAACCCGTACCCCAGTGAGAGTCCGTGTGTGTGGAACCCATACCCCAGTGAGAGTCAGTGTGTGGAACCCGTACCCCAGTGAGAGTCCGTGTGTGTGGAACCCATACCCCAGTGAGAGCCAGTGTGTGTGGAACCCGGACTCCAGTGAGAGTCAGTGTGTGTGGAGCCCGTACCCCAGTGAGAGTCAGTGTGTGTGGAACCCAGACCCCAGTAAGAGTCAGTGTGTGTGGAACCCGTACCCCAGTGAGAGTCAGTCTGTGTGGAAGCCGTAACCCAGTGAGAGTCAGTGTGTGTGGAACCCATACCCCAGTGAGAGTCAGTGTGTGTGGAACCCGTACCCCAGTGAGAGTCAGTGTGTGTGGAACCCGTACCCCAGTGAGAGTCCGTATGTGTGGAACCCGTATCCCAGTGAGAGTCAGTGTGTGTGGAACCCGTACCCCAGTGAGAGTCAGTGTGTGGAACCCGTACCCCAATGAGAGTCAGTGTGTGAAACCCGTAGCCCAGTGAGAGTCAGTGTGTGTGGAACCCGTACCCAAGTGAGAGTCAGTGTGTGTGGAACCCGTACCCCAGTGAGAGTCAGTGTGTGTGGAACCCGTACCCCAGTGAGAGTCAGTGTGTGTGGAACCCATACCTCAGTGAGAGTCAGTGTGTGTCGAACCTGTACCCCAGTGAGAGTCAGTGTGTGGAACCCGTATCCCAGTAAGAGTCAGTGTGTGTGGAACCCGTACCCCAGTGAGAGTCAGTGTGTGGAACCCGTACCCCAATGAGAGTCAGTGTGTGAAACCCGTAGCCCAGTGAGAGTCAGTGTGTGTGGAACCCGTACCCAAGTGAGAGTCAGTGTGTGTGGAACCCGTACCCCAGTGAGAGACAGTGTGTGTGGAATCCATACCCCTGTGAGAGTCAGTGTGTCCGGAACCCGTACCCCAGTGATAGTCAGTGTGTGTGGAACCCGTACCCCAGTGAGAGTCAGTGTGTGTGGAACCCATACCCCAGTGAGAGTCAGTGTGTGTGGAACCCGTATCACAGTGAGAGTCAGTGTGTGTGGAACCCGTACCCCAGTGAGAGTAAGTGTGTGGAACCCGTAGCCCAGTGAGAGTCAGTGTGTGTGGAGCCAGTACCCCAGTGAGAGTCAGTGTGTGTGGAACCCATACCCCAGTGAGAGTCAGTGTGTGTGGAACCCGTATCCCAGTGAGAGTCAGTGTGTGTGGAACCCGTACCCCAGTGAGAGTAAGTGTGTGGAACCCGTAGCCCAGTGAGAGTCAGTGTGTGTGGAGCCCGTACCCCAGTGAGAGTCAGTGTGTGTGGAACCCATACCCAAGTGAGAGTCAGTGTGTGTGGAACCCGTACCCCAGTGAGAGACAGTGTGTGTGGAATCCATACCCCAGTGAGAGTCAGTATGTGTGGAACCCGTACCCCAGTGAGAGTCAGTCTGTGTGGAACCCGTACCCCAGTGAGAGTCAGTGTGTGTGGAACCCGTACCCCACTGAGAGTCAGTGTGTATGGAACCCGTACCCCAGTGAGTCAGTGTGTGTGGAACCCGTACCCCAGTGAGAGTCAGTGTGTGTGGAACCCGTACCCCAGTGAGAGTCAGTGTGTGTGGAACACAGACCCCAGTGAGAGTCAGTGTGTGTGGAACCCGGACCCCAGTGAAAGTCTGTGTGTGTGGAACACAGACCCCAGTGAGAGTCAGTGTGTGCGGAACCCGTACCACAGTGAGTCAGTGTGTGTGGAACCCGTACCCCAGTGAGAGTCAGTGTGTGTGGAACCCGTACCCCAGTGAGAGTCAGTGTGTGGAACCCGTACCCCAGTGAGAGTCAGTGTGTGTGGAACCTGTACCCCAGTGAGACTCAGTGTGTGGAACCCGTACCCCAGTGAGAGTCAGTGTGTGTGGAACCCGTACCCCAGTGAGAGTCAGTGTGGGTGGAATCCGTTACCAGTGAGAGTCAGTGTGTGTGGAACCCATACCCCAGTGAGAGTCAGTGTGTGGAACCCATACCCCAGTGAGAGTCAGTGTGGGTGGAATCCGTTCCCAGTGAGAGTCAGTGTGTGTGGAACCCGTACCCCAGTGAGAGTCAGTGTGTGTGGAACCCGTACCCCAGTGAGAGTCAGTGTGTGTGGAACCCATACCCCAGTGAGAGTCAGTGTGTGTGGAACCCGTACCCCAGTGTGAGTCAGTGTGTGGAACCCGTACCCCAGTGAGAGTCAGTGTGTGTGGAACCCGTACCCCAGTGAGAGTCAGTGTGGGTGGAACCCATATCCCAGTGAGAGTCAGTGTGTGTGGAACCCGTACCCCAGTGAGAGTCGGTGTGTGTGGAACCCATATCCCAGTGAGAGTCAGTGTGTCCGGAACCCACCCCAGTGAGAGTCAGTGTGTGTGGAACCCATATCCCAGTGAGAGTCAGTGTGTCCGGAACCCACATCCCAGTGAGAGTCTGTGTGTGTGGAACCTGCATCCCAGTGAGAGTCAGTGTGTGGAACCCGTACCCCAGTGAGAGTCTGTGTGTGGAACCCGTACCCCAGTGAGAGTCAGTGTGTGTGGAACCCGTACCCCAGTGAGAGTCAGTGTGTGTGGAACCCATATCCCAGTGAGAGTGTGTGTGTCCGGAACCCACATCCCAGTGAGAGTCAGTGTGTGTGGAAACCGTACCAGTGAGAGTCAGTGTGTGTGGAACCCGTACCCCAGTGAGAGTCAGTGTGTGTGGAAACCGTATCCCAATGAGAGTCAGAGTGTGTGTGGAAACCGTACCCCAGTGAGAGACAGTGTGTGGGGAACCCGGACCCCAGTGAGAGTCAGTTTGTGGAACCCGTACCAGTGAGAGTCAGTGTGTGTGGAACCCGTACCCCAGTGAGAGTCAGTGCGTGTGGAACCTGGACCCCAGTGAAGTCAGTATGTGTGGAACCCGTACCCCAGTGAGATTCAGTGTGCGTGGAACCCGTACCCCAGTGAGAGTCAGTGTGTGTGGAACCCATACCCCAGTGAGAGTCAGTGTGTGTGGAACCCGTACCCCAGTGAGAGTCAGTGTGTGAAACACGTACCCCAGTGAGAGTCAGTGTGTGTGATACCCGTACCCCAGTGAGAGTCAGTGTGTGTGGAACCCGTACCCCAGTGAGAGTCAGTGTGTGTGGAACCCGTACCCCAGTGAGAGTCAGTGTGTGTGGAACCCGTACCCCAGTGAGAGTCAGTATGTGTGGAACCCGTACCCCAGTGAGAGTCAGTGTGTCCGGAACCCGTACCCCAGTGAGAGTCAGTGTGTGTGGAACCCGTACCCCAGTGAGAGTCAGTGTGTGTGGAACCCATACCCCAGTGAGAGTCAGTGTGTGTGGAACCCGTACCCCAGTGAGAGTCAGTGTGTGGAACACGTACCCCAGTGGGAGTCAGTGTGTGTGATACCCGTACCCCAGTGAGAGTCAGTGTGTGTGGAACCCGTACCCCAGTGAGAGTCAGTGTGTGTGGAACCCGTACCCCAGTGAGAGTCAGTGTGTGGAATCCGTACCCCAGTGAGATTCAGTGTGTGGAACCTGTACCCCAGTGAGAGTCAGTGTGTGTGGAACCTGTACCCCAGTGAGAGTCAGTGTGTGTGGAACCCGTATCCCAGTGAAAGTCAGTGTGTGTGGAACCCGTATCCCCGTGAGAGTCAGAGTGTGTGGAACCCGTACCCCAGTGAGAGTCAGTGTGTGTGGAACCCATACCCCAGTGAGAGTCAGTGTGTGTGGAACCCGTATCACAGTGAGAGTCAGTGTGTGTGGAACCCGTACCCCAGTGAGAGTAAGTGTGTGGAACCCGTAGCCCAGTGAGAGTCAGTGTGTGTGGAGCCAGTACCCCAGTGAGAGTCAGTGTGTGTGGAACCCATACCCCAGTGAGAGTCAGTGTGTGTGGAACCCGTATCCCAGTGAGAGTCAGTGTGTGTGGAACCCGTACCCCAGTGAGAGTAAGTGTGTGGAACCCGTAGCCCAGTGAGAGTCAGTGTGTGTGGAGCCCGTACCCCAGTGAGAGTCAGTGTGTGTGGAACCCATACCCAAGTGAGAGTCAGTGTGTGTGGAACCCGTACCCCAGTGAGAGACAGTGTGTGTGGAATCCATACCCCAGTGAGAGTCAGTATGTGTGGAACCCGTACCCCAGTGAGAGTCAGTCTGTGTGGAACCCGTACCCCAGTGAGAGTCAGTGTGTGTGGAACCCGTACCCCACTGAGAGTCAGTGTGTATGGAACCCGTACCCCAGTGAGTCAGTGTGTGTGGAACCCGTACCCCAGTGAGAGTCAGTGTGTGTGGAACCCGTACCCCAGTGAGAGTCAGTGTGTGTGGAACACAGACCCCAGTGAGAGTCAGTGTGTGTGGAACCCGGACCCCAGTGAAAGTCTGTGTGTGTGGAACACAGACCCCAGTGAGAGTCAGTGTGTGCGGAACCCGTACCACAGTGAGTCAGTGTGTGTGGAACCCGTACCCCAGTGAGAGTCAGTGTGTGTGGAACCCGTACCCCAGTGAGAGTCAGTGTGTGGAACCCGTACCCCAGTGAGAGTCAGTGTGTGTGGAACCTGTACCCCAGTGAGAGTCAGTGTGTGGAACCCGTACCCCAGTGAGAGTCAGTGTGTGTGGAACCCGTACCCCAGTGAGAGTCAGTGTGGGTGGAATCCGTTACCAGTGAGAGTCAGTGTGTGTGGAACCCATACCCCAGTGAGAGTCAGTGTGTGGAACCCATACCCCAGTGAGAGTCAGTGTGGGTGGAATCCGTTCCCAGTGAGAGTCAGTGTGTGTGGAACCCGTACCCCAGTGAGAGTCAGTGTGTGTGGAACCCGTACCCCAGTGAGAGTCAGTGTGTGTGGAACCCATACCCCAGTGAGAGTCAGTGTGTGTGGAACCCGTACCCCAGTGTGAGTCAGTGTGTGGAACCCGTACCCCAGTGAGAGTCAGTGTGTGTGGAACCCGTACCCCAGTGAGAGTCAGTGTGGGTGGAACCCATATCCCAGTGAGAGTCAGTGTGTGTGGAACCCGTACCCCAGTGAGAGTCGGTGTGTGTGGAACCCATATCCCAGTGAGAGTCAGTGTGTCCGGAACCCACCCCAGTGAGAGTCAGTGTGTGTGGAACCCATATCCCAGTGAGAGTCAGTGTGTCCGGAACCCACATCCCAGTGAGAGTCTGTGTGTGTGGAACCTGCATCCCAGTGAGAGTCAGTGTGTGGAACCCGTACCCCAGTGAGAGTCAGTGTGTGGAACCCGTACCCCAGTGAGAGTCAGTGTGTGTGGAGCCCGTACCCCAGTGAGAGTCAGTGTGTGTGGAACCCGGACTCCAGTGAGAGTCAGTGTGTGTGGAGCCCGTACCCCAGTGAGAGTCAGTGTGTGTGGAACCCAGACCCCAGTAAGAGTCAGTGTGTGTGGAACCCGTACCCCAGTGAGAGTCAGTCTGTGTGTAAGCCGTAACCCAGTGAGAGTCAGTGTGTGTGGAACCCATACCCCAGTGAGAGTCAGTGTGTGTGGAACCCGTACCCCAGTGAGAGTCAGTGTGTGTGGAACCCGTACCCCAGTGAGAGTCAATGTGTGGAACCCGTATCCCAGTGAGAGTCAGTGTGTGTGGAACCCGTACCCCAGTGAGAGTCAGTGTGTGGAACCCGTACCCCAATGAGAGTCAGTGTGTGAAACCCGTAGCCCAGTGAGAGTCAGTGTGTGTGGAACCCGTACCCAAGTGAGAGTCAGTGTGTGTGGAACCCGTACCCCAGTGAGAGTCAGTGTGTGTGGAACCCGTACCCCAGTGAGAGTCAGTGTGTGTGGAACCCATACCCCAGTGAGAGTCAGTGTGTGTCGAACCTGTACCCCAGTGAGAGTCAGTGTGTGGAACCCGTATCCCAGTGAGAGTCAGTGTGTGTGGAACCCGTACCCCAGTGAGAGTCAGTGTGTGGAACCCGTACCCCAATGAGAGTCGGTGTGTGAAACCCGTAGCCCAGTGAGAGTCAGTGTGTGTGGAACCCGTACCCAAGTGAGAGTCAGTGTGTGTGGAACCCGTACCCCAGTGAGAGACAGTGTGTGTGGAATCCATACCCCTGTGAGAGTCAGTGTGTCCGGAACCCGTACCCCAGTGATAGTCAGTGTGTGTGGAACCCGTACCCCAGTGAGAGTCAGTGTGTGTGGAACCCATACCCCAGTGAGAGTCAGTGTGTGTGGAACCCGTATCACAGTGAGAGTCAGTGTGTGTGGAACCCGTACCCCAGTGAGAGTAAGTGTGTGGAACCCGTAGCCCAGTGAGAGTCAGTGTGTGTGGAGCCAGTACCCCAGTGAGAGTCAGTGTGTGTGGAACCCATACCCCAGTGAGAGTCAGTGTGTGTGGAACCCGTATCCCAGTGAGAGTCAGTGTGTGTGGAACCCGTACCCCAGTGAGAGTAAGTGTGTGGAACCCGTAGCCCAGTGAGAGTCAGTGTGTGTGGAGCCCGTACCCCAGTGAGAGTCAGTGTGTGTGGAACCCGTACCCCAGTGAGAGTAAGTGTGTGGAACCCGTAGCCCAGTGAGAGTCAGTGTGTGTGGAGCCAGTACCCCAGTGAGAGTCAGTGTGTGTGGAACCCATACCCAAGTGAGAGTCAGTGTGTGTGGAACCCGTACCCCAGTGAGAGACAGTGTGTGTGGAATCCATACCCCAGTGAGAGTCAGTATGTGTGGAACCCGTACCCCAGTGAGAGTCAGTCTGTGTGGAACCCGTACCCCAGTGAGAGTCAGTGTGTGTGGAACCCGTACCCCACTGAGAGTCAGTGTGTATGGAACCCGTACCCCAGTGAGTCAGTGTGTGTGGAACCCGTACCCCAGTGAGAGTCAGTGTGTGTGGAACCCGTACCCCAGTGAGAGTCAGTGTGTGTGGAACACAGACC
Organism: Scyliorhinus torazame; assembly: GCF_047496885.1. Lineage (NCBI taxonomy): Eukaryota > Metazoa > Chordata > Chondrichthyes > Carcharhiniformes > Scyliorhinidae > Scyliorhinus > Scyliorhinus torazame. The sequence continues at coordinate 87,897,495 of NC_092722.1, forward strand.
CCAGTGAAAGTCAGTGTGTGTGGAACCCGGACCCCAGTGAAAGTCAGTGTGTGTGGAACCCGTACCCCAGTGAGAGTCAGTGTGTGTGGAACACAGACCCCAGTGAGAGTCAGTGTGTGTGGAACCCGGACCCCAGTGAAAGTCTGTGTGTGTGGAACACAGACCCCAGTGAGAGTCAGTGTGTGCGGAACCCGTACCACAGTGAGTCAGTGTGTGTGGAACCCGTACCCCAGTGAGAGTCAGTGTGTGTGGAACCCGTACCCCAGTGAGAGTCAGTGTGTGGAACCCGTACCCCAGTGAGAGTCAGTGTGTGTGGAACCTGTACCCCAGTGAGAGTCAGTGTGTGGAACCCGTACCCCAGTGAGAGTCAGTGTGTGTGGAACCCGTACCCCAGTGAGAGTCAGTGTGGGTGGAATCCGTTACCAGTGAGAGTCAGTGTGTGTGGAACCCATACCCCAGTGAGAGTCAGTGTGTGGAACCCATACCCCAGTGAGAGTCAGTGTGGGTGGAATCCGTTCCCAGTGAGAGTCAGTGTGTGTGGAACCCGTACCCCAGTGAGAGTCAGTGTGTGTGGAACCCGTACCCCAGTGAGAGTCAGTGTGTGTGGAACCCATACCCCAGTGAGAGTCAGTGTGTGTGGAACCCGTACCCCAGTGTGAGTCAGTGTGTGGAACCCGTACCCCAGTGAGAGTCAGTGTGTGTGGAACCCGTACCCCAGTGAGAGTCAGTGTGGGTGGAACCCATATCCCAGTGAGAGTCAGTGTGTGTGGAACCCGTACCCCAGTGAGAGTCGGTGTGTGTGGAACCCATATCCCAGTGAGAGTCAGTGTGTCCGGAACCCACCCCAGTGAGAGTCAGTGTGTGTGGAACCCATATCCCAGTGAGAGTCAGTGTGTCCGGAACCCACATCCCAGTGAGAGTCTGTGTGTGTGGAACCTGCATCCCAGTGAGAGTCAGTGTGTGGAACCCGTACCCCAGTGAGAGTCAGTGTGTGGAACCCGTACCCCAGTGAGAGTCAGTGTGTGTGGAGCCCGTACCCCAGTGAGAGTCAGTGTGTGTGGAACCCGGACTCCAGTGAGAGTCAGTGTGTGTGGAGCCCGTACCCCAGTGAGAGTCAGTGTGTGTGGAACCCAGACCCCAGTAAGAGTCAGTGTGTGTGGAACCCGTACCCCAGTGAGAGTCAGTCTGTGTGGAAGCCGTAACCCAGTGAGAGTCAGTGTGTGTGGAACCCATACCCCAGTGAGAGTCAGTGTGTGTGGAACCCGTACCCCAGTGAGAGTCAGTGTGTGTGGAACCCGTACCCCATTGAGAGTCAATGTGTGGAACCCGTATCCCAGTGAGAGTCAGTGTGTGTGGAACCCGTACCCCAGTGAGAGTCAGTGTGTGGAACCCGTACCCCAATGAGAGTCAGTGTGTGAAACCCGTAGCCCAGTGAGAGTCAGTGTGTGTGGAACCCGTACCCAAGTGAGAGTCAGTGTGTGTGGAACCCGTACCCCAGTGAGAGTCAGTGTGTGTGGAACCCGTACCCCAGTGAGAGTCAGTGTGTGTGGAACCCATACCCCAGTGAGAGTCAGTGTGTGTCGAACCTGTACCCCAGTGAGAGTCAGTGTGTGGAACCCGTATCCCAGTGAGAGTCAGTGTGTGTGGAACCCGTACCCCAGTGAGAGTCAGTGTGTGGAACCCGTACCCCAATGAGAGTCGGTGTGTGAAACCCGTAGCCCAGTGAGAGTCAGTGTGTGTGGAACCCGTACCCAAGTGAGAGTCAGTGTGTGTGGAACCCGTACCCCAGTGAGAGACAGTGTGTGTGGAATCCATACCCCTGTGAGAGTCAGTGTGTCCGGAACCCGTACCCCAGTGATAGTCAGTGTGTGTGGAACCCGTACCCCAGTGAGAGTCAGTGTGTGTGGAACCCATACCCCAGTGAGAGTCATTGTGTGTGGAACCCGTATCACAGTGAGAGTCAGTGTGTGTGGAACCCGTACCCCAGTGAGAGTAAGTGTGTGGAACCCGTAGCCCAGTGAGAGTCAGTGTGTGTGGAGCCAGTACCCCAGTGAGAGTCAGTGTGTGTGGAACCCATACCCCAGTGAGAGTCAGTGTGTGTGGAACCCGTATCCCAGTGAGAGTCAGTGTGTGTGGAACCCGTACCCCAGTGAGAGTAAGTGTGTGGAACCCGTAGCCCAGTGAGAGTCAGTGTGTGTGGAGCCCGTACCCCAGTGAGAGTCAGTGTGTGTGGAACCCATACCCAAGTGAGAGTCAGTGTGTGTGGAACCCGTACCCCAGTGAGAGACAGTGTGTGTGGAATCCATACCCCAGTGAGAGTCAGTATGTGTGGAACCCGTACCCCAGTGAGAGTCAGTCTGTGTGGAACCCGTACCCCAGTGAGAGTCAGTGTGTGTGGAACCCGTACCCCACTGAGAGTCAGTGTGTATGGAACCCGTACCCCAGTGAGTCAGTGTGTGTGGAACCCGTACCCCAGTGAGAGTCAGTGTGTGTGGAACACAGACCCCAGTGAGAGTCAGTGTGTGTGGAACCCGGACCCCAGTGAAAGTCTGTGTGTGTGGAACACAGACCCCAGTGAGAGTCAGTGTGTGCGGAACCCGTACCACAGTGAGTCAGTGTGTGTGGAACTCGTACCCCAGTGAGAGTCAGTGTGTGTGGAACCCGTACCCCAGTGAGAGTCAGTGTGTGGAACCCGTACCCCAGTGAGAGTCAGTGTGTGTAGAACCTGTACCCCAGTGAGAGTCAGTGTGTGGAACCCGTACCCCAGTGAGAGTCAGTGTGTGTGGAACCCGTACCCCAGTGAGAGTCAGTGTGGGTGGAATCCGTTACCAGTGAGAGTCAGTGTGTGTGGAACCCATACCCCAGTGAGAGTCAGTGTGTGGAACCCATACCCCAGTGAGAGTCAGTGTGGGTGGAATCCGTTCCCAGTGAGAGTCAGTGTGTGTGGAACCCGTACCCCAGTGAGAGTCAGTGTGTGTGGAACCCGTACCCCAGTGAGAGTCAGTGTGTGTGGAACCCATACCCCAGTGAGAGTCAGTGTGTGTGGAACCCGTACCCCAGTGTGAGTCAGTGTGTGGAACCCGTACCCCAGTGAGAGTCAGTGTGTGTGGAACCCGTACCCCAGTGAGAGTCAGTGTGGGTGGAACCCATATCCCAGTGAGAGTCAGTGTGTGTGGAACCCGTACCCCAGTGAGAGTCAGTGTGTGTGGAACCCATACCCCAGTGAGAGTCAGTGTGTGTCGAACCTGTACCCCAGTGAGAGTCAGTGTGTGGAACCCGTATCCCAGTGAGAGTCAGTGTGTGTGGAACCCGTACCCCAGTGAGAGTCAGTGTGTGGAACCCGTACCCCAATGAGAGTCGGTGTGTGAAACCCGTAGCCCAGTGAGAGTCAGTGTGTGTGGAACCCGTACCCAAGTGAGAGTCAGTGTGTGTGGAACCCGTACCCCAGTGAGAGACAGTGTGTGTGGAATCCATACCCCTGTGAGAGTCAGTGTGTCCGGAACCCGTACCCCAGTGATAGTCAGTGTGTGTGGAACCCGTACCCCAGTGAGAGTCAGTGTGTGTGGAACCCATACCCCAGTGAGAGTCATTGTGTGTGGAACCCGTATCACAGTGAGAGTCAGTGTGTGTGGAACCCGTACCCCAGTGAGAGTAAGTGTGTGGAACCCGTAGCCCAGTGAGAGTCAGTGTGTGTGGAGCCAGTACCCCAGTGAGAGTCAGTGTGTGTGGAACCCATACCCCAGTGAGAGTCAGTGTGTGTGGAACCCGTACCCCAGTGAGAGTAAGTGTGTGGAACCCGTAGCCCAGTGAGAGTCAGTGTGTGTGGAGCCCGTACCCCAGTGAGAGTCAGTGTGTGTGGAACCCATACCCAAGTGAGAGTCAGTGTGTGTGGAACCCGTACCCCAGTGAGAGACAGTGTGTGTGGAATCCATACCCCAGTGAGAGTCAGTATGTGTGGAACCCGTACCCCAGTGAGAGTCAGTCTGTGTGGAACCCGTACCCCAGTGAGAGTCAGTGTGTGTGGAACCCGTACCCCACTGAGAGTCAGTGTGTATGGAACCCGTACCCCAGTGAGTCAGTGTGTGTGGAACCCGTACCCCAGTGAGAGTCAGTGTGTGTGGAACACAGACCCCAGTGAGAGTCAGTGTGTGTGGAACCCGGACCCCAGTGAAAGTCTGTGTGTGTGGAACACAGACCCCAGTGAGAGTCAGTGTGTGCGGAACCCGTACCACAGTGAGTCAGTGTGTGTGGAACTCGTACCCCAGTGAGAGTCAGTGTGTGTGGAACCCGTACCCCAGTGAGAGTCAGTGTGTGGAACCCGTACCCCAGTGAGAGTCAGTGTGTGTGGAACCTGTACCCCAGTGAGAGTCAGTGTGTGGAACCCGTACCCCAGTGAGAGTCAGTGTGTGTGGAACCCGTACCCCAGTGAGAGTCAGTGTGGGTGGAATCCGTTACCAGTGAGAGTCAGTGTGTGTGGAACCCATACCCCAGTGAGAGTCAGTGTGTGGAACCCATACCCCAGTGAGAGTCAGTGTGGGTGGAATCCGTTCCCAGTGAGAGTCAGTGTGTGTGGAACCCGTACCCCAGTGAGAGTCAGTGTGTGTGGAACCCGTACCCCAGTGAGAGTCAGTGTGTGTGGAACCCATACCCCAGTGAGAGTCAGTGTGTGTGGAACCCGTACCCCAGTGTGAGTCAGTGTGTGGAACCCGTACCCCAGTGAGAGTCAGTGTGTGTGGAACCCGTACCCCAGTGAGAGTCAGTGTGGGTGGAACCCATATCCCAGTGAGAGTCAGTGTGTGTGGAACCCGTACCCCAGTGAGAGTCAGTGTGTGTGGAACCCATACCCCAGTGAGAGTCAGTGTGTGTCGAACCTGTACCCCAGTGAGAGTCAGTGTGTGGAACCCGTATCCCAGTGAGAGTCAGTGTGTGTGGAACCCGTACCCCAGTGAGAGTCAGTGTGTGGAACCCGTACCCCAATGAGAGTCGGTGTGTGAAACCCGTAGCCCAGTGAGAGTCAGTGTGTGTGGAACCCGTACCCAAGTGAGAGTCAGTGTGTGTGGAACCCGTACCCCAGTGAGAGACAGTGTGTGTGGAATCCATACCCCTGTGAGAGTCAGTGTGTCCGGAACCCGTACCCCAGTGATAGTCAGTGTGTGTGGAACCCGTACCCCAGTGAGAGTCAGTGTGTGTGGAACCCATACCCCAGTGAGAGTCATTGTGTGTGGAACCCGTATCACAGTGAGAGTCAGTGTGTGTGGAACCCGTACCCCAGTGAGAGTAAGTGTGTGGAACCCGTAGCCCAGTGAGAGTCAGTGTGTGTGGAGCCAGTACCCCAGTGAGAGTCAGTGTGTGTGGAACCCATACCCCAGTGAGAGTCAGTGTGTGTGGAACCCGTATCCCAGTGAGAGTCAGTGTGTGTGGAACCCGTACCCCAGTGAGAGTAAGTGTGTGGAACCCGTAGCCCAGTGAGAGTCAGTGTGTGTGGAGCCCGTACCCCAGTGAGAGTCAGTGTGTGTGGAACCCATACCCAAGTGAGAGTCAGTGTGTGTGGAACCCGTACCCCAGTGAGAGACAGTGTGTGTGGAATCCATACCCCAGTGAGAGTCAGTATGTGTGGAACCCGTACCCCAGTGAGAGTCAGTCTGTGTGGAACCCGTACCCCAGTGAGAGTCAGTGTGTGTGGAACCCGTACCCCACTGAGAGTCAGTGTGTATGGAACCCGTACCCCAGTGAGTCAGTGTGTGTGGAACCCGTACCCCAGTGAGAGTCAGTGTGTGTGGAACACAGACCCCAGTGAGAGTCAGTGTGTGTGGAACCCGGACCCCAGTGAAAGTCTGTGTGTGTGGAACACAGACCCCAGTGAGAGTCAGTGTGTGCGGAACCCGTACCACAGTGAGTCAGTGTGTGTGGAACTCGTACCCCAGTGAGAGTCAGTGTGTGTGGAACCCGTACCCCAGTGAGAGTCAGTGTGTGGAACCCGTACCCCAGTGAGAGTCAGTGTGTGTGGAACCTGTACCCCAGTGAGAGTCAGTGTGTGGAACCCGTACCCCAGTGAGAGTCAGTGTGTGTGGAACCCGTACCCCAGTGAGAGTCAGTGTGGGTGGAATCCGTTACCAGTGAGAGTCAGTGTGTGTGGAACCCATACTCCAGTGAGAGTCAGTGTGTGGAACCCATACCCCAGTGAGAGTCAGTGTGGGTGGAATCCGTTCCCAGTGAGAGTCAGTGTGTGTGGAACCCGTACCCCAGTGAGAGTCAGTGTGTGTGGAACCCGTACCCCAGTGAGAGTCAGTGTGTGTGGAACCCATACCCCAGTGAGAGTCAGTGTGTGTGGAACCCGTACCCCAGTGTGAGTCAGTGTGTGGAACCCGTACCCCAGTGAGAGTCAGTGTGTGTGGAACCCGTACCCCAGTGAGAGTCAGTGTGGGTGGAACCCATATCCCAGTGAGAGTCAGTGTGTGTGGAACCCGTACCCCAGTGAGAGTCGGTGTGTGTGGAACCCATATCCCAGTGAGAGTCAGTGTGTCCGGAACCCACCCCAGTGAGAGTCAGTGTGTGTGGAACCCATATCCCAGTGAGAGTCAGTGTGTCCGGAACCCACATCCCAGTGAGAGTCTGTGTGTGTGGAACCTGCATCCCAGTGAGAGTCAGTGTGTGGAACCCGTACCCCAGTGAGAGTCAGTGTGTGGAACCCGTACCCCAGTGAGAGTCAGTGTGTGTGGAACCCGTACCCCAGTGAGAGTCAGTGTGTGTGGAACCCATATCCCAGTGAGAGTGTGTGTGTCCGGAACCCACATCCCAGTGAGAGTCTGTGTGTGTGGAACCCGTATCCCAGTGAGAGTCCGTGTGTTTGGAACCCAGACCCCAGTGAGAGTCAGTGTGTGGAACCCATACCCCAGTGAGAGTCAGTGTGTGTGGAACCCGTATCCCAGTGAGAGTCAGTGTGTGTGGAATCCGTACCCCATTGAGAGTCAGTGTGTGTGCAACCCGTACCCCAGTGAGAGTCAGTGTGTGTGTAACCCGTACCCCAGTGAGAGTCAGTGTGTGTGAAACCCGTACCCCAGTGAGAGTCAGTGTGTGTGGAACCCATACCCCCCGTATGATTCAGTGTGTGTGGAACGCATACCCCAGTGAGTGTCAGTGTGTGTGGAACCCGTACCCCAGTGAGAGTCAGTGTCTGTGGAACCCGTACCCCAGTGAGAGTCAGTGTGTGTGTAACCCGTACCCCAGTGAGAGTCAGTGTGTGTGGAACACATACTCCAGTGAGATTCAGTGTGTGTGGAACGTGTACCACAGTGAGAGTCAGTGTGTGAGGAACCCGTACCCCAGTGAGAGTCAGTGTGTGTGGGTCCCGTACCCCAGTGAGAGTCAGTGTGTCCGGAACCCGTACCCCAGTGAGAGTCAGTGTGTCCGGAACCCGTACCCCAGTGAGACACAGTGTGTGTGGAACCTGTACCCCAGTGAGAGGCAGTGTGTGGAACCCGTACCCCAGTGAGAGGCAGTGTGTGGAAACCGTACCCCAGTGAGAGTCAGTGTGTGTGGAACCCGTACCCCAGTGAGAGTCAGTGTGTATGGAACCCGTACCCCAGTGAGTCAGTATGTGTGGAACCCATACCCCAGTGAGAGTCAGTGTGTGTGGAACCCGTACCCCAGTGAGAGTCAGTGTGTGTGGAACACAGACCCCAGTGAGAGTCAGTGTGTGTGGAACACAGACCCCAGTGAGAGTCAGTGTGTGCGGAACCCGTACCACAGTGAGTCAGTGTGTGTGGAACCCGTACCCCAGTGAGAGTCAGTGTGTGTGGAACCCGTACCCCAGTGAGAGTCAGTGTGTGGAACCCGTACCCCAGAGAGAGTCAGTGTGTGTGGAACCTGTACCCCAGTGAGAGTCAGTGTGTGGAACCCGTTCCCCAGTGAGAGTCAGTGTGTGTGGAACCCGTACCGCAGTGAGAGTCAGTGTGGGTGGAATCCGTTACCAGTGAGAGTCAGTGTGTGTGGAACCCGTACCCCAGTGAGAGTCAGTGTGTGTGGAACCCGTATCCCAGTGAGAGTCAGTGTGTGTGGAACCCGTACCCCAGTGAGAGTCAGTGTGTGTGGAACCCGTAACCCAGTGAGAGTCAGGGTGTGTGGAACCCGTACCACAGTGAGTCAGTGTGTGTGTAAAACCAGTACCCCAGTGAGAGTCCGTGTGTGTGGAACCCGTACCCCAGTGAGAGTCAGTGTGTGGAACCCGTACCCCAGTGAGAGTCAGTGTGTGTGGAACCCGTACCCGAGTGAGAGTCAGTGTGGGTGGAATCCGTTCCCAGTGAGAGTCCGTGTGTGTGGAACCCGTACCCCAGTGAGAGTCAGTGTGTGTGGAACCCGTACCCCAGTGAGAGTAAGTGTGTGTGGAACCCGTGCCCCAGTGTGTGGAACCCGTACCCCAGTGAGAGTCAGTGTGTGTGGAACCCGTACCCCAGTGAGAGTCAGTGTGTGTGGAACCGTACACCAGTGAGAGTCGGTGTGTGTGGAACCCATATCCCAGTGAGAGTCAGTGTGTCCGGAACCCACATCCCAGTGAGAGTCTGTGTGTGTGGAACCCGTATCCCAGTGAGAGTCAGTGTGTGGAATCCGTACCCCAGTGAGAGTCAGTGTGTGGAACCCGTACCCCAGTGAGAGTCAGTGTGTGTGGAAGCCGTACACCAGTGAGAGTCAGTGTGTGTGGAACCCATATCCCAGTGAGAGTCAGTGTGTCCGGAACCCACACCCCAGTGAGAGTCAGTGTGTGTGGAACCCATATCCCACTGACAGTCTGTGTGTCCGGAACCCACATCCCAGTGAGAGTCTGTGTGTTTGGAACCCAGACCCCAGTGAGAGTCAGTGTGTGGAACCCGTATCCCAGTGAGAGTCCGTGTGTTTGGAACCCGTACCCCAGTGAGAGTCCGTGTGTGTGGAACCCATACCCCAGTGAGAGTCAGTGTGTGGAACCCGTACCCCAGTGAGAGTCAGTGTGTGAAACCCGTACCCCAGTGAGAGTCCGTGTGTGTGGAACCCGTACCCCAGTGAGAGCCAGTGTGTGTGGAGCCCGTACCCCAGTGAGAGTCAGTGTGTGTGGAACCCAGACCCCAGTGAGAGTCAGTGTGTGTGGAACCCGTACCCCAGTGAGAGTCAGTCTGTGTGGAAGCCGTACCCCAGTGAGAGTCAGTGTGTGTGGAACCCATACCCCAGTGAGAGTCAGTGTGTGTGGAACCCGTACCCCAGTGAGAGTCAGTGTGCGTGGAACCCGTACCCCAGTGAGAGTCAGTGTGTGTGGAACCCATACCCCAGTGAGAGTCAGTGTGTGTCGAACCCGTATCCCAGTGAGAGTCAGTGTGTGGAACCCGTATCGCAGTGAGAGTCAGTGTGTGTGGAACCCGTACCCCAGTGAGAGTCAGTGTGTGGAACCCGTACCCCAATGAGAGTCAGTGTGTGAAACCCGTAGCCCAGTGAGAGTCAGTGTGTGTGGAACCCGTACCCAAGTGAGAGTCAGTGTGTGTGGAACCTGTACCCCAGTGAGAGACAGTGTGTGTGGAATCCATACCCCTGTGAGAGTCAGTGTGTCCGGAACCCGTACCCCAGTGATAGTCAGTGTGTGTGGAACCCGTACCCCAGTGAGAGTCAGTGTGTGTGGAACCCATACCCCAGTGAGAGTCAGTGTGTGTGGAACCCGTATCCCAGTGAGAGTCAGTGTGTGTGGAACCCGTACCCCAGTGAGAGTAAGTGTGTGGAACCCGTAGCCCAGTGAGAGTCAGTGTGTGTGGAGCCCGTACCCCAGTGAGAGTCAGTGTGTGTGGAACCCGTACCCCAGTGAGAGTCAGTGTGTGTGGAACCCATACCCCAGTGAGAGTCAGTGTGTGTGGAACCCGTATCCCAGTGAGAGTCAGTGTGTGTGGAATCCATACCCCAGTGAGAGTCAGTGTGTCCGGAACCCGTACCCCAGTGAGAGTCAGTGTGTGTGGAACCCGTACCCCAGTGAGAGACAGTGTGTGTGGAATCCATACCCCAGTGAGAGTCAGTGTGTCCGGAACCCGTACCCCAGTGAGAGTCAGTGTATGTGGAACCCGTACCCCAGTGAGAGACAGTCTGTGTGGAACCCGTACCCCAGTGAGAGTCAGTATGTGTGGAACCCGTACCCCAGTGAGAGTCAGTCTGTGTGGAACCCGTACCCCAGTGAGAGTCAGTGTGTGTGGAACCCGTACCCCAGTGAGAGTAGTGTGTGTGGAACACAGACCCCAGTGAGAGTCAGTGTGTGTGGAATCCGGACCCCAGTGAGAGTCTGTGTGTGTGGAACACAGACCCCAGTTAGAGTCAGTGTGTGCGGAACCCGTACCACAGTGAGTCAGCGTGTGTGGAACCCGTCCCCCAGTGAGAGTCAGTGTGTGTGGAACCCGTACCCCAGTGAGAGTCAGTGTGTGGAACCCGTACCCCAGTGAGAGTCAGTGTGTGTGGAACCTTTACCCCAGTGAGAGTCAGTGTGTGGAACCCGTACCCCAGTGAGAATCAGTGTGTGTGGAACCCGTACCCCAGTGAGAGTCAGTGTGGGCGGAATCCGTTACCAGTGAGAGTCAGTGTGTGTGGAACCCATACCCCAGTGAGAGTCAGTGTGTGGAACCCATACCCCAGTGAGAGTCAGTGTGGGTGGAATCCGTTCCCAGTGAGAGTCAGTGTGTGTGGAACCCGTACCCCAGTGAGAGTCAGTGTGTGTGGAACCCGTACCCCAGTGAGAGTCAGTGTGTGTGGAACCCATACCCCAGTGAGAGTCAGTGTGTGTGGAACCCGTACCCCAGTGTGAGTCAGTGTGTGGAACCCGTACCCCAGTGAGAGTCAGTGTGTGTGGAACCCGTACCCCAGTGAGAGTCAGTGTGTGTGGAACCCGTACCCCAGTGAGAGTCGGTGTGTGTGGAACCCATATCCCAGTGACAGTCAGTGTGTCCGGAACCCATATCCCAGTGAGAGTCTGTGTGTCCGGAACCCACATCCCAGTGAGAGTCTGTGTGTGTGGAACCCGTATCCCAGTGAGAGTCCGTGTGTTTGGAACCCAGACCCCAGTGAGAGTCAGTGTGTGGAACCCGTACCCCAGTGAGAGTCCGTGTGTGTGGAACCCATACCCCAGTGAGAGTCAGTGTGTGGAATCCGTACCCCAGTGAGAGTCAGTGTGTGTGGAACCCGTATCCCAGTGAGAGTCAGTGTGTGTGGAATCCGTACCCCATTGAGAGTCAGTGTGTGTGGAACCCATACCACCCTTATGATTCAGTGTGTGTGGAACCCGTACCCCAGTGAGAGTCAGTGTGTGTGGAACCCGTACCCCAGTGAGTGTCAGTGTGTGTGGAACCCGTACCCCAGTGAGAGGCAGTGTGTGGAACCCGTACCCCAGTGAGAGTCAGTGTGTGTGAAACCCGTAGCCCAGTGACAGTCAGTGTGGGTGGAACCCGTACCCCAATGAGAGTCAGTGTGTGTGGAACCCGTACCCCAGTGAGTCAGTGTGTGTCGAACCCGTACCCCAGTGAGAGTCAGTGTGTGTGGAACACATACTCCAGTGAGAGTCAGTATGTGTGGATCACAGACCCCAGTGAGATTCAGTGTGTGTGGAACGTGTACCCCAGTGAGAGTCAGTGTGTGTGGAACCCGTACCCCAGTGAGAGTCAGTGTGTGTGGAACCCGTACCCCAGTGAGAGCCAGTGTGTCCGGAACCCGTACCCCAGTGAGAGTCAGTGTGTCCGGAACCCGTACCCCAGTGAGAGACAGTGTGTGTGGAACCTGTACCCCAGTGAGAGGCAGTGTGTGGAACCCGTACCCCAGTGAGAGGCAGTGTGTGGAACCCGTACCCCAGTGAGAGTCAGTGTGTGTGGAACCCGTACCCCAGTGAGAGTCAGTGTGTATGGAACCCGTACCCCAGTGAGTCAGTGTGTGTGGAACCCGTACCCCAGTGAGAGTCAGTGTGTGTGGAACCCGTACCCCAGTGAGAGTCAGTGTGTGTGGAACACAGACCCCAGTGAGAGTCAGTGTGTGTGGAACCCGGACCCCAGTGAGAGTCTGTGTGTGTGGAACACAGACCCCAGTGAGAGTCAGTGTGTGCGGAACCCGTACCACAGTGAGTCAGTGTGTGTGGAACCCGTAACCCAGTGAGAGTCAGTGTGTGTGCAACCCGTACCCCAGTGAGAGTCAGTGTGTGTGTAACCCGTACCCCAGTGAGAGTCAGTGTGTGTGAAACCCGTACCCCAGTGAGAGTCAGTGTGTGTGGAACCCATACCCCCCGTATGATTCAGTGTGTGTGGAACGCATACCCCAGTGAGTGTCAGTGTGTGTGGAATCCGTACCCCAGTGAGAGTCAGTGTCTGTGGAACCCGTACCCCAGTGAGAGTCAGTCTGTGTGGAACCCGTACCCCAGTGAGAGTCAGTGTGTGTGGAACCCGTACCCCACTGAGAGTCAGTGTGTATGGAACCCGTACCCCAGTGAGTCAGTGTGTGTGGAACCCGTACCCCAGTGAGAGTCAGTGTGTGTGGAACCCGTACCCCAGTGAGAGTCAGTGTGTGTGGAACACAGACCCCAGTGAGAGTCAGTGTGTGTGGAACCCGGACCCCAGTGAAAGTCTGTGTGTGTGGAACACAGACCCCAGTGAGAGTCAGTGTGTGCGGAACCCGTACCACAGTGAGTCAGTGTGTGTGGAACCCGTACCCCAGTGAGAGTCAGTGTGTGTGGAACCCGTACCCCAGTGAGAGTCAGTGTGTGGAACCCGTACCCCAGTGAGAGTCAGTGTGTGTGGAACCTGTACCCCAGTGAGAGTCAGTGTGTGGAACCCGTACCCCAGTGAGAGTCAGTGTGTGTGGAACCCGTACCCCAGTGAGAGTCAGTGTGGGTGGAATCCGTTACCAGTGAGAGTCAGTGTGTGGAACCCATACCCCAGTGAGAGTCAGTGTGGGTGGAATCCGTTCCCAGTGAGAGTCAGTGTGTGTGGAACCCGTACCCCAGTGAGAGTCAGTGTGTGTGGAACCCGTACCCCAGTGAGAGTCAGTGTGTGTGGAACCCATACCCCAGTGAGAGTCAGTGTGTGTGGAACCCGTACCCCAGTGTGAGTCAGTGTGTGGAACCCGTACCCCAGTGAGAGTCAGTGTGTGTGGAACCCGTACCCCAGTGAGAGTCAGTGTGGGTGGAACCCATATCCCAGTGAGAGTCAGTGTGTGTGGAACCCGTACCCCAGTGAGAGTCGGTGTGTGTGGAACCCATATCCCAGTGAGAGTCAGTGTGTCCGGAACCCACCCCAGTGAGAGTCAGTGTGTGTGGAACCCATATCCCAGTGAGAGTCAGTGTGTCCGGAACCCACATCCCAGTGAGAGTCTGTGTGTGTGGAACCTGCATCCCAGTGAGAGTCAGTGTGTGGAACCCGTACCCCAGTGAGAGTCAGTGTGTGGAACCCGTACCCCAGTGAGAGTCAGTGTGTGTGGAACCCGTACCCCAGTGAGAGTCAGTGTGTGTGGAACCCATATCCCAGTGAGAGTGTGTGTGTCCGGAACCACATCCCAGTGAGAGTCTGTGTGTGTGGAACCCGTATCCCAGTGAGAGTCCGTGTGTTTGGAACCCAGACCCCAGTGAGAGTCAGTGTGTGGAACCCATACCCCAGTGAGAGTCAGTGTGTGTGGAACCCATATCCCAGTGAGAGTCAGTGTGTGTGGAATCCGTACCCCATTGAGAGTCAGTGTGTGTGCAACCCGTACCCCAGTGAGAGTCAGTGTGTGTGTAACCCGTACCCCAGTGAGAGTCAGTGTGTGTGGAACGCATACCCCAGTGAGTGTCAGTGTGTGTGGAACCCGTACCCCAGTGAGAGTCTGTGTGTGTGGAACCTGTACCCCAGTGAGAGGCAGTGTGTGGAACCCGTACCCCAGTGAGAGGCAGTGTGTGGAAACCGTACCCCAGTGAGAGTCAGTGTGGGTGGAATCCGTTCCCAGTGAGAGTCAGTGTGTGTGGAACCCGTACCCCAGTGAGAGTCAGTGTGTGTGGAACCCGTACCCCAGTGAGAGTCAGTGTGTGTGGAACCCATACCCCAGTGAGAGTCAGTGTGTGTGGAACCCGTACCCCAGTGTGAGTCAGTGTGTGGAACCCGTACCCCAGTGAGAGTCAGTGTGTGTGGAACCCGTACCCCAGTGAGAGTCAGTGTGTGTGGAACCCATACCCCAGTGAGAGTCGGTGTGTGTGGAACCCATATCCCAGTGACAGTCAGTGTGTCCGGAACCCATATCCCAGTGAGAGTCTGTGTGTCCGGAACCCACATCCCAGTGAGAGTCTGTGTGTGTCGAACCCGTATCCCAGTGAGAGTCCGTGTGTTTGGAACCCAGACCCCAGTGAGAGTCAGTGTGTGGAACCCGTACCCCAGTGAGAGTCCGTGTGTGTGGAACCCATACCCCAGTGAGAGTCAGTGTGTGGAATCCGTACCCCAGTGAGAGTCAGTGTGTGTGGAACCCGTATCCCAGTGAGAGTCAGTGTGTGTGGAATCCGTACCCCATTGAGAGTCAGTGTGTGTGGAACCCATACCACCCTTATGATTCAGTGTGTATGGAACGCATACCCCAGTGAGTGTCAGTGTGTGTGGAACCCGTACCCCAGTGAGAGTCAGTGTGTGTGGAACCCGTACCCCAGTGAGTGTCAGTGTGTGTGGAACCCGTACCCCAGTGAGAGGCAGTGTGTGGAACCCGTACCCCAGTGAGAGTCAGTGTGTGTGAAACCCGTAGCCCAGTGACAGTCAGTGTGGGTGGAACCCGTACCCCAGTGAGAGTCAGTGTGTGTGGAACCCGTACCCCAGTGACTCAGTGTGTGTGGAACCCGTACCCCAGTGAGAGTCAGTGTGTGTGGAACACATACTCCAGTGAGAGTCAGTATGTGTGGATCACAGACCCCAGTGAGATTCAGTGTGTGTGGAACGTGTACCCCAGTGAGAGTCAGTGTGTGTGGAACCCGTACCCCAGTGAGAGTCAGTGTGTCCGGAACCCGTACCCCAGTGAGAGTCAGTGTGTCCGGAACCCGTACCCCAGTGAGAGACAGTGTGTGTGGAACCTGTACCCCAGTGAGAGGCAGTTTGTGGAACCCGTACCCCAGTGAGAGGCAGTGTGTGGAACCCGTACCCCAGTGAGAGTCAGTGTGTGTGGAACCCGTACCCCAGTGAGAGTCAGTGTGTATGGAACCCGTACCCCAGTGAGTCAGTGTGTGTGGAACCCGTACCCCAGTGAGAGTCCGTGTGTGTGGAACCCATACCCCAGTGAGAGTCAGTGTGTGGAATCCGTACCCCAGTGAGAGTCAGTGTGTGTGGAACCCGTATCCCAGTGAGAGTCAGTGTGTGTGGAATCCGTACCCCATTGAGAGTCAGTGTGTGTGGAACCCATACCACCCTTATGATTCAGTGTGTATGGAACGCATACCCCAGTGAGTGTCAGTGTGTGTGGAACCCGTACCCCAGTGAGTGTCAGTGTGTGTGGAACCCGTACCCCAGTGAGAGGCAGTGTGTGGAACCCGTACCCCAGTGAGAGTCAGTGTGTGTGAAACCCGTAGCCCAGTGACAGTCAGTGTGGGTGGAACCCGTACCCCAGTGAGAGTCAGTGTGTGTGGAACCCGTACCCCAGTGAGTCAGTGTGTGTGGAACCCGTACCCCAGTGAGAGTCAGTGTGTGTGGAACACATACTCCAGTGAGAGTCAGTATGTGTGGATCACAGACCCCAGTGAGATTCAGTGTGTGTGGAACGTGTACCCCAGTGAGAGTCAGTGTGTGTGGAACCCGTACCCCAGTGAGAGTCAGTGTGTCCGGAACCCGTACCCCAGTGAGAGTCAGTGTGTCCGGAACCCGTACCCCAGTGAGAGACAGTGTGTGTGGAACCTGTACCCCAGTGAGAGGCAGTGTGTGGAACCCGTACCCCAGTGAGAG
This sequence comes from Scyliorhinus torazame, assembly GCF_047496885.1. Classification (NCBI taxonomy): domain Eukaryota; kingdom Metazoa; phylum Chordata; class Chondrichthyes; order Carcharhiniformes; family Scyliorhinidae; genus Scyliorhinus; species Scyliorhinus torazame. The sequence goes on from NC_092722.1 coordinate 87,913,415, forward strand.
GCAGTGTGTGGAACCCGTACCCCAGTGAGAGTCAGTGTGTGTGGAACCCGTACCCCAGTGAGAGTCAGTGTGTATGGAACCCGTACCCCAGTGAGTCAGTGTGTGTGGAACCCGTACCCCAGTGAGAGTCAGTGTGTGTGGAACCCGTACCCCAGTGAGAGTCAGTGTGTGTGGAACACAGACCCCAGTGAGAGTCAGTGTGTGTGGAACCCGGACCCCAGTGAGAGTCTGTGTGTGTGGAACACAGACCCCAGTGAGAGTCAGTGTGTGCGGAACCCGTACCACAGTGAGTCAGTGTGTGTGGAACCTGTAACCCAGTGAGAGTCAGTGTGTGTGCAACCCGTACCCCAGTGAGAGTCAGTGTGTGTGTAACCCGTACCCCAGTGAGAGTCAGTGTGTGTGAAACCCGTACCCCAGTGAGAGTCAGTGTGTGTGGAACCCATACCCCCCGTATGATTCAGTGTGTGTGGAACGCATACCCCAGTGAGTGTCAGTGTGTGTGGAACCCGTACCCCAGTGAGAGTCAGTGTCTGTGGAACCCGTACCCCAGTGAGAGTCAGTGTGTGTGTAACCCGTACCCCAGTGAGAGTCAGTGTGTGTGGAACACATACTCCAGTGAGATTCAGTGTGTGTGGAACGTGTACCCCAGTGAGAGTCAGTGTGTGAGGAACCCGTACCCCAGTGAGAGTCAGTGTGTGTGGGTCCCGTACCCCAGTGAGAGTCAGTGTGTCCGGAACCCGTACCCCAGTGAGAGTCAGTGTGTCCGGAACACGTACCCCAGTGAGACACAGTGTGTGTGGAACCTGTACCCCAGTGAGAGGCAGTGTGTGGAACCCGTACCCCAGTGAGAGGCAGTGTGTGGAAACCGTACCCCAGTGAGAGTCAGTGTGTGTGGAACCCGTACCCCAGTGAGAGTCAGTGTGTATGGAACCCGTACCCCAGTGAGTCAGTGTGTGTGGAACCCATACCCCAGTGAGAGTCAGTGTGTGTGGAACCCGTACCCCAGTGAGAGTCAGTGTGTGTGGAACACAGACCCCAGTGAGAGTCAGTGTGTGTGGAACCCGGACCCCAGTGAGAGTCTGTGTGTGTGGAACACAGACCCCAGTGAGAGTCAGTGTGTGCGGAACCCGTACCACAGTGAGTCAGTGTGTGTGGAACCCGTACCCCAGTGAGAGTCAGTGTGTGTGGAACCCGTACCCCAGTGAGAGTCAGTGTGTGGAACCCGTACCCCAGAGAGAGTCAGTGTGTGTGGAACCTGTACCCCAGTGAGAGTCAGTGTGTGGAACCCGTACCCCAGTGAGAGTCAGTGTGTGTGGAACCCGTACCGCAGTGAGAGTCAGTGTGGGTGGAATCCGTTACCAGTGAGAGTCAGTGTGTGTGGAACCCGTACCCCAGTGAGAGTCAGTGTGTGTGGAACCCGTATCCCAGTGAGAGTCAATGTGTGTGGAACCCGTACCCCAGTGAGAGTCAGTGTGTGTGGAACCCGTATCCCAGTGAGAGTCAGGGTGTGTGGAACCCGTACCACAGTGAGTCAGTGTGTGTGTAAAACCAGTACCCCAGTGAGAGTCAGTGTGTGTGGAACCCGTACCCCAGTGAGAGTCAGTGTGTGGAACCCGTACCCCAGTGAGAGTCAGTGTGTGTGGAACCCGTACCCCAGTGAGAGTCAGTGTGGGTGGAATCCGTTACCAGTGAGAGTCAGTGTGTGTGGAACCCATACCCCAGTGAGAGTCAGTGTGTGGAACCCATACCCCAGTGAGAGTCAGTGTGGGTGGAATCCGTTCCCAGTGAGAGTCCGTGTGTGTGGAACCCGTACCCCAGTGAGAGTCAGTGTGTGTGGAACCCGTACCCCAGTGAGAGTAAGTGTGTGTGGAACCCGTGCCCCAGTGTGTGGAACCCGTACCCCAGTGAGAGTCAGTGTGTGTGGAACCCGTACCCCAGTGAGAGTCAGTGTGTGTGGAACCGTACACCAGTGAGAGTCGGTGTGTGTGGAACCCATATCCCAGTGAGAGTCAGTGTGTCCGGAACCCACATCCCAGTGAGAGTCTGTGTGTGTGGAACCCGTATCCCAGTGAGAGTCAGTGTGTGGAATCCGTACCCCGGTGAGAGTCAGTGTGTGGAACCCGTACCCCAGTGAAAGTCAGTGTGTGTGGAAGCCGTACACCAGTGAGAGTCAGTGTGTGTGGAACCCATATCCCAGTGAGAGTCAGTGTGTCCGGAACCCACACCCCAGTGAGAGTCAGTGTGTGTGGAACCCATATCCCACTGACAGTCTGTGTGGCCGGAACCCACATCCCAGTGAGAGTCTGTGTGTTTGGAACCCAGACCCCAGTGAGAGTCAGTGTGTGGAACCCGTATCCCAGTGAGAGTCCGTGTGTTTGGAACCCGTACCCCAGTGAGAGTCCGTGTGTGTGGAACCCATACCCCAGTGAGAGTCAGTGTGTGGAACCCGTACCCCAGTGAGAGTCAGTGTGTGAAACCCGTACCCCAGTGAGAGTCCGTGTGTGTGGAACCCGTACCCCAGTGAGAGCCAGTGTGTGTGGAGCCCGTACCCCAGTGAGAGTCAGTGTGTGTGGAACCCAGACCCCAGTGAGAGTCAGTGTGTGTGGAACCCGTACCCCAGTGAGAGTCAGTCTGTGTGGAAGCCGTACCCCAGTGAGAGTCAGTGTGTGTGGAACCCATACCCCAGTGAGAGTCAGTGTGTGTGGAACCCGTACCCCAGTGAGAGTCAGTGTGCGTGGAACCCGTACCCCAGTGAGAGTCAGTGTGTGTGGAACCCATACCCCAGTGAGAGTCAGTGTGTGTCGAACCCGTATCCCAGTGAGAGTCAGTGTGTGGAACCCGTATCGCAGTGAGAGTCAGTGTGTGTGGAACCCGTACCCCAGTGAGAGTCAGTGTGTGGAACCCGTACCCCAATGAGAGTCAGTGTGTGAAACCCGTAGCCCAGTGAGAGTCAGTGTGTGTGGAACCCGTACCCAAGTGAGAGTCAGTGTGTGTGGAACCTGTACCCCAGTGAGAGACAGTGTGTGTGGAATCCATACCCCTGTGAGAGTCAGTGTGTCCGGAACCCGTACCCCAGTGATAGTCAGTGTGTGTGGAACCCGTACCCCAGTGAGAGTCAGTGTGTGTGGAACCCATACCCCAGTGAGAGTCAGTGTGTGTGGAACCCGTATCCCAGTGAGAGTCAGTGTGTGTGGAACCCGTACCCCAGTGAGAGTAAGTGTGTGGAACCCGTAGCCCAGTGAGAGTCAGTGTGTGTGGAGCCCGTACCCCAGTGAGAGTCAGTGTGTGTGGAACCCGTACCCCAGTGAGAGGCAGTGTGTGGAAACCGTACCCCAGTGAGAGTCAGTGTGTGTGGAACCCGTACCCCAGTGAGAGTCAGTGTGTATGGAACCCGTACCCCAGTGAGTCAGTGTGTGTGGAACCCATACCCCAGTGAGAGTCAGTGTGTGTGGAACCCGTACCCCAGTGAGAGTCAGTGTGTGTGGAACACAGACCCCAGTGAGAGTCAGTGTGTGTGGAACCCGGACCCCAGTGAGAGTCTGTGTGTGTGGAACACAGACCCCAGTGAGAGTCAGTGTGTGCGGAACCCGTACCACAGTGAGTCAGTGTGTGTGGAACCCGTACCCCAGTGAGAGTCAGTGTGTGTGGAACCCGTACCCCAGTGAGAGTCAGTGTGTGGAACCCGTACCCCAGAGAGAGTCAGTGTGTGTGGAACCTGTACACCAGTGAGAGTCAGTGTGTGGAACCCGTACCCCAGTGAGAGTCAGTGTGTGTGGAACCCGTACCGCAGTGAGAGTCAGTGTGGGTGGAATCCGTTACCAGTGAGAGTCAGTGTGTGTGGAACCCGTACCCCAGTGAGAGTCAGTGTGTGTGGAACCCGTATCCCAGTGAGAGTCAATGTGTGTGGAACCCGTACCCCAGTGAGAGTCAGTGTGTGTGGAACCCGTATCCCAGTGAGAGTCAGGGTGTGTGGAACCCGTACCACAGTGAGTCAGTGTGTGTGTAAAACCAGTACCCCAGTGAGAGTCAGTGTGTGTGGAACCCGTACCCCAGTGAGAGTCAGTGTGTGGAACCCGTACCCCAGTGAGAGTCAGTGTGTGTGGAACCCGTACCCCAGTGAGAGTCAGTGTGGGTGGAATCCGTTACCAGTGAGAGTCAGTGTGTGTGGAACCCATACCCCAGTGAGAGTCAGTGTGTGGAACCCATACCCCAGTGAGAGTCAGTGTGGGTGGAATCCGTTCCCAGTGAGAGTCCGTGTGTGTGGAACCCGTACCCCAGTGAGAGTCAGTGTGTGTGGAACCCGTACCCCAGTGAGAGTAAGTGTGTGTGGAACCCGTGCCCCAGTGTGTGGAACCCGTACCCCAGTGAGAGTCAGTGTGTGTGGAACCCGTACCCCAGTGAGAGTCAGTGTGTGTGGAACCGTACACCAGTGAGAGTCGGTGTGTGTGGAACCCATATCCCAGTGAGAGTCAGTGTGTCCGGAACCCACATCCCAGTGAGAGTCTGTGTGTGTGGAACCCGTATCCCAGTGAGAGTCAGTGTGTGGAATCCGTACCCCGGTGAGAGTCAGTGTGTGGAACCCGTACCCCAGTGAGAGTCAGTGTGTGTGGAAGCCGTACACCAGTGAGAGTCAGTGTGTGTGGAACCCATATCCCAGTGAGAGTCAGTGTGTCCGGAACCCACACCCCAGTGAGAGTCAGTGTGTGTGGAACCCATATCCCACTGACAGTCTGTGTGGCCGGAACCCACATCCCAGTGAGAGTCTGTGTGTTTGGAACCCAGACCCCAGTGAGAGTCAGTGTGTGGAACCCGTATCCCAGTGAGAGTCCGTGTGTTTGGAACCCGTACCCCAGTGAGAGTCCGTGTGTGTGGAACCCATACCCCAGTGAGAGTCAGTGTGTGGAACCCGTACCCCAGTGAGAGTCAGTGTGTGAAACCCGTACCCCAGTGAGAGTCCGTGTGTGTGGAACCCGTACCCCAGTGAGAGCCAGTGTGTGTGGAGCCCGTACCCCAGTGAGAGTCAGTGTGTGTGGAACCCAGACCCCAGTGAGAGTCAGTGTGTGTGGAACCCGTACCCCAGTGAGAGTCAGTCTGTGTGGAAGCCGTACCCCAGTGAGAGTCAGTGTGTGTGGAACCCATACCCCAGTGAGAGTCAGTGTGTGTGGAACCCGTACCCCAGTGAGAGTCAGTGTGCGTGGAACCCGTACCCCAGTGAGAGTCAGTGTGTGTGGAACCCATACCCCAGTGAGAGTCAGTGTGTGTCGAACCCGTATCCCAGTGAGAGTCAGTGTGTGGAACCCGTATCGCAGTGAGAGTCAGTGTGTGTGGAACCCGTACCCCAGTGAGAGTCAGTGTGTGGAACCCGTACCCCAATGAGAGTCAGTGTGTGAAACCCGTAGCCCAGTGAGAGTCAGTGTGTGTGGAACCCGTACCCAAGTGAGAGTCAGTGTGTGTGGAACCTGTACCCCAGTGAGAGACAGTGTGTGTGGAATCCATACCCCTGTGAGAGTCAGTGTGTCCGGAACCCGTACCCCAGTGATAGTCAGTGTGTGTGGAACCCGTACCCCAGTGAGAGTCAGTGTGTGTGGAACCCATACCCCAGTGAGAGTCAGTGTGTGTGGAACCCGTATCCCAGTGAGAGTCAGTGTGTGTGGAACCCGTACCCCAGTGAGAGTAAGTGTGTGGAACCCGTAGCCCAGTGAGAGTCAGTGTGTGTGGAGCCCGTACCCCAGTGAGAGTCAGTGTGTGTGGAACCCGTACCCCAGTGAGAGTCAGTGTGTGTGGAACCCATACCCCAGTGAGAGTCAGTGTGTGTGGAACCCGTATCCCAGTGAGAGTCCGTGTGTGTGGAACCCGTACCCCAGTGAGAGTCAGTGTGTGTGGAATCCATACCCCAGTGAGAGTCACTGTGTCCGGAACCCGTACCCCAGTGAGAGTCAGTGTGTGTGGAACCCGTACCCCAGTGAGAGACAGTGTGTGTGGAATCCATACCCCAGTGAGAGTCAGTGTGTCCGGAACCCGTACCCCAGTGAGAGTCAGTGTGTGTGGAACCCGTACCCCAGTGAGAGACAGTCTGTGTGGAACCCGTACCCCAGTGAGAGTCAGTATGTGTGGAACCCGTACCCCAGTGAGAGTCAGTCTGTGTGGAACCCGTACCCCAGTGAGAGTTAGTGTGTGTGGAACCCGTACCCCAGTGAGAGTAGTGTGTGTGGAACACAGACCCCAGTGAGAGTCAGTGTGTGTGGAATCCGGACCCCAGTGAGAGTCTGTGTGTGTGGAACACAGACCCCAGTGAGAGTCAGTGTGTGCGGAACCCGTACCACAGTGAGTCAGCGTGTGTGGCACCCGTCCCCCAGTGAGAGTCAGTGTGTGTGGAACCCGTACCCCAGTGAGAGTCAGTGTGTGGAACCCGTACCCCAGTGAGAGTCAGTGTGTGTGGAACCTGTACCCCAGTGAGAGTCAGTGTGTGGAACCCGTACCCCAGTGAGAATCAGTGTGTGTGGAACCCGTACCCCAGTGAGAGTCAGTGTGGGTGGAATCCGTTACCAGTGAGAGTCAGTGTGTGTGGAACCCATACCCCAGTGAGAGTCAGTGTGTGGAACCCATACCCCAGTGAGAGTCAGTGTGGGTGGAATCCGTTCCCAGTGAGAGTCAGTGTGTGTGGAACCCGTACCCCAGTGAGAGTCAGTGTGTGTCCAACCCGTACCCCAGTGAGAGTCAGTGTGTGTGGAACCCATACCCCAGTGAGAGTCAGTGTGTGTGGAACCCGTACCCCAGTGTGAGTCAGTGTGTGGAACCCGTACCCCAGTGAGAGTCAGTGTGTGTGGAACCCGTACCCCAGTGAGAGTCAGTGTGTGTGGAACCCGTACCCCAGTGAGAGTCGGTGTGTGTGGAACCCATATCCCAGTGACAGTCAGTGTGTCCGGAACCCATATCCCAGTGAGAGTCTGTGTGTCCGGAACCCACATCCCAGTGAGAGTCTGTGTGTGTGGAACCCGTATCCCAGTGAGAGTCGGTGTGTGTGGAACCCATATCCCAGTGAGAGTCAGTGTGTCCGGATCCCACCCCAGTGAGAGTCAGTGTGTGTGGAACCCATATCCCAGTGAGAGTCAGTGTGTCCGGAACCCACATCCGGAGTCGGGATGTCATGTTGCAGCTGTACAGAACTCTGGTACGGCCGCATTTGGAGTATTGCGTACAGTTCTGGTCACCGCATTATAGGAAGGACGTGGAGGCTTTGGAGCGGGTGCAGAGGAGATTTACCAGGATGTTGCCTGGTATGGAGGGAAAATCTTATGAGGAAAGGCTGATGGACTTGAGGTTGTTTTCGTTGGAGAGAAGAAGGTTAAGAGGAGACTTAATAGAGGCATACAAAATGATCAGGGGGTTGGATAGGGTGGACAGTGAGAGCCTTCTCCCGCGGATGGATATGGCTGGCACGAGGGGACATAACTTTAAACTGAGGGGTAATAGATATAGGACAGAGGTCAGAGGTAGGTTCTTTACGCAAAGAGTAGTGAGGCCGTGGAATGCCCTACCTGCTACAGTAGTGAACTCGCCAACATTGAGGGCATTTAAAAGTTTATTGGATAAACATATGGATGATAATGGCATAGTGTAGGTTAGATGGCTTTTGTTTCGGTGCAACATCGTGGGCCGAAGGGCCTGTACTGCGCTGTATTGTTCTATGTTCTATGTTCTATGTTCTATCCCAGTGAGAGTCTGTGAGTGTGGAACCCGCATCCCAGTGAGAGTCAGTGTGTGGAACCCGTACCCCAGTGAGAGTCAGTGTGTGGAACCCGTACCCCAGTGAGAGTCAGTGTGTGTGGAACCCGTACCCCAGTGAGAGTCAGTGTGTGTGGAACCCATATCCCAGTGACAGTCAGTGTGTCCGGAACCCATATCCCAGTGAGAGTCTGTGTGTCCGGAACCCACATCCCAGTGAGAGTCTGTGTGTGTGGAACCCGTATCCCAGTGAGAGTCCGTGTGTTTGGAACCCAGACCCCAGTGAGAGTCAGTGTGTGGAACCCGTACCCCAGTGAGAGTCCGTGTGTGGAACCCGTACCCCAGTGAGAGGCAGTGTGTGGAATCCGTACCCCAGTGAGAGTCAGTGTTTGTGGAACCCGTATCCCAGTGAGAGTCAGTGTGTGTGGAATCCGTACCCCATTGAGAGTCAGTGTGTGTGGAACCCGTACCCCAGTGAGAGTCAGTGTGTGTGTAACCCGTACCCCAGTGAGAGTCAGTGTGTGTGAAACCCGTACCCCAGTGAGAGTCAGTGTGTGTGGAACCCATACCCCCCGTATGATTCAGTGTGTGTGGAACGCATACCCCAGTGAGTGTCAGTGTGTGTGGAACCCGTACCCCAGTGAGAGTCAGTGCGTGTGGAACCCGTACCCCAGTGAGAGTCAGTGTGTGTGGAACCCGTACCCCAGTGAGAGGCAGTGTGTGGAACCCGTACCCCAGTGTGAGTCAGTGTGTGTGAAACCCGTAGCCCAGTGACAGTCAGTGTGTGTGGAACCCGTACCCCAGTGAGTCAGTGTGTGTGGAACCCGTACCCCAGTGAGAGTCAGTGTGTGTGGAACACATACTCCAGTGATAGTCAGTGTGTGTGGATCACAGACCCCAATGAGATTCAGTGTGTGTGGAACGTGTACCCCAGTGAGAGTCAGTGTGTGAGGAACCCGTACCCCAGTGAGAGTCAGTGTGTGTGGATCCCGTACCCCAGTGAGAGTCTGTGTGTCCGGAACCCGCACCCCAGTGAGAGTCAGTGTGTCCGGAACCCGTACCCCAGTGAGAGACAGTGTGTGTGGAACCTGTACCCCAGTGAGAGGCAGTGTGTGTGGAACCCATACCCCAGTGAGAGTCAGTGTGTGTGGAACCCAGACCCCAGTGAGAGTCAGTGTGTGGAACCCGTACCCCAGTGAGAGTCAGTGTGTGGAACCCGTACCCCAGTGAGAGTCAGTGTGTGGAACCCGTACCCCAGTGAGAGGCAGTGTGTGGAACCCGTACCCCAGTGAGAGTCAGTGTGTGGAACCCGTACCCCAGTGAGAGTCCGTGTGTGTGGAACCCATACCCCAGTGAGAGTCAGTGTGTGTGGAACCCAGACCCCAGTGAGAGTCAGTGTGTGTGGAACCCGTACCCCAGTGAGAGTCAGTGTGTGTGGAACCCGTACCCCAGTGAGAGTCAGTGTGTGTGGAGCCCGTACCCCAGTGAGAGTCAGTGTGTGTGGAACCCAGACCCCAGTGAGAGTCAGTGTGTGTGGAACCCGTACCCCAGTGAGAGTCAGTGTGTGTGGAACCCGTACCCCAGTGAGAGTCAGTGTGTGTGGAGCCCGTACCCCAGTGAGAGTCAGTGTGTCCGGAACCCACATCCCAGTGAGAGTCTGTGTGTGTGGAACCCGCATCCCAGTGAGAGTCAGTGTGTGGAACCCGTAGCCCAGTGAGAGTCAGTGTGTGGAACCCGTACCCCAGTGAGGGTCAGTGTGTGTGGAACCCGTACCCCAGTGAGAGTCAGTGTGTGTGGAACCCATATCCCAGTGAGAGTCAGTGTGTCCGGAACCCACACCCCAGTGAGAGTCAGTGTGTGTGGAACCCATATCCCAGTGAGAGTCTGTGTGTCTAGAACCCACATCCCAGTGAGAGTCTGTGTGTGTGGAACCCGTATCCCAGTGTGAGTCCGTGTGTTTGGAACCCAGACCCCAGTGAGAGTCAGTGTGTGGAACCCGTACCCCAGTGAGAGTCCGTGTGTGTGGAACCCATACCCCAGTGAGAGACAGTGTGTGGAATCCGTACCCCAGTGAGAGTCAGTGTGTGTGGAACCCGTATGCCAGTGAGAGTCAGTGTGTGTGGAACCCGTACCAAAGTGAGAGTCAGTGTGTGTGGAACCCGTACCCCAGTGAGAGTCAGTGTGTGTGGAACCCGTACCCCAGTGAGAGTCAGTGTGTGTGAAACCCGTACCCCAGTGAGAGTCAGTGTGTGTGGAATCCATACCCCCCGTATGATTCAGTGTGTGTGGAACGCATACCCCAGTGAGTGTCAGTGTGTGTGGAACCCGTACCCCAGTGAGAGTCAGTGTGTGTGGAACCCGTACCCCAGTGAGTGTCAGTGTGTGTGGAACCCATACAACAGTGAGAGTCAGTGTGTGTGGAACCCGTACCCCAGTGAGAGTCAGTGTGTGTGGAACCCGTACCCCAGTGAGAGTCAGTGTGTGTGGAACACATACTCCAGTGAGAGTCAGTATGTGTGGATCACAGACCCCAGTGAGATTCAGTGTGTGTGGAACGTGTACCCCAGTGAGAGTCAGTGTGTGAGGAACCCGTACCCCAGTGAGAGTCAGTGTGTGTGGATCCCGTACCCCAGTGAGAGTCAGTGTGTCCGGAACCCGTACCCCAGTGAGAGACAGTGTGTGTGGAACCTGTACCCCAGTGAGAGGCAGTGTGTGTGGAACCTGTACCCCAGTGAGAGGCAGTGTGTGGAACCCGTACCCAGTGAGAGGCAGTGTGTGGAACCCGTACCCCAGTGAGAGTCAGTGTGTGTGGAACCCGTATCCCAGTGAGAGTCAGTGTGTGGAACCCGTACCCCAGTGAGAGTACGTGTGTGTTGAACCCATAATGCAGTGAGAGTCAGTGTGTGGAACCCGTACCCCAGTGAGAGTCAGTGTGTGGAACCAGTACCCCATTGAGAATCCGTGTGTGTGGAACCCGTACCCCAGTGAGAGTCAGTGTGTGTGGAACCCGTACCCCATTGAGAGGCAGTGTGTGGAACCCGTACCCCAGTGAGAGTCAGTGTGTGTGAAACCCGTAGCCCAGTGACAGTCAGTGTGTGTGGAACCCATACCCCAGTGAGAGTCAGTGTGTGTGGAACCCGTACACCAGTGAGAGTCAGTGTCTGTGGAACCCGTACCCCAGTGAGTCAGTGTGTGTGGAACCCGTACCCCAGTGAGAGTCAGTGTGTGTGGAACCCGTACCCCAGTGAGAGTCAGTGTGTGTGGAACACATACTCCAGTGAGAGTCAGTATGTGTGGATCACAGACCCCAGTGAGATTCAGTGTGTGTGGAACGTGTACCCCACTGAGAGTCAGTGTGTGAGGAACCCGTACCCCAGTGAGAGTCAGTGTGTGTGGATCCCGTACCCCAGTGAGAGTCAGTGTGTCCGGAACCCGTACCCCAGTGAGAGACAGTGTGTGTGGAACCTGTACCCCAGTGAGAGGCAGTGTGTGTGGAACCTGTACCCCAGTGAGAGGCAGTGTGTGGAACCCGTACCCAGTGAGAGGCAGTGTGTGGAACCCGTACCCCAGTGAGAGTCAGTGTGTGTGGAACCCGTATCCCAGTGAGAGTCAGTGTGTGGAACCCGTACCCCAGTGAGAGTCCGTGTGTGTTGAACCCATAACGCAGTGAGAGTCAGTGTGTGGAACCCGTACCCCAGTGAGAGTCAGTGTGTGGAACCAGTACCCCATTGAGAATCCGTGTGTGTGGAACCCGTACCCCAGTGAGAGTCAGTGTGCGTGGAACCCGTTCCCAGTGAGAGTCAGTGTGTGTGGAACCCGTACCCCAGTGAGAGTCAGTGTGTGTGGAACCCGTACCCCAGTGAGAGTCAGTGTGTGTGGAGCCCGTACCCCAGTGAGAGTCAGTGTGTGTGGAACCCAGACCCCAGTGAGAGTGTGTGTGGAACGCGTACCCCAGTGAGAGTCCGTGTGTGTGGAACTCGTACCCCAGTGAGGGTCAGTGTGTGTGGAGCCCGTACCCCAGTGAGAGTCAGTGTGTGAAACCCGTACCCCAGTGAGAGTCCGTGTGTGTGGAACCCGTACCCCAGTGAGAGCCAGTGTGTGTGGAGCCCGTACCCCAGTGAGAGTCAGTGTGTGTGGAACCCAGACCCCAGTGAGAGTCAGTGTGTGTGGAACCCGTACCCCAGTGAGAGTCAGTCTGTGTGGAAGCCGTACCCCAGTGAGAGTCAGTGTGTGTGGAACCCATACCCCAGTGAGAGTCAGTGTGTGTGGAACCCGTACCCCAGTGAGAGTCAGTGTGTGTGGAACCCGTACCCCAGTGAGAGTCAGTGTGTGTGGAACCCATACCCCAGTGAGAGTCAGTGTGTGTCGAACCCGTATCCCAGTGAGAGTCAGTGTGTGGAACCCGTATCGCAGTGAGAGTCAGTGTGTGTGGAACCCGTACCCCAGTGAGAGTCAGTGTGTGGAACCCGTACCCCAATGAGAGTCAGTGTGTGAAACCCGTAGCCCAGTGAGAGTCAGTGTGTGTGGAACCCGTACCCAAGTGAGAGTCAGTGTGTGTGGAACCTGTACCCCAGTGAGAGACAGTGTGTGTGGAACCCGTACCCCAGTGAGAGTCAGTGTGTGTGGAACCCGTACCCCAGTGAGAGACAGTGTGTGTGGAACCCGTACCCCAGTGAGAGACAGTGTGTGTGGAACCCGTACCCCAGTGAGAGTCAGTGTGTGTGGAATCCATACCCCTGTGAGAGTCAGTGTGTCCGGAACCCGTACCCCAGTGATAGTCAGTGTGTGTGGAACCCGTACCCCAGTGAGAGTCAGTGTGTGTGGAACCCATACCCCAGTGAGAGTCAGTGTGTGTGGAACCCGTACCCCAGTGAGAGTCAGTGTGTGTGGAACCCGTACCCCAGTGAGAGTAAGTGTGTGGAACCCGTAGCCCAGTGAGAGTCAGTGTGTGTGGAGCCCGTACCCCAGTGAGAGTCAGTGTGTGTGGAACCCGTACCCCAGTGAGAGTCAGTGTGTGTGGAACCCATACCCCAGTGAGAGTCAGTGTGTGTGGAACCCGTATCCCAGTGAGAGTCCGTGTGTGTGGAACCCGTACCCCAGTGAGAGTCAGTGTGTGTGGAATCCATACCCCAGTGAGAGTCACTGTGTCCGGAACCCGTACCCCAGTGAGAGTCAGTGTGTGTGGAACCCGTACCCCAGTGAGAGACAGTGTGTGTGGAATCCATACCCCAGTGAGAGTCAGTGTGTCCGGAACCCGTACCCCAGTGAGAGTCAGTGTGTGTGGAACCCGTACCCCAGTGAGAGACAGTCTGTGTGGAACCCGTACCCCAGTGAGAGTCAGTATGTGTGGAACCCGTACCCCAGTGAGAGTCAGTCTGTGTGGAACTCGTACCCCAGTGAGAGTTAGTGTGTGTGGAACCCGTACCCCAGTGAGAGTTGTGTGTGGAACACAGACCCCAGTGAGAGTCAGTGTGTGTGGAATCCGGACCCCAGTGAGAGTCTGTGTGTGTGGAACACAGACCCCAGTGAGAGTCAGTGTGTGCGGAACCCGTACCACAGTGAGTCAGCGTGTGTGGAACCCGTCCCCCAGTGAGAGTCAGTGTGTGTGGAACCCGTACCCCAGTGAGAGTCAGTGTGTGGAACCCGTACCCCAGTGAGAGTCAGTGTGTGTGGAACCTGTACCCCAGTGAGAGTCAGTGTGTGGAACCCGTACCCCAGTGAGAATCAGTGTGTGTGGAACCCGTACCCCAGTGAGAGTCAGTGTGGGTGGAATCCGTTACCAGTGAGAGTCAGTGTGTGTGGAACCCATACCCCAGTGAGAGTCAGTGTGTGGAACCCACACCCCAGTGAGAGTCAGTGTGGGTGGAATCCGTTCCCAGTGAGAGTCAGTGTGTGTGGAACCCGTACCCCAGTGAGAGTCAGTGTGTGTGGAACCCGTACCCCAGTGAGAGTCAGTGTGTGTGGAACCCATACCCCAGTGAGAGTCAGTGTGTGTGGAACCCGTACCCCAGTGTGAGTCAGTGTGTGGAACCCGTACCCCAGTGAGAGTCAGTGTGTGTGGAACCCGTACCCCAGTGAGAGTCAGTGTGTGTGGAACCCGTACCCCAGTGAGAGTCGGTGTGTGTGGAACCCATATCCCAGTGACAGTCAGTGTGTCCGGAACCCATATCCCAGTGAGAGTCTGTGTGTCCGGAACCCACATCCCAGTGAGAGTCTGTGTGTGTGGAACCCGTATCCCAGTGAGAGTCGGTGTGTGTGGAACCCATATCCCAGTGAGAGTCAGTGTGTCCGGATCCCACCCCAGTGAGAGTCAGTGTGTGTGGAACCCATATCCCAGTGAGAGTCAGTGTGTCCGGAACCCACATCCGGAGTCGGGATGTCATGTTGCAGCTGTACAGAACTCTGGTACGGCCGCATTTGGAGTATTGCGTACAGTTCTGGTCACCGCATTATAGGAAGGACGTGGAGGCTTTGGAGCGGGTGCAGAGGAGATTTACCAGGATGTTGCCTGGTATGGAGGGAAAATCTTATGAGGAAAGGCTGATGGACTTGAGGTTGTTTTCGTTGGAGAGAAGAAGGTTAAGAGGAGACTTAATAGAGGCATACAAAATGATCAGGGGGTTGGATAGGGTGGACAGTGAGAGCCTTCTCCCGCGGATGGATATGGCTGGCACGAGGGGACATAACTTTAAACTGAGGGGTAATAGATATAGGACAGAGGTCAGAGGTAGGTTCTTTACGCAAAGAGTAGTGAGGCCGTGGAATGCCCTACCTGCTACAGTAGTGAACTCGCCAACATTGAGGGCATTTAAAAGTTTATTGGATAAACATATGGATGATAATGGCATAGTGTAGGTTAGATGGCTTTTGTTTCGGTGCAACATCGTGGGCCGAAGGGCCTGTACTGCGCTGTATTGTTCTATGTTCTATGTTCTATGTTCTATCCCAGTGAGAGTCTGTGAGTGTGGAACCCGCATCCCAGTGAGAGTCAGTGTGTGGAACCCGTACCCCAGTGAGAGTCAGTGTGTGGAACCCGTACCCCAGTGAGAGTCAGTGTGTGTGGAACCCGTACCCCAGTGAGAGTCAGTGTGTGTGGAACCCATATCCCAGTGACAGTCAGTGTGTCCGGAACCCATATCCCAGTGAGAGTCTGTGTGTCCGGAACCCACATCCCAGTGAGAGTCTGTGTGTGTGGAACCCGTATCCCAGTGAGAGTCCGTGTGTTTGGAACCCAGACCCCAGTGAGAGTCAGTGTGTGGAACCCGTACCCCAGTGAGAGTCCGTGTGTGGAACCCGTACCCCAGTGAGAGGCAGTGTGTGGAATCCGTACCCCAGTGAGAGTCAGTGTTTGTGGAACCCGTATCCCAGTGAGAGTCAGTGTGTGTGGAATCCGTACCCCATTGAGAGTCAGTGTGTGTGGAACCCGTACCCCAGTGAGAGTCAGTGTGTGTGTAACCCGTACCCCAGTGAGAGTCAGTGTGTGTGAAACCCGTACCCCAGTGAGAGTCAGTGTGTGTGGAACCCATACCCCCCGTATGATTCAGTGTGTGTGGAACGCATACCCCAGTGAGTGTCAGTGTGTGTGGAACCCGTACCCCAGTGAGAGTCAGTGCGTGTGGAACCCGTACCCCAGTGAGAGTCAGTGTGTGTGGAACCCGTACCCCAGTGAGAGGCAGTGTGTGGAACCCGTACCCCAGTGTGAGTCAGTGTGTGTGAAACCCGTAGCCCAGTGACAGTCAGTGTGTGTGGAACCCGTACCCCAGTGAGTCAGTGTGTGTGGAAGCCGTACCCCGGTGAGAGTCAGTGTGTGTGGAACACATACTCCAGTGATAGTCAGTGTGTGTGGATCACAGACCCCAATGAGATTCAGTGTGTGTGGAACGTGTACCCCAGTGAGAGTCAGTGTGTGAGGAACCCGTACCCCAGTGAGAGTCAGTGTGTGTGGATCCCGTACCCCAGTGAGAGTCTGTGTGTCCGGAACCCGCACCCCAGTGAGAGTCAGTGTGTCCGGAACCCGTACCCCAGTGAGAGACAGTGTGTGTGGAACCTGTACCCCAGTGAGAGGCAGTGTGTGTGGAACCCATACCCCAGTGAGAGTCAGTGTGTGTGGAACCCAGACCCCAGTGAGAGTCAGTGTGTGGAACCCGTACCCCAGTGAGAGTCAGTGTGTGGAACCCGTACCCCAGTGAGAGTCAGTGTGTGGAACCCGTACCCCAGTGAGAGGCAGTGTGTGGAACCCGTACCCCAGTGAGAGTCAGTGTGTGGAACCCGTACCCCAGTGAGAGTCCGTGTGTGTGGAACCCATACCCCAGTGAGAGTCAGTGTGTGTGGAACCCAGACCCCAGTGAGAGTCAGTGTGTGTGGAACCCGTACCCCAGTGAGAGTCAGTGTGTGTGGAACCCGTACCCCAGTGAGAGTCAGTGTGTGTGGAGCCCGTACCCCAGTGAGAGTCAGTGTGTGTGGAACCCAGACCCCAGTGAGAGTCAGTGTGTGTGGAACCCGTACCCCAGTGAGAGTCAGTGTGTGTGGAACCCGTACCCCAGTGAGAGTCAGTGTGTGTGGAGCCCGTACCCCAGTGAGAGTCAGTGTGTCCGGAACCCACATCCCAGTGAGAGTCTGTGTGTGTGGAACCCGCATCCCAGTGAGAGTCAGTGTGTGGAACCCGTAGCCCAGTGAGAGTCAGTGTGTGGAACCCGTACCCCAGTGAGGGTCAGTGTGTGTGGAACCCGTACCCCAGTGAGAGTCAGTGTGTGTGGAACCCATATCCCAGTGAGAGTCAGTGTGTCCGGAACCCACACCCCAGTGAGAGTCAGTGTGTGTGGAACCCATATCCCAGTGAGAGTCTGTGTGTCTAGAACCCACATCCCAGTGAGAGTCTGTGTGTGTGGAACCCGTATCCCAGTGTGAGTCCGTGTGTTTGGAACCCAGACCCCAGTGAGAGTCAGTGTGTGGAACCCGTACCCCAGTGAGAGTCCGTGTGTGTGGAACCCATACCCCAGTGAGAGACAGTGTGTGGAATCCGTACCCCAGTGAGAGTCAGTGTGTGTGGAACCCGTATGCCAGTGAGAGTCAGTGTGTGTGGAACCCGTACCAAAGTGAGAGTCAGTGTGTGTGGAACCCGTACCCCAGTGAGAGTCAGTGTGTGTGGAACCCGTACCCCAGTGAGAGTCAGTGTGTGTGAAACCCGTACCCCAGTGAGAGTCAGTGTGTGTGGAATCCATACCCCCCGTATGATTCAGTGTGTGTGGAACGCATACCCCAGTGAGTGTCAGTGTGTGTGGAACCCGTACCCCAGTGAGAGTCAGTGTGTGTGGAACCCGTACCCCAGTGAGTGTCAGTGTGTGTGGAACCCATACAACAGTGAGAGTCAGTGTGTGTGGAACCCGTACCCCAGTGAGAGTCAGTGTGTGTGGAACCCGTACCCCAGTGAGAGTCAGTGTGTGTGGAACACATACTCCAGTGAGAGTCAGTATGTGTGGATCACAGACCCCAGTGAGATTCAGTGTGTGTGGAACGTGTACCCCAGTGAGAGTCAGTGTGTGAGGAACCCGTACCCCAGTGAGAGTCAGTGTGTGTGGATCCCGTACCCCAGTGAGAGTCAGTGTGTCCGGAACCCGTACCCCAGTGAGAGACAGTGTGTGTGGAACCTGTACCCCAGTGAGAGGCAGTGTGTGTGGAACCTGTACCCCAGTGAGAGGCAGTGTGTGGAACCCGTACCCAGTGAGAGGCAGTGTGTGGAACCCGTACCCCAGTGAGAGTCAGTGTGTGTGGAACCCGTATCCCAGTGAGAGTCAGTGTGTGGAACCCGTACCCCAGTGAGAGTACGTGTGTGTTGAACCCATAATGCAGTGAGAGTCAGTGTGTGGAACCCGTACCCCAGTGAGAGTCAGTGTGTGGAACCAGTACCCCATTGAGAATCCGTGTGTGTGGAACCCGTACCCCAGTGAGAGTCAGTGTGTGTGGAACCCGTACCCCATTGAGAGGCAGTGTGTGGAACCCGTACCCCAGTGAGAGTCAGTGTGTGTGAAACCCGTAGCCCAGTGACAGTCAGTGTGTGTGGAACCCATACCCCAGTGAGAGTCAGTGTGTGTGGAACCCGTACACCAGTGAGAGTCAGTGTCTGTGGAACCCGTACCCCAGTGAGTCAGTGTGTGTGGAACCCGTACCCCAGTGAGAGTCAGTGTGTGTGGAACCCGTACCCCAGTGAGAGTCAGTGTGTGTGGAACACATACTCCAGTGAGAGTCAGTATGTGTGGATCACAGACCCCAGTGAGATTCAGTGTGTGTGGAACGTGTACCCCACTGAGAGTCAGTGTGTGAGGAACCCGTACCCCAGTGAGAGTCAGTGTGTGTGGATCCCGTACCCCAGTGAGAGTCAGTGTGTCCGGAACCCGTACCCCAGTGAGAGACAGTGTGTGTGGAACCTGTACCCCAGTGAGAGGCAGTGTGTGTGGAACCTGTACCCCAGTGAGAGGCAGTGTGTGGAACCCGTACCCAGTGAGAGGCAGTGTGTGGAACCCGTACCCCAGTGAGAGTCAGTGTGTGTGGAACCCGTATCCCAGTGAGAGTCAGTGTGTGGAACCCGTACCCCAGTGAGAGTCCGTGTGTGTTGAACCCATAACGCAGTGAGAGTCAGTGTGTGGAACCCGTACCCCAGTGAGAGTCAGTGTGTGGAACCAGTACCCCATTGAGAATCCGTGTGTGTGGAACCCGTACCCCAGTGAGAGTCAGTGTGCGTGGAACCCGTTCCCAGTGAGAGTCAGTGTGTGTGGAACCCGTACCCCAGTGAGAGTCAGTGTGTGTGGAACCCGTACCCCAGTGAGAGTCAGTGTGTGTGGAGCCCGTACCCCAGTGAGAGTCAGTGTGTGTGGAACCCAGACCCCAGTGAGAGTGTGTGTGGAACGCGTACCCCAG
The DNA here is from genome assembly GCF_047496885.1 of Scyliorhinus torazame. NCBI lineage: Eukaryota > Metazoa > Chordata > Chondrichthyes > Carcharhiniformes > Scyliorhinidae > Scyliorhinus > Scyliorhinus torazame. The sequence goes on from NC_092722.1 coordinate 87,932,054, forward strand.
TGAGAGTCCGTGTGTGTGGAACTCGTACCCCAGTGAGGGTCAGTGTGTGTGGAGCCCGTACCCCAGTGAGAGTCAGTGTGTGAAACCCGTACCCCAGTGAGAGTCCGTGTGTGTGGAACCCGTACCCCAGTGAGAGCCAGTGTGTGTGGAGCCCGTACCCCAGTGAGAGTCAGTGTGTGTGGAACCCAGACCCCAGTGAGAGTCAGTGTGTGTGGAACCCGTACCCCAGTGAGAGTCAGTCTGTGTGGAAGCCGTACCCCAGTGAGAGTCAGTGTGTGTGGAACCCATACCCCAGTGAGAGTCAGTGTGTGTGGAACCCGTACCCCAGTGAGAGTCAGTGTGTGTGGAACCCGTACCCCAGTGAGAGTCAGTGTGTGTGGAACCCATACCCCAGTGAGAGTCAGTGTGTGTCGAACCCGTATCCCAGTGAGAGTCAGTGTGTGGAACCCGTATCGCAGTGAGAGTCAGTGTGTGTGGAACCCGTACCCCAGTGAGAGTCAGTGTGTGGAACCCGTACCCCAATGAGAGTCAGTGTGTGAAACCCGTAGCCCAGTGAGAGTCAGTGTGTGTGGAACCCGTACCCAAGTGAGAGTCAGTGTGTGTGGAACCTGTACCCCAGTGAGAGACAGTGTGTGTGGAACCCGTACCCCAGTGAGAGTCAGTGTGTGTGGAACCCGTACCCCAGTGAGAGACAGTGTGTGTGGAACCCGTACCCCAGTGAGAGACAGTGTGTGTGGAACCCGTACCCCAGTGAGAGTCAGTGTGTGTGGAATCCATACCCCTGTGAGAGTCAGTGTGTCCGGAACCCGTACCCCAGTGATAGTCAGTGTGTGTGGAACCCGTACCCCAGTGAGAGTCAGTGTGTGTGGAACCCATACCCCAGTGAGAGTCAGTGTGTGTGGAACCCGTACCCCAGTGAGAGTCAGTGTGTGTGGAACCCGTACCCCAGTGAGAGTAAGTGTGTGGAACCCGTAGCCCAGTGAGAGTCAGTGTGTGTGGAGCCCGTACCCCAGTGAGAGTCAGTGTGTGTGGAACCCGTACCCCAGTGAGAGTCAGTGTGTGTGGAACCCATACCCCAGTGAGAGTCAGTGTGTGTGGAACCCGTATCCCAGTGAGAGTCCGTGTGTGTGGAACCCGTACCCCAGTGAGAGTCAGTGTGTGTGGAATCCATACCCCAGTGAGAGTCACTGTGTCCGGAACCCGTACCCCAGTGAGAGTCAGTGTGTGTGGAACCCGTACCCCAGTGAGAGACAGTGTGTGTGGAATCCATACCCCAGTGAGAGTCAGTGTGTCCGGAACCCGTACCCCAGTGAGAGTCAGTGTGTGTGGAACCCGTACCCCAGTGAGAGACAGTCTGTGTGGAACCCGTACCCCAGTGAGAGTCAGTATGTGTGGAACCCGTACCCCAGTGAGAGTCAGTCTGTGTGGAACTCGTACCCCAGTGAGAGTTAGTGTGTGTGGAACCCGTACCCCAGTGAGAGTAGTGTGTGTGGAACACAGACCCCAGTGAGAGTCAGTGTGTGTGGAATCCGGACCCCAGTGAGAGTCTGTGTGTGTGGAACACAGACCCCAGTGAGAGTCAGTGTGTGCGGAACCCGTACCACAGTGAGTCAGCGTGTGTGGAACCCGTCCCCCAGTGAGAGTCAGTGTGTGTGGAACCCGTACCCCAGTGAGAGTCAGTGTGTGGAACCCGTACCCCAGTGAGAGTCAGTGTGTGTGGAACCTGTACCCCAGTGAGAGTCAGTGTGTGGAACCCGTACCCCAGTGAGAATCAGTGTGTGTGGAACCCGTACCCCAGTGAGAGTCAGTGTGGGTGGAATCCGTTACCAGTGAGAGTCAGTGTGTGTGGAACCCATACCCCAGTGAGAGTCAGTGTGTGGAACCCATACCCCAGTGAGAGTCAGTGTGGGTGGAATCCGTTCCCAGTGAGAGTCAGTGTGTGTGGAACCCGTACCCCAGTGAGAGTCAGTGTGTGTGGAACCCGTACCCCAGTGAGAGTCAGTGTGTGTGGAACCCATACCCCAGTGAGAGTCAGTGTGTGTGGAACCCGTACCCCAGTGTGAGTCAGTGTGTGGAACCCGTACCCCAGTGAGAGTCAGTGTGTGTGGAACCCGTACCCCAGTGAGAGTCAGTGTGTGTGGAACCCGTACCCCAGTGAGAGTCGGTGTGTGTGGAACCCATATCCCAGTGACAGTCAGTGTGTCCGGAACCCATATCCCAGTGAGAGTCTGTGTGTCCGGAACCCACATCCCAGTGAGAGTCTGTGTGTGTGGAACCCGTATCCCAGTGAGAGTCGGTGTGTGTGGAACCCATATCCCAGTGAGAGTCAGTGTGTCCGGATCCCACCCCAGTGAGAGTCAGTGTGTGTGGAACCCATATCCCAGTGAGAGTCAGTGTGTCCGGAACCCACATCCGGAGTCGGGATGTCATGTTGCAGCTGTACAGAACTCTGGTACGGCCGCATTTGGAGTATTGCGTACAGTTCTGGTCACCGCATTATAGGAAGGACGTGGAGGCTTTGGAGCGGGTGCAGAGGAGATTTACCAGGATGTTGCCTGGTATGGAGGGAAAATCTTATGAGGAAAGGCTGATGGACTTGAGGTTGTTTTCGTTGGAGAGAAGAAGGTTAAGAGGAGACTTAATAGAGGCATACAAAATGATCAGGGGGTTGGATAGGGTGGACAGTGAGAGCCTTCTCCCGCGGATGGATATGGCTGGCACGAGGGGACATAACTTTAAACTGAGGGGTAATAGATATAGGACAGAGGTCAGAGGTAGGTTCTTTACGCAAAGAGTAGTGAGGCCGTGGAATGCCCTACCTGCTACAGTAGTGAACTCGCCAACATTGAGGGCATTTAAAAGTTTATTGGATAAACATATGGATGATAATGGCATAGTGTAGGTTAGATGGCTTTTGTTTCGGTGCAACATCGTGGGCCGAAGGGCCTGTACTGCGCTGTATTGTTCTATGTTCTATGTTCTATGTTCTATCCCAGTGAGAGTCTGTGAGTGTGGAACCCGCATCCCAGTGAGAGTCAGTGTGTGGAACCCGTACCCCAGTGAGAGTCAGTGTGTGGAACCCGTACCCCAGTGAGAGTCAGTGTGTGTGGAACCCGTACCCCAGTGAGAGTCAGTGTGTGTGGAACCCATATCCCAGTGACAGTCAGTGTGTCCGGAACCCATATCCCAGTGAGAGTCTGTGTGTCCGGAACCCACATCCCAGTGAGAGTCTGTGTGTGTGGAACCCGTATCCCAGTGAGAGTCCGTGTGTTTGGAACCCAGACCCCAGTGAGAGTCAGTGTGTGGAACCCGTACCCCAGTGAGAGTCCGTGTGTGGAACCCGTACCCCAGTGAGAGGCAGTGTGTGGAATCCGTACCCCAGTGAGAGTCAGTGTTTGTGGAACCCGTATCCCAGTGAGAGTCAGTGTGTGTGGAATCCGTACCCCATTGAGAGTCAGTGTGTGTGGAACCCGTACCCCAGTGAGAGTCAGTGTGTGTGTAACCCGTACCCCAGTGAGAGTCAGTGTGTGTGAAACCCGTACCCCAGTGAGAGTCAGTGTGTGTGGAACCCATACCCCCCGTATGATTCAGTGTGTGTGGAACGCATACCCCAGTGAGTGTCAGTGTGTGTGGAACCCGTACCCCAGTGAGAGTCAGTGCGTGTGGAACCCGTACCCCAGTGAGAGTCAGTGTGTGTGGAACCCGTACCCCAGTGAGAGGCAGTGTGTGGAACCCGTACCCCAGTGTGAGTCAGTGTGTGTGAAACCCGTAGCCCAGTGACAGTCAGTGTGTGTGGAACCCGTACCCCAGTGAGTCAGTGTGTGTGGAAGCCGTACCCCGGTGAGAGTCAGTGTGTGTGGAACACATACTCCAGTGATAGTCAGTGTGTGTGGATCACAGACCCCAATGAGATTCAGTGTGTGTGGAACGTGTACCCCAGTGAGAGTCAGTGTGTGAGGAACCCATACCCCAGTGAGAGTCAGTGTGTGTGGATCCCGTACCCCAGTGTGAGTCTGTGTGTCCGGAACCCGCACCCCAGTGAGAGTCAGTGTGTCCGGAACCCGTACCCCAGTGAGAGACAGTGTGTGTGGAACCTGTACCCCAGTGAGAGGCAGTGTGTGTGGAACCCATACCCCAGTGAGAGTCAGTGTGTGTGGAACCCAGACCCCAGTGAGAGTCAGTGTGTGGAACCCGTACCCCAGTGAGAGTCAGTGTGTGGAACCCGTACCCCAGTGAGAGTCAGTGTGTGGAACCCGTACCCCAGTGAGAGGCAGTGTGTGGAACCCGTACCCCAGTGAGAGTCAGTGTGTGGAACCCGTACCCCAGTGAGAGTCCGTGTGTGTGGAACCCATACCCCAGTGAGAGTCAGTGTGTGTGGAACCCAGACCCCAGTGAGAGTCAGTGTGTGTGGAACCCGTACCCCAGTGAGAGTCAGTGTGTGTGGAACCCGTACCCCAGTGAGAGTCAGTGTGTGTGGAGCCCGTACCCCAGTGAGAGTCAGTGTGTGTGGAACCCAGACCCCAGTGAGAGTCAGTGTGTCCGGAACCCACATCCCAGTGAGAGTCTGTGTGTGTGGAACCCGCATCCCAGTGAGAGTCAGTGTGTGGAACCCGTAGCCCAGTGAGAGTCAGTGTGTGGAACCCGTACCCCAGTGAGGGTCAGTGTGTGTGGAACCCGTACCCCAGTGAGAGTCAGTGTGTGTGGAACCCATATCCCAGTGAGAGTCAGTGTGTCCGGAACCCACACCCCAGTGAGAGTCAGTGTGTGTGGAACCCATATCCCAGTGAGAGTCTGTGTGTCTAGAACCCACATCCCAGTGAGAGTCTGTGTGTGTGGAACCCGTATCCCAGTGTGAGTCCGTGTGTTTGGAACCCAGACCCCAGTGAGAGTCAGTGTGTGGAACCCGTACCCCAGTGAGAGTCCGTGTGTGTGGAACCCATACCCCAGTGAGAGACAGTGTGTGGAATCCGTACCCCAGTGAGAGTCAGTGTGTGTGGAACCCGTATGCCAGTGAGAGTCAGTGTGTGTGGAACCCGTACCAAAGTGAGAGTCAGTGTGTGTGGAACCCGTACCCCAGTGAGAGTCAGTGTGTGTGAAACCCGTACCCCAGTGAGAGTCAGTGTGTGTGGAATCCATACCCCCCGTATGATTCAGTGTGTGTGGAACGCATACCCCAGTGAGTGTCAGTGTGTGTGGAACCCGTACCCCAGTGAGAGTCAGTGTGTGTGGAACCCGTACCCCAGTGAGTGTCAGTGTGTGTGGAACCCATACAACAGTGAGAGTCAGTGTGTGTGGAACCCGTACCCCAGTGAGAGTCAGTGTGTGTGGAACCCGTACCCCAGTGAGAGTCAGTGTGTGTGGAACACATACTCCAGTGAGAGTCAGTATGTGTGGATCACAGACCCCAGTGAGATTCAGTGTGTGTGGAACGTGTACCCCAGTGAGAGTCAGTGTGTGAGGAACCCGTACCCCAGTGAGAGTCAGTGTGTGTGGATCCCGTACCCCAGTGAGAGTCAGTGTGTCCGGAACCCGTACCCCAGTGAGAGACAGTGTGTGTGGAACCTGTACCCCAGTGAGAGGCAGTGTGTGTGGAACCTGTACCCCAGTGAGAGGCAGTGTGTGGAACCCGTACCCAGTGAGAGGCAGTGTGTGGAACCCGTACCCCAGTGAGAGTCAGTGTGTGTGGAACCCGTATCCCAGTGAGAGTCAGTGTGTGGAACCCGTACCCCAGTGAGAGTACGTGTGTGTTGAACCCATAATGCAGTGAGAGTCAGTGTGTGGAACCCGTACCCCAGTGAGAGTCAGTGTGTGGAACCAGTACCCCATTGAGAATCCGTGTGTGTGGAACCCGTACCCCAGTGAGAGTCAGTGTGTGTGGAACCCGTACCCCATTGAGAGGCAGTGTGTGGAACCCGTACCCCAGTGAGAGTCAGTGTGTGTGAAACCCGTAGCCCAGTGACAGTCAGTGTGTGTGGAACCCATACCCCAGTGAGAGTCAGTGTGTGTGGAACCCGTACACCAGTGAGAGTCAGTGTCTGTGGAACCCGTACCCCAGTGAGTCAGTGTGTGTGGAACCCGTACCCCAGTGAGAGTCAGTGTGTGTGGAACCCGTACAACAGTGAGAGTCAGTGTGTGTGGAACCCGTACCCCAGTGAGAGTCAGTGTGTGTGGAACCCGTACCCCAGTGAGAGTCAGTGTGTGTGGAACACATACTCCAGTGAGAGTCAGTATGTGTGGATCACAGACCCCAGTGAGATTCAGTGTGTGTGGAACGTGTACCCCACTGAGAGTCAGTGTGTGAGGAACCCGTACCCCAGTGAGAGTCAGTGTGTGTGGATCCCGTACCCCAGTGAGAGTCAGTGTGTCCGGAACCCGTACCCCAGTGAGAGACAGTGTGTGTGGAACCTGTACCCCAGTGAGAGGCAGTGTGTGTGGAACCTGTACCCCAGTGAGAGGCAGTGTGTGGAACCCGTACCCAGTGAGAGGCAGTGTGTGGAACCCGTACCCCAGTGAGAGTCAGTGTGTGTGGAACCCGTATCCCAGTGAGAGTCAGTGTGTGGAACCCGTACCCCAGTGAGAGTCCGTGTGTGTTGAACCCATAACGCAGTGAGAGTCAGTGTGTGGAACCCGTACCCCAGTGAGAGTCAGTGTGTGGAACCAGTACCCCATTGAGAATCCGTGTGTGTGGAACCCGTACCCCAGTGAGAGTCAGTGTGCGTGGAACCCGTTCCCAGTGAGAGTCAGTGTGTGTGGAACCCGTACCCCAGTGAGAGTCAGTGTGTGTGGAACCCGTACCCCAGTGAGAGTCAGTGTGTGTGGAGCCCGTACCCCAGTGAGAGTCAGTGTGTGTGGAACCCAGACCCCAGTGAGAGTGTGTGTGGAACGCGTACCCCAGTGAGAGTCCGTGTGTGTGGAACCCGTACCCCAGTGAGGGTCAGTGTGTGTGGAGCCCGTACCCCAGTGAGAGTCAGTGTGTGTGGAACCCGTACCCCAGTGAGAGGCAGTGTGTGGAACCTGTACCCCAGTGACAGTCCGTGTGTGTGGAACCCGTACCCCAGTGAGAGTCAGTGTGTGTGGAACCCGTACCCTAGTGAGAGTCAGTGTGTGTGGATCCCGTATCCCAGTGAGTCAGTGTGTGTGGAACCCGTACCCCAGTGAGAGTCAACAAAGAACAAAGAACAAAGAAATGTACAGCTCAGGAACAGGCCCTTCGGCCCTCCAAGCCCATGCCGACCATGCTGCCCGACTAAACTACAATCTTCTACACTTCCTGGGTCCGCATCCTTCTATTCCCATCCTATTCATATATTTGTCAAGATGCCCCTTAAATGTCCCTATCGTCCCTGCTTCCACTGCCTCCTCCGGTAGCGAGTTCCAGGCACCCACTACCCTCTGCATAAAAAACTTGCCTCGTACATCTACTCTAAACCTTGCCCCTCTCACCTTAAACCTATGCCCCCTAGTAATTGACCCCTCTACCCTGGGGAAAAGCCTCTGACTATCCACTCTGTCTATGCCCCTCATAATTTTGTATACCTCTATCAGGTCTCCCCTCAACCTCCTTCGTTCCAGTGAGAACAAACCGAGTTTGTTCAACCGCTCCTCATAGCTAATGCCCTCCATACCAGGCAACATTCTGGTAAATCTCTTCTGCACCCTCTCTAAAGCCTCCACATCCTTCTGGTAGTGTGGCGACCAGAATTGAACACTATACTCCAAGTGTGGCCTAACTAATGTTCTATACAGCTGCAACATGACTTGCCAATTCTTATACTCAATGCCCCGGCCAATGAAGGCAAGCATGCCATATGCCTTCTTGACTACCTTCTCCACCTGTGTTGCCCCTTTCAATGACCTGTGGACCTGTACTCCTAGATCTCTTTGACTTTCAATACTCTTGAGGGTTCTACCATTCACTGTATGGCCAACTGGCAGGCCAACAAGAGGCGAGGCCACATTGGATTTGGTTTTGGGTAATTAACCAGGCCAGGTGTTGGATTTGGAGGTAGGTGAGCACTTTGGGGACAGTGACCACAATTCGGTGACGTTTACGTTAAGGATGGAAAGGGATAAGTATACACCGCAGGGCAAGAGTTATAGCTGGGGGAAGGGAAATTATGATGCCATTAGACGTGACTTGGGGGGGATAAGGTGGAGAAGTAGGCTGCAAGTGTTGGACACACTGGATAAGTGGAGCTTGTTCAAGGATCAGCTACTGCGTGTTCTTGATAAGTATGTACCGGTCAGGCAGGGAGGAAGGTGCCGAGCGAGGGAACCGTGGTTTACCAAAGAAGTGGAATCTCTTGTTAAGAGGAAGAAGGAGGCCTATGTGAAGATGAGGTGTGAAGTTTCCGTTGGGGCGATGGATAGTTACAAGGTAGCGAGGAAGGATCTAAAGAGAGAGCTAAGACGAGCAAGGAGGGGACATGAGAAGTATTTGGCAGGAAGGATCAAGGAAAACCCAAAAGCTTTCTATTGGTATGTCAGGAATAAGCGAATGACTAGTGAAAGAGTAGGACCAGTCAAGGACAGGGATGGGAAGTTGTGTGTAGAGTCTGAAGAGATAGGCGAGATCCTAAATGAATATTTTTCGTCAGTATTCACTCAGGAAAAAGAGAATGTTGTGGAGGAGAATGCTGAGCTCCAGGTAAATAGATCAGATGGCATTGAGGTACGTAGGGAAGAGGTGTTGGCAATTCTGGGCAGGCTGAAAATAGATAAGTCCCCGGGACCTGATGGGATTTATCCTAGGATTCTCTGGGAGGCCAGGGAAGAGATTGCTGGACCATTGGCTTTGATTTTTATGTCATCATTGGATACAGGAATAGTGCCAGAGGACTGGAGGATAGCAAATGTGGTCCCTTTGTTCAAAAAGGGGAGCAGAGACAACCCCGGCAACTATAGACAGGTGAGCCTCACGTCTGTAGTGTGTAAAGTCTTGGAGGGGATTATAAGAGACAAGATTTATAATCATCTAGATAGGAATAATATGATCAGGGATAGTCAGCATGGCTTTGTGAAGGGTAGGTCATGCCTCACAAACCTTATCGAGTTCTTTGAGAAGGTGACTGAACAGGTAGACGAGGGTAGAGCAGTTGATGTGGTATATATGGATTTCAGCAAAGCGTTTGATAAGGTTCCCCACGGTAGGCTATTGCAGAAAATACGGAGGCTGGGGATTGAGGGTGATTTAGAGATGTGGATCAGAAATTGGCTAGCTGAAAGAAGACAGAGGGTGGTGGTTGATGGGAAATGTTCAGAATGGAGTTCTGTCACAAGTGGAGTACCACAAGGATCTGTTCTGGGGCCGTTGCTGTTTGTCATTTTTATCAATGACCGAGAGGAAGGCGCAGAAGGGTGGGTGAGTAAATTTGCAGACGATACTAAAGTCGGTGGTGTTGTCGATAGTGTGGAAGGAAGTAGCAGGTTACAGAGGGATATAGATAAGCTGCAGTGCTGGGCTGAGAGGTGGCAAATGGAGTTTAATGTAGAGAAGTGTGAGGTGATTCACTTTGGAAGGAATAACAGGAATGTGAAATATTTGGCTAATGGAAAAGTTCTTGAAAGTGTGGATGAGCAGAGGGACCTAGGTGTCCATGTACATCGATCCCTGAAAGTTGCCACCCAGGTTGATAGGGTTGTGAAGAAGGCCTATGGAGTGTTGGCCTTTATTGGTAGAGGGATTGAGTTCCGGAGTCAGGAGGTCATGTTGCAGCTGTACAGAACTCTGGTACGGCCGCATTTGGAGTATTGCGTACAGTTCTGGTCACCGCATTATAGGAAGGACATGGAGGCTTTGGAACGGGTGCAGAGGAGATTTATCAGGATGTTGCCTGGTATGGAGGGAAAATCTTATGAGGAAAGGCTGATGGACTTGAGGTTGTTTTCGTTAGAGAGAAGAAGGTTCAGAGGAGATTTAATAGAGGCATACAAAATGATCAGAGGGTTAGGGTGGACAGTGAGAGCCTCCTCCCGCGGATGGAAATGGCTAGCACGAGGGGACATAGCCTTAAACTGAGGGGTAATAGATACAGGACAGAGGTCAGGGGTAGGTTCTTTACGCAAAGAGTAGTTAGGCCGTGGAATGCCCTACCTGCTACAGTAGTGAACTCGCCAACATTGAGGGCATTTAAAAGTTTATTGGATAAACATATGGATGATAATGGTATAGTGTAGGTTCGATGGCTTTTGTTTCGGTGCAACATCGTGGGCCGAAGGGCCTGTACTGCGCTTTTTTGTTCTATGTTCTATGTTCTACGTATAATCCCTACCTGCATTAGACCTTCCAAAATGCATTACCTCACATTTGTCCGGATTAAACTCCATCTGCCATCTCTCCGCCCAAGTCTCCAGACAATCTAAATCCTGCTGTATCCTCCGACAGTCCTCATCGCTATCCGCAATTCCACCAAACTTTGTGTCGTCTGCAAACTTACTAATCAGATATGTTACATTTTCCTCCAAATCATTTATATATACTACAAAGAGCAAAGGTCCCAGCACTGATCCCTGCGGGTTCCCTGTGGAACCCGTATCCCAGTGAATGTCAGTGTCTGTGGAACCCGTTCCCAGTGAGAGTCAGTGTGTGTGGAACCCATATCCCTGTGAGAGTCAGTGTGTGTGGAAATCGTACCCCAGTAAGAGTCAGTGTGTGTGGAACCCATACCCCGTGAGAGTCAGTGTGTGTGGAACGCATACCCCAGTGAGAGTCAGTGTGTGTGGAACCCATACCTCAGTGAGAGTCAGTGTGTGTGGAACCCGTACCCCAGTGAGAGTCAGTGTGTGTGGAACCCATACCCCAATGAGAGTCAGTGTGGGTGGAACCCATACCCCAGTGAGAGTCAATGTCTGTGGAATCCATACCCCAGTGAGAGTCAGTGTGTGGAACCCGGACCCCAGTGAGAGTCAGTGTGTGTGGAACCCATACCCCAGTGGGAGTCAGTGTGTGTGGAACCCATACCCCATTGGGAGTCAGTGTGTGTGGAACCCGTACCCCAGTGAGAGTCGGTGTGTGTGGACCCCGTACCCCAGTGAGAGTCATGGTGTGTGGAACCCGTACCCCTGTGAGAGTCAGTGTGTGTGGACCCCGTACCCCAGTGAGCATCAGTGTGTGTCGAATCCGTACCCCAGTGAGAGTCGATGTGTGTGGAACCCGTACCCCAATGAGAGTCAGGGTGTGTGGAGCCCGTGTCCCAGTGAGAGTCAGCGTGTGTGGAACCCGTACCCCAGGGAGAGTCAGTGTGTGTGGAACCCGTACCCCAGTGAGAGCCAGGGTGTGTGGAGCCCGTACCCCAGTGAGAGTCAGTGTGTCTGGGACCCATACCCCAGTGAGAGTCAGTGTGTGTGGAACCCGTACCCCAGTGAGAGTCCGTGTGTGTGGAACCCGTACCCCAGTGAGAGTCGGTGTGTGTTGAACCCGTACCCCAGTGAGAGTCAGTGTGTGTGTAACCCGTACCCCAGTGAGAGTCAGTGTGTGTGGAACCCGTACCCCAGTGAGAGTCAGTGTGTGTGGAACCCGTTCCCAGTGCGAGTCAGTGTGTGTGGAACCCGTTCCAGTGAGAGTCAGTGTGTGTGGAACCCGTTCCAGTGAGAGTCAGTGTATGTGGAACCCGTACCCCAGTGAGAGTCAGTGTGTGTGGAGCCCGTACCCCAGTAAGAGTCCGTGAGTGTGGAACCCGTACCCCAGTGAGAGTCAGTGTGTGTGGAACCCGTACCCCAGTGAGAGTCAGTGTGTGTGGAACCCGTACCCCAGTGAGAGTCCGTGTGTGTGGAACCCGTACCCCAGTGAGAGTCAGTTTGTGTGGAACCCGTACCCCAGTGAGAGTCAGTGTGTCTGGGACCCGTATCCCAGTGAGTCAGTGTGTGTGGAACCCATACCCCAGTGGGAGTCAGTGTGTGTGGAACCCGTACCCCAGTCAGAGTCAGAGTGTGTGGAACCCGTACCCCAGTGAGAGTCGCTGTGTGTGGAACCCGTACCCCAGTGAGAGTCAGTGTGTGTGTAACCCGTACCCCAGTGAGAGTCAGTGTGTGTGGAACCCGTATCCCAGTGAGAGTCACTGTGTGTGGAACCCGTTCCCAGTGAGAGTCAGTGTGTGTGTAACCCGTACCCCAGTGAGAGTCAGTGTGTGTGGAACCCGTATCCCAGTGAGAGTCACTGTGTGTGGAACCCGTTCCCAGTGAGAGTCACTGTGTGTGGAACCCGTTCCAGTGAGAGTCAGTGTGTGTGGAACCCGTACCCCAGTGAGAGTCAGTGTGTGTGGAGCCCGTACCCCAGTAAGAGTCCGTGAGTGTGGAACCCGTACCCCAGTGAGAGTCAGTGTGTGTGGAACCCGTACCCCAGTGAGAGTCAGTGTGTGTGGAACCCGCGCCCCAGTGAGAGTCAGTGTGTGTGGAACCCGTACCCCAGTGAGAGTCAGTGTGTGTGGAACCCGCGCCCCAGTGAGAGTCAGTGTGTGTGGAACCCGTTCCAGTGAGAGTCAGTGTGTGTGGAACCCGTTCCAGTGAGAGTCAGTGTATGTGGAACCCGTACCCCAGTGAGAGTCAGTGTGTGTGGAGCCCGTACCCCAGTAAGAGTCCGTGAGTGTGGAACCCGTACCCCAGTGAGAGTCAGTGTGTGTGGAACCCGTACCCCAGTGAGAGTCAGTGTGTGTGGAACCCGTACCCCAGTGAGAGTCCGTGTGTGTGGAACCCGTACCCCAGTGAGAGTCCGTGTGTGTGGAACCCGTACCCCTGTGAGAGTCAGTGTGTCTGGGACCCGTATCCCAGTGAGTCAGTGTGTGTGGAACCCATACCCCAGTGAGAGTCAGTGTGTGTGGAACCCGTACCCCAGTCAGAGTCAGAGTGTGTGGAACCCGTACCCCAGTGAGAGTCAGTGTGTGGAACCCGTACCCCAGTGAGAGTCAGTGTGTGTGGAACCCGTTCCAGTGAGAGTCAGTGTGTGTGGAACCCGTACCCCAGTGAGAGTCAGTGTGTGTGGAGCCCGTACCCCAGTAAGAGTCCGTGAGTGTGGAACCCGTACCCCAGTGAGAGTCAGTGTGTGTGGAACCCATACCCCAGTGAGAGTCAGTGTGTGTGGAACCCGTACCCCAGTGAGAGTCAGTGTGTGTGGAACCCATACCCCAGTGAGAGTCAGTGTGTGTGGAACCCGTACCCCAGTGAGAGTCAGTGTGTGTGGGACCCGTACCCCAGTGAGAGTCAGTGTGTGTGGAACCCGTACCCCAGTGAGAGTCAGTGTGTGTGGAACCCGTACCCCAGTGAGAGTCAGTGTGTGTGAGACCCGTACCCCAGTGAGAGAGTCAGTGTGTGTGGAACCCGCGCCCCAGTGAGAGTCAGTGTGCCCCAGTGAGAGTCAGTGTGTGTGGAACCCGTACCCCAGTGAGAGAGTCAGTGTGTGTGGAACCCGCGCCCCAGTGAGAGTCAGTGTGTGTGCAACCCGTACCCCAGGGAGAGTCAGTGTGTGTGGAGCCCGTACCACAGTGAGAGTCAGTGTGTGTGGAATCCGTACCCCAGTGAGAGGCAGTGTGTGTTGAACTCGTTCCCAGTGAGAGTCTGGGTGTGTGGAACCCGTACCCCAGTGAGAGTCAGTGTGTGTGGAACCCGTACCCCAGTGAGAGTCAGTGTGTGTGGAACCCGTACCCCAGTGAGAGTCAGTGTGTGTGGAACCCGTACCCCAGTGAGAGTCAGTGTGTGTGGAACCCGTACCCCAGTGAGAGTCAGTGTGTGTGGAACCCGTACCCCAGTGAGAGCCAGTGTGTGTGGAACCCGTACCACAGTGAGAGTCCGTGTGTGTGGAACCCGTATCCCAGTGAGAGTCTGTGCGTGGAACCCGTACCCCAGTGAGAGTCAGTGTGTGTGGAACCCGTACCCCAGTGAGAGTCAGTGTGTGTGGAACCCGTACCCCAGTGAGAGTCAGTGTGTGTGGAACCCGTACCCCAGTGAGAGTCAGTGTGTGTGGAACCCGTACCCCAGTGAGTGTCAGTGTGTGTGGAACCCGTTCCCCAGTGAGAGTCAGTGTGTGTGGAACCCGTACCCCAGTGAGAGTCAGTGTGTGTGGAACCCGTTCCCAGTGAGAGTCAGTGTGTGTGGAACCCGTACCCCAGTGAGAGTCAGTGTGTGTGGAACACAGACCCCAGTGAGAGTCAGTGTGTGTGGAACCGGTTCCCAGTGAGAGTCAGTGTGTGTGGAATCCGTACCCCAGTGAGCGCCAGTGTGTGTGGACCCCGTACCCCAGTGAGAGTAAAGGTGTGTGGAACCCGTACCCCAGTGAGAGTCAGTGTGTGTGGACCCCGTACCCCAGTGAGCGTCAGTGTGTGTCGAATCCGTACCCCAGTGAGAGTCAATGTGTGTGGAACCCGTACCCCAGTGAGAGTCAGTGTGTGGAGCCCGTATCCCAGTGAGAGTCAGTGTGTGTGTGTAACCCGTACCACAGTGAGAGTCCGTGTGTGTGGAACCCGTATCCCAGTGAGAGTCAGTGCGTGGAACCCGTACCCCAGTGAGAGTCAGTGTGTGTGGAACCCGTACCCCAGTGAGAGTCAGTGTGTGTGGAACCCGTACCCCAGTGAGAGTCAGTGTGTGTGGAATCCATACCCAGCGTGAGTCAGTGTGTGTGGAACCCGTACCCCAGTGAGTGTCAGTGTGTGTGGAACCCATACCCCAGTGAGAGTCAGTGTGTGTGGAACCCGTACCCCAGTGAGAGTCAGTGTGTGTGGAACCCGTACCCCAGTGAGAGTCAGTGTGTGTGGAACCGGTTCCCAGTGAGAGTCAGTGTGTGTGGAATCCGTACCCCAGTGAGAGTCAGTGTGTGTGGACCCCGTACCCCAGTGAGAGTCAGTGTGTGTGGAACCGTACTCCAGTGAGAGTCAGTGTGTGTGGAGCCCGTATCCCAGTGAGAGTCAGTGTGTGTGGAGCCCATACCCCAGTGAGAGTCAGTGTGTGGAACCCGTTCCCAGTGAGAGTCAGTGTGTGTGGAACCCGTACCCCAGTGAGAGTCAGTGAGTGTGGAACCCGTTCCCAGTGAGAGTCAGTGTGTGTGGAACCGGTTCCCAGTGAGAGTCAGTGTGTGTGGAATCCGTACCCCAGTGAGAGCCAGTGTGTGTGGAACCCGTATCCCAGTGAGAGTCAGTGTGTGTGGAACCCGTACCCCAGTGAGAGTCAGTGTGTGTGGAACCGGTTCCCAGTGAGAGTCAGTGTGTGTGGAACCGGTTCCCAGTGAGAGTCAGTGTGTGTGGAATCCGTACCCCAGTGAGAGCCAGTGTGTGTGGAACCTGTACCCCAGTGAGAGTCAGTGTGTGTGGAACCCGTACCCCAGTGAGAGTCAGTGTGTGTGGAACCCGTACCCCAGTGAGAGTCAGTGTGTGGAACCCGTACCCCAGTGAGAGTCAGTGTGTGGAACCCATATTTCTGTGTGCGTTCCTGTTCCCGCACCGCAATGTACCTCTCTGCTACACCTTTATCAGTGATTATCAGTGGAGCATTGGTCTAGAATGTTCTTTTTGTTTTACCCACCTCCAGCAAACAAGCACAAGCCATGGATTGAGGCTGAATACCAGGGCATCGTGATGGAGAATGATCGAACTGTTTTACTCAATCCCCCGCTTTTTGCCATTGACAAGGATGCGCCTCTACACTATGCAGGTACAGGGGCACTAATGATACTTTTGAGGGCATTGCACTCTTTTTCTTTTAGAAAATATTTTATTGAGGCATTTAGAATTTTAACATTCTAAATAACAGAGCAGTCCCGCACACGCAAAAAATCCACAATAACATACCCAACCTACCCCCTAACTCCTAGCTATCCATATATTAGATTCCCTGCCCTTATTCTTCACTTCCATGCCTCCCCATTCTCCAGCCCCCCGCCCCCCTCCTGCTGACAGTCACTTTTCCTTAAAGAAGTCGATGAGTGGCTGCCAGCTCTGAGCTAACCCCTGGAATGAACCCCTTATGGCGAACTTAATCTCTCCAGCCTGAGAAACCCTGCCATGTCACTGTCCCACACCCCCGAGTTTAGAGCCCCCGAGTCCCTCCATCCCAGAAAAATCCATCTCCGGACCACCAGGGAGGCAAAGGCCAAAACGCCGACCCCTCTTCCCCACCCCAGGCTCCCGGATCTTCCGACACTCCAAATATTGCCACCTCTGAACTCGGAGTCTCCCTCCCTTCCAGGACCTCGGACATGACATCCGCAAATCCCTGACAAAATCCCTCAGCTTCGGACACGCCCAGAACATGTGTACATGATTCGCCGGACTTCCCCCGCACCGCCCACATCGGCCCTTCACCTCCTCAAAAAGCCTCCTCATCCGGGCCACAGTTATATGAGCCCTGTGGACCACCTTGAACTGGATCAGGCTAAGCCTGGCACACGACGAGGATGAATTGACTCCCTGCCCTCTGCCACCTCCTAAAGCCCCCATCCAGTCCCCCCCGGAGCGAACCGGTGATTGTCACAGATCGGTGACCACACCGACGCCCCCTCCAGTCTCATGTGCTGTCTCCATTGCCCCCACACCCTCAGGGCTGCTACTACCACTGGGCTTGTGGAGTACCAGGCCGGCGAGAACGGCAGAGGTGCCGTTAACAGAACCTCCAGACTCGTGCCCTTACAAGATTCCGCCTCCACTTGCTCCCACACCGACCCCTCCCCACTACCCTTTTCCTAATCATCAAAATATTGGCTGCCCAGTAATTGTTAATAAACTTCGAAAGGGCCCCCTCACCACACCCCCACTTAAGAAGGACCTTCTTCACCCTCAGGGCTTTCCTGGCCCATATAAAACCGGAGATCGCCGCGTGAGTCCAGGTCCGGGATCTTCCCCAGTACCCGTCTAACAACCTCAACGTCGTCCCAGTTCGGGGCATGTATATTTACCAATACCACGGCCATTCCCTCCAATTTCCCACTAACCATAACATATCTACTCCCCCGGGTCCGCCTCTATATTCCCCACCTCGAATGCCACCCGCTTATTGACCAAGATTACCACACCCCTCGTTTTAAAGTCTAATCCTGAATGAAACACTTGCCCGACCCATCACTTCCTTAACCTAACTGGCCCCCCACCTTCAGATGTGTCTCCTGCAACAGGGCCACGTCCCCCTTCAGTTGCTTCAAGTGCGCGAATACACGGGCTCTTTTGACTGGCCCATTCAGTCCCCGAACGCTCCACGTGACCCGCCCCCTCCCCTGCCGATCAACCATAACCTCTCCTAGCCCAGTCTGCGACCCATGCCCCGCACCGCCCCTGATCCGCCCTCAGGCAACTACCGTCATCAACCCTCCTCCTCCTCCACCTTGAAAGGCCCCTCCCCGTCAGCAGTCTAGTTCCCCCCCCCCTAACCCCCCACTCCCCCTCCCGTCCCCCCCCCCACATCGGTTTTCAGCTCACCCCCCACTTTGCTTCCATGAACTAGCCCACCCAGCTAGCCTAGCAGCCCCCTCTTCAATGGCGCCTAGCATCTTACCCTGTACTGGCTCCCCTCCCCCTGCTCTTAGTGCAAACATTCGAAACAATCAAAACAAAGGCAAGAAGTAAAAACAAACAAACCATTCCTCCCAAGGTCCGAACCCAAAAGACCCACCCCTCCTCCCTTTACAAAGAACTATATATCAGCCTAACCCCAAACAGATCCCCAAAAATATAAAGAAACAAGCAAAACCCCCGAAATAAATCCAAACAACGCAAACCCAAAGTATTTACAGAACATAGATCAGGGGCGAGATTCTCCGACCCCCCGCCGGGTTGGAGAATCGCCGGGGGCTGGCGTGAATCCCGCCCCCGCCAGTTGCCGAATTCTCCAGCACCAGAGATTCGGCGGGGGCGGGAATCGCGCCGCGCCCCCCCTGGCGATTCTCCGGCCTGGATGGGCCGAAGTCCCGCTGCTAGAATGCCTGTCCCGACGGCGTGGATTAAACCACCTCTCTTACCGGCGGGACAAGGCGGCGCGGGCGGGCTCCGGGGTCCTGGGGGGGCGCGGGGCGATCGGTCCCCGGGGGGGCCCCCACGGTGGCCTGGCCCGCGATCGGGGCCCACCGATCCGCGGGTGGGCCTCTGCTGTGGGGGCACCCTTTTCCTTCCGCCTTCGCCACGGCCTCCACCATGGCGGAGACGGAAGAGACCCCCGCCACTGCGCATGCGCGGGGATGCAGTGAGCGGCCGCTGACGCTCCCGCGCATGCGCCGCCCGGCAATGTCATTTCCACGCCAGCTGGCGGGGCACCAAAGGCCTTTCCCGCCAGCTGGCTGGCGGAAATCAGTCCGGCGCGGGCCTAGTCCCTCAAGGTTAGGGCTCGGCCGGTCAAGATGCGGAGGATTCCGCACCTTTGGGGCGGTGCGATGACGGACTGATTTGCGCCGTTTTTGGCGCCGGTCGGCGGACATCGTGCCGATTTCGGAGAATTTCGCTCCAGATCTCCTCAGTCATAGCTCAAGGTCCTTCTTCTCCTGCCAGGCAATTCTTCTTCATAAAGTCCGCTGCCTCCACCGCAGAGTCAAAGTACAACTCCTGGCCCCCATAGGCGGGCCGGGTACAGTAGACCAAACTTTATGCCCTTCTTGTACAGGGCCGGCTTGACCTTATTAAAGGTCGCACCCCTCTTTGCGAGCTCTTCTCCCAGGTCCTGGTACACCCAGATCTCGACATCTTCCCAAGTGCATCGCCTCGTCTGCCTGGCCCACCTCATAATGCGTTCCTTTTCCAGGAACCGATGCAATCGTACCACCATCGCCCTCGCAGGCTCCCCCCCCCCCCCCCCCACTCCCACCCCCAGGCTTGCGCATTATTGCCCTGTGGGCCCGACCCACCTCCAGTGGTCAATCTAACACACCATCCCCAAGCAGCTTCTCTTTGCATCTTCCCAACAAACGCACCCGCATCCGATCCTTCGATTCCCTCCGGCAGATCCACGATCCGGATGTTCTGCCTCCGAAAACAATTTTCCAGGTCCTGCATTTTCTCCAGCAGTCGCTTCTGCTGGCCACACAGCATCCCAATCTCTGCTGACATCGAGGTGGACTGTTTCTCCTGCTCCCCCGCCAGCTCCTCCTGCTCCCCCGCCAGCTCCTCCAACCTCTGGGTCGCCTGTCCCGGGACTGCCAGATTGAAATGATATAGGATATTTTTAAATGTTTGTACAATGGGAATGAACAGGAAGGGGTTTGGGTCCATTGGGAATGTGTGCAGTGGGGGTGAACGGGAAGGGGTTTGGATCCATTGGGATTGCGTACAATGGGAGTGAACAGGAAGGGGTTTTGGTCCATTGGGAATGTATACAGATTGGAAATTAGCAAACGTGACACCACTATTTAAAAAAGGAGGTAGGCAGAAAGCGGGTAATTATAGGCCAGTGAGTTTAACCTCGGTAGTAGGGAAGATGCTGGAATCCATCATCAAGGAAGAAATAGCGAGTCATCTGGATGGAAATTGTCCCATTGGGCAGACGCAGCATGGGTTCATAAAGGGCAGGTCGTGCCTAACTAATTCAGTGGAATTTTTTGAGGACATTACCAGTGCGGTAGATAACGGGGAGCCAATGGATGTGGTATATCTGGATTTCCAGAAAGCCTTTGACAAGGTGCCACACAAAAGGTTACTGCATAAGATAAAGATGCATGGCATTAAGGGGAAAGTAGTAGCATGGAGAGAGGATTGGTTAATTAATAGAAAGCAAAGAGTGGGGATTAATGGGTGTTTCTCTGGTTGGCAATCAATAGATAGTGGTGTCCCTCAGGGATCAGTGTTGGGCCCACAATTGTTCACAATTTACATTGATGATTTGGAGCTGGGGACCAAGGGCAATGTGTCCAAGTTTGCAGACGACACTAAGATGAGTGTAAAGCAAAAAGTGCAGAGGATACTGCAAGTCTGCAGAGCGGGGATAGGCTAAGTGAATGGGCTAGGGTCTGGCAGATGGAATACAATGTTGACAAATGTGAGGTTATCCATTTTGGTAGGAATAACAGCAAAAGGGATTATTATTTAAATGATAAAATATTAAAACATGCTGCTGTGCAGAGAGACCTGGGTGTGCTAGTGCATGAGTCGCAAAATGTGGGTTTACAGGTGCAACAGGTGATTAAGAAGGCAAATGGAATTTTGTCCTTCATTGCTAGAGGGATGGAGTTTAAGACTAGGGAGGTTATGCTGCAATTGTATAAGGTGTTAGTGAGGCCACACCTGGAGTATTGTGTTCAGTTTTGGTCTCCCTTACTTGAGAAAGGATGTACTGCAGAAAGGAGGGTGTGCAGAGGAGATTCATTAGGTTAGTCCCAGAGCTGAAGGGGTTGGATTACGAGGAGAGGTTGAGTAGACTGGGACTGTACTCGTTGGAATTTAAAAGGATGAGGGGGGATCTTATAGAAACATATAAAATTATGAAGGGAATAGATAGGATAGATGCGGGCAGGTTGTTTCCACTGGCTGGTGAAAGCAGAACTAGGGGGCATAGCCTCAAAATAAGGGGAAGTAGATTTAGGACTGAGTTTAGGAGGAATTTCTTCACCCAAAGGGTTGTGAATCTATGGAATTCCTTGCCCAGTGAAGCAGTAGAGGCTCCTTCATTAAATGTTTTTAAGATAAAGATAGATAGTTTTTTGAAGAATAAAGGAATTAAGGGTTATGGTGTTCGGGCTGGAAAGTGGAGCTGAGTCCACAAAAGATCAGCCATGATCTCATTGAATGGTGGAGCAGGCTCGAGGGGCCAGATGGCCTACTCCTGCTCCTAGTTCTTATGTTCTTAAGTGAACGGGAAGGGGTTTGGGTCCATTGGGAATGTGTACATTGGGAGTAAAGAGGAAGGGGTTTGGGTCCATTGGGATTGTGTACAATGGGAATGAAGGGGAAGATGTTTGGATCCATTGGGAATGTGTACAGTGGGAGTGAAGGGGAAGGGGTTTGGGTCCATTGGGAATGTGTACAATGGGAGTGAACGGGAAGTGTTTGGGTCCATTGGGAATGTGTACATTGGGAGTGAAGGGGAAGGGGTTTGGGTCCATTGGGAATGTGTACAGTGGGAGTGAATGGGAAGGGGTTCGGGTCCATTGGGATTATGTTAAGTGGGAGTGAACGGGAAGGGGTTTGGGTCCATTGGGATTGTGTACAGTGGGAGTGAAGGGGAAGGGGTGTGGGTCCATTGGGATTGTGTACAGTGGGAGTGAAGGGGAAGGGGTTTGGGTCCATTGGGATTGTGTACAATGTGAGTGAACGGGAAGTGATTTGGATCCATTTGAGATTGTGTACAATGGGAGTGAAGGGGAAGGGGTGTGGGTCCATTGGAATTGTGTACAGTGGGAGTGAAGGGGAAGGGGTTTGGGTCCATTGGGAATATGTACAGTGGGAGTGAACGGGCAGGGTTTGGGTCCATTGGGATTGTGTACAGTGGGAATGAACGGGAAGGGTTTGGGTCAATTGGGAATGTGTATAGTGGGAGTGAGCAGGAAGGGGTTTGGGTCCAGTGGGAGAGAGCGGGAAAGGGTTTGGGTCCAGTGGGAGTGAGCGGGAAGGGTTTTGGGTCCAGTGGGAGTGAGCTGGAAGGGGTTTGGGTCCAGTGGGAGTGAGCGGGAAGGGGTTTGGGTCCAGTGGGAGTGAGCAGGAAGGGGTTTGGGTTCAGTGGGAGTGAGCAGGAAGGGGTTTGGGTCCAGTGGGAGTGAGCAGGAAGGGGTTTGGGTCCAGT
This sequence comes from Scyliorhinus torazame, assembly GCF_047496885.1. Lineage (NCBI taxonomy): Eukaryota > Metazoa > Chordata > Chondrichthyes > Carcharhiniformes > Scyliorhinidae > Scyliorhinus > Scyliorhinus torazame. The sequence goes on from NC_092722.1 coordinate 87,953,726, forward strand.
GGGAGTGAGCGGGAAGGGGTTTGGGTCCAGTGGGAGTGAGCGGGAAGGGGTTTGGGTCCAGTGGGAGTGAGCGGGAAGGGGTTTGGGTCCAGTGGGAGTGAGCGGGAAGGGGTTTGGGTCCAGTGGGAGTGAGCTGGAAGGGGTTTGGGTCCAGTGGGAGTGAGCGGGAAGGGGTTTGGGTCCAGTGGAAGTGAGCGGGAAGGGGTTTGGGTACAGTGGGAGTGAGCGGGAATGGGTTTGGGTCCAGTGGGAGTGAGCAGGAAGAGGTTTAGGTCCAGTGGGAGTGAGCAGGAAGGGGATTTGGTCCAGTGGGAGTGAGCAGGAAGGGGTTTGGGTCCAGTGGGAGTGAGCTGGAAGGGGTTTTGGTCCAGTGGGAGTGAGCAGGAAGGGTTTGGGTTCAGTGGGAGTGAGCAGGAAGGGGTTTGTGTCCAGTGGGAGTGAGCGGGAAGGGTTTCTGTTGTGTTGTGGTTCTGCACTCAGTTTCTGACACACTTCTCCAACAGGGGAGATATGTGGCTTCAAAATCCATGGACAGAACATTCCGTTCGAGGCAGTGGTCCTCGACAAGATGACGGGCGAGGGTCTGATTCGAGCAAAAGAACCCGTGGACTGTGAATCGCAGAAGGAACACGCTTTCACTATCCAGGCACATGACTGCGGAGAGGGTCCTGAGAAATCGAATGTGAAAAGATCTCATAAGTATATCAGAGGGTCTTTGCATGGGTATATAGTGGGGTATGGGGGTTATACTCTCTGGGTAATGGGGCAGGAGCTCTACATTGTATCTGTCCCGAGGAGTACTCGATGCTGCCACTGGGAATACATTGGGCTGTTTACACTGTCAGGGTAATGTAATGGGAGCTCTGTATTTATTGTAAAGTGGATGAAACTGTAGGATGGTTATCATGCTCTCCCTCGGTCAGAGCCACCGGGCAGGATTCTCCAATCCCACGGCAGAGTGTCCACGCCGTCGTAAGCGCTGTCGCGTTTTACGACGGCGTGAACGGGCCGCTCCCACGACTAGTTCTGGCTCCTCCAGGGGGCCAGCACGGCACTGGAGCGGTTCGCACCGCTCCAACTGCAGATCCCGGCGCAAACTGTGCGCCGCGGGATCCGCGCATGCGCAGTGGCACCGGTGCCAACGCGTGCATGCGCTGGGTTCAGTGGGAGTGAGCGGGAAGGGGTTTGGGTCCAGTGGGAGTGAGCGGGAAGGGGTTTGGGTCCAGTGGGAGTGAGCTGGCCTTCAACGCGCCGGCCCCGACGCAACATTACGCAGGACTACAGGGGCCGGCGCGTAGGAAAGTAGGGCCCCAGCCACAGAGGCCGGCCCGCTGATCGGTGGGCCCTGATCGCGGGCCAGGCCACACCGGAGCCCCTCCTCCCAGGGTCGGACCCCCTCGCCAAAGGCCCCCACCCGACCCTTACAAGCCGAGGTCCCACCGGCCCAGAGCAGGTTAGAATGGTGCCGGCGGGACTCGGCCCATCCGGGCCGGAGAATCATGGCTGATCATCCAACTCAATAACCTGTTCCCGCCTTCCCCCCCATATCCTTTGATCCCCTTTGCCCCAAGTGCAAAACTAACCCTTTCATGAAAACATGCAACTTTTTAGCCTCAACGCCTTTCTGTGGTAGCGAAGTCCCAGGCTGACCACTCTCTGGATAAAGAAATTTCTCCTCTCTGTCCTAAATGGTCTACCCTGTATCCTCAGACTGTGGCCCCTGGTTCTGGACACCCCCACCATTGGGAATATACTTCTGAACCTGCACTGACGTAGTCCTGTTAGAATTTTAGAAGTTTCCATTAGATTCCACCACCCCCGCCCCCTCATTCTTCTGAACTCCAGTGAATACGATCCAACCTATTCGATCTCTCCTTACACGTCAGTCCTGCCATCCCAGGAATCAGTCTGGTAAACCTTTGCTGCACTTCCTCCATAGCAAGAACATCCTTCCTCAGATAAGGAGCCCAAGGGCGTGATTCAACAGAAACATTTCTTGTGGCGTGTTTTTCAGGGAGTTTCCCGCTGGATCTGCCGGCGAGTTTCCCACCGCTATTCAATGACACTTAGTCACTTTTTTGGGGCCCTGGGGAAGTTTCTCACCAGGGTAGCCCACAATCACAACTTTTTTTAGCACTGGGGAGCTGAACTCGGATCATGCCGCCATTTTAAGCTTGAGTCCCCCACACCCCCCTCCCATTGGAAATGTCACCCACACATACATGGGCACTACTCCACCCCACCCCAAGTGAAGACAACCTGCTTACAGGGTCCCCCCCTCTTCAGGCCCCCTCCACCTGTCACCCCGGCAATCTCTCAGAGATCCGTACTTACCCAACACACCCACGCCCTTCGTACCCCCCCCTCCACCCTCTTTTTATGGGCAACCCCCCCCCCCCCCCCTCGGCCCCATAGCATTTGAAGTGCCAAACTGGCACGTGGACAGTGCTCCTGCCAGCTTGGCAGTACCACCTGGGCACCTTGGCACGTTTCAGAGAGAGGGCCAGGGGGTCAGTCACCCTGCACTATCGCTGACAGCCAGGGGTCTCTGATAGCCCAGGAGACCCCCCCCCCAGGTTCCATTGTTTGTGTGGACCAGTGCTGAACGGCGCCCAGCTGCGGCCTCGCTGCGGAGACCGGTAGATTCCTAGGTTTGCCCAATCAGTTTAAAACCGACTCAAGCCGTTTGGTCCCGCCCCTTTTGGAGAGCTTCTGATTCCGATGATTCGCGGGACTTGGGTAGAACCCGCGAGGCGTGAAGGCTGCCAGGAAACCCGCGGGAGGCCTCTCCTGCAATCCACCGGCCGCATCTCGCTCGGGCTAGTGCACAACACGACCGGTGGGCCGCGCCCTAAAACTACACAGGCCAGGTGTGGCCTCACCAAGGCCCGATATAATTGCAGCAAGGCGTCCCTGCTCCTGTACTTGAATCCGCTCACCATGAAGACCATTTGCCTACTTCACCCCCTGCTGCACCTGCATGCTTACCTTCAGCGACTGGTGGATGAGGACACCCAGGTCCCACTGCACACTTCCTTCTCCCAATTTAGTCATTCAGGTAATAATTGGCTTTCCTGTTTTTTTGCTACCAAAGCTGACAACCTCACATTAATCCACATTAGACTGCATCTGCCGTGCATTAGCCCGCTCATTCAACTGGTCCAAATCCCGCTGAAGCCTCTCTGCGTTCTCCTCGTAGCTCACCCCAACCCATCCAGCCTTGAGCCATCTGCAAATTTGGGAATATTGTCCAGAATTCTTCGGGCCTCAGGATCCTCTTTTTCAAAAAAAATGTAATTTAATTCAAACATATTCAAAAATACAAAAGCATAAATAAATTGAAGAACATTCTCCACAGTTCACAGTTTTTCCCTTTTTCATCACCCCCCGCCCCCCCACCAGACCATGATGAACAATTTCTTGGACATAGTCATGAACAGCCCCACCCTATCTCAAAGCCCTCAGCTGATTCTCTCAATTCGGACTTCATCTTCTCCAGCCGGAGAAAGTTGGACAGGTTGCCGAACCAGGCCATCACCTCCAGCAGTGTTGTCGACCGCCATTCCAGAAGAATCTTCGCAGGGCAGCTAGAGAGGCGAAGGCCACGACGTCTGCCTTCCACCCCTCCATCAGAACCTGCATTTCCCAAACCCCCAAAATCACCACCAAAGGGTCTGGCTCAACCTCGACCCCCACTATCTTCGATAACATAGAACATAGAAAATACAGCACAGAACAGACCCTTCGGCCCACGATATTTGTGCTGAACTTTTGTCCTAGGTTAAGAACAAATTAATCTATACCCCATATTCTATCGTAATCCATGTACCTATCCAATAGCCGCTTGAAGGTCCCTAATGTTTCCGACTCAACTACTTCCACAGGCAGTGCATTCCATGCCCCCACTACTCTCTGGGTAAAGAACCTACCTCTGACATCCCCCTATACCTTCCACCTTTCACCTTAAATTTATGTCCCCTTGTAATGGTGTGTTCCACCTGGGGAAAAAGTCTCTGACTGTCTACTCTATCTATTCCCCTGATCACCTTATAAACCTCTATCAAGTCGCCCCGCATCCTTCTCCGTTCTAATGAGAAAAGGCCTAGCACCCTCAACCTTTCCTCGTAAGACCTACTCTCCATTCCAGGCAACATCCTGGTAAATCTCCTTTGCTCCTTTTCCAAAGCTTCCACATCCTTCCTAAAATGAGGCGACCAGAACTGTACACAGTACTCCAAATGTGGCCTTACCAAGGTTTTGTACAGCTGCATCATCACCTCTCGGCTCTTAAATTCAATCTCTCTGCTAACGAACGCTCACTCACCATAGGCTGTCTTCACAGCTCCATCCACTTGAGTGGCAACTTTCAAAGATCTATAAACATAGACCCCAAGATCTCTCTGCTCCTCCACATTGCCAAGAACCCTACCATTAACCCTGTATTCCGCATTCATATTTATCCTTCCAAAATGGACAACCTCACACTTTTCAGGGTTAAACTCCATCTGCCACTTCTCAGCCCAGCTCTGTATCCTATCTATGTCTCTTTGCAGCCGACAACAGCCGTCCTCACTATCTACAACTCCACCAATCTTCGTATCGTCTGCAAATTTACTGATCCACCCTTCAACTCCCTCATCCAAGTGTTATGGGCGAGACGTTTTCAGAACCCCAAAATGTATCATGGAGTTCAGCCTACATAGAACATAGGACATAGAACGATACAGCGCAGTACAGGCCCTTCGGCCCACGATGTTGCACCGAAACAAAAGCCATCTAACCTACACTATGCCATTATCATCCATATGCTTATCCAATAAACTTTTAAATGCCCTCAATGTTGGCGAGTTCACTACTGTTGCAGGTAGGGCATTCCACGGCCACACCACTCTTTGCGTAAAGAACCCACCTCTGACCTCTGTCCTATATCTATTACCCCTCAGTTTAAAGCTATGTCCCCTCATGCTAGCCATTTCCATCCGCGGGAGAAGGCTCTCACTGTCCACCCTATCTAACCCCCTGATCATTTTGTATGCCTCTATTAAGTCTCCTCTTAACCTTCTTCTCTCTAATGAAAACAACCTCATGTCCATCAGCCTTTCCTCATAAGATTTTCCCTCCATACCAGGCAACATCCTGGTAAATCTCCCCTGCACCCGCTCCAAAGCTTCCATGTCCTTCCTATAATGCGGTGACCAGAACTGTACGCAATACTCCAAATGCGGCCGTACCAGAGTTTTGTACAGCTGCAACATGACCTCATGACTCCGGAACTCAATCCCTCTACCAATAAAGGCCAACACTCCATAGGCCTTCTTCACAACCCTATCAACCTGGGTGGCAACTTTCAGGGATCTATGCACATGGACATCTAGATCCCTCTGCTCATCCACACTTTCAAGAACTTTACCATTAGCCAAATATTCCGCATTCCTGTTATTCCTTCCAAAGTGAATCACCTCACACTTCTCTACATTAAACTCCATTTGCCACCTCTCAGCCCAGCTCTGCAGCTTATCTATGTCCCTCTGTAACCTGCTACATCCTCCCGCACTGTCGACAACACCACCGACTTTAGTGTCGTCTGCAAATTTACTCACCCACCCTTCTGCGCCCTCTAGGTCATTGATAAAAATGACAAACACCAACGGCCCCAGAACAGATCCCTGTGGTACGCCACTTGTAACTGAACTCTATTCTGAACATTTCCCATCAACCACCACCCTCTGTCTTCTTTCAGCTAGCCAATTTCTGATCCACCTCTCTAAATCACCCTCAATCCCCAGCCTCCGTATTTTCTGCAATAGCCTACCGTGGGGAACCTTATCAAACGCTTTACTGAAATCCATATACACCACATCAACTGCTCTACCCTCGTCTACCTGTTCAGTCACCTTCTCAAAGAACTCGATAATGTTTGTGAGGCATGACCTACCCTTCACAAAGCCATGCTGACTATCCCTAATCATATTATTCCTATCTAGATGATTATAAATCTTGTCTCTTATAATCCCCTCCAAGACGTTACCCACAACAGACGTGAGGCTCACCGGTCTATAGTTGCCGGGGTTGTCTCTACTCCCCTTCTTGAACAAAGGGACCACATTTGCTATCCTCCAGTCCTCTGGCACTATTCCTGTAGCCAATGATGACATAAAAATCAAAGCCAAAGGCCCAGCAATCTCTTCCCTGGCTTCCCAGAGAATCCTAGGATAAATCCCATTAGGCCCCGGGGACTTATCTATTTTCAGCCTGTCCAGAATTGCCAACACCTCTTCCCTACGTACCTCAATGCCATCTATTCTAATAGCCTGGGTCTCAGCATTCTCCTCCACAACATTATCTTTTTCCTGAGTGAATACTGACGAAAAATATTCATTTAGTATCTCGCCTATCTCTTCAGACTCCACGCACAACTTCCCATCCCTGTCCTTGACTGGCCCTACTCTTTCCCTAGTCATTCTTTTATTCCTGACATACCTATAGAAAGCTTTTGGGTTTTCCTTGATCCTACCTGCCAAATACTTCTCATGTCCCCTCCTTTTCTTGTCTTAGCTCTCTCTTTAGATCCTTCCTCACTACCTTGTAACTATCAATCGCCCCAACTGAAACTTCACACCTCATCTTCACAGAGGCCTCCTTCTTCCTCTTAACAAGAGATTCCACTTCCTTGGTAAACCACGGTTCCTTCGCTCGACGCCTTCCTCCCTGTCTGACCGGTACGTACTTATCAAGAACACGCAGTAGCTGATCCTTGAACAAGCTCCACTTATCCAGTGTGTCCAACACTTGCAGCCTACTTCTCCACCTTATCCCCCCCAAGTCACGTCTAATGGCATCATAATTTCCCTTCCCCCAGCTATAACTCTTGCCCTGCGGTGTATACTTATCCCTTTCCATCACTAACGTAAACGTCACCGAATTGTGGTCACTGTCCCCAAAGTGCTCTCCTACCTCCAAATCTAACACCTGGCCTGGTTCATTACCCAAAACCAAATCCAAAGTGGCCTCGCCTCTTGTTGGCCTGTCAACATATTGTGTCAGGAAACCCTCCTGCACACATTGTACAAAAAACGACCCATCTAATGTACTCGAACTATATCTTTTCCAGTCAATATTTGGAAAGTTAAAGTCTCCCATAATAACTACCCTGTTACTTTCGCTCTTATCCAGAATCATCTTCGCCATCCTTTCCTCTACATCCCTAGAACTATTAGGAGGCCTATAGAAAACTCCCAACAGGGTGACCTCTCCTTTCCTGTTTCTAACCTCAGCCCATACTACCTCGGAAGAAGAGTCCCCATCTAGCATCCTCTCTGCCACCGTAATACTGCTCTTGACTAGCAGCGCCACACCTCCCCCTCTTTTGCCTCCTTCTCTGAGCTTACTAAAACACCTAAACCCCAGAACCTGCAACATCCATTCCTGTCCCTGCTCTATCCATGTCTCCGAAATGGCCACAACATCGAAGACCCAGGTACCAACCCATGCTGCCAGTTCCCCTACCTTATTTCGTATACTCCTGGCATTGAAGTAGACACACTTCAAACCACCTACCTGAACACTGGCCCCCTCCTGCAAAGTCAAATCTGTGCTCCTGACCTCTATACTCTCATTCTCCCGTACCTCTCCCTTTAATGGATTTGTTGCTTTTCCGAGCACGCGGCTTTTCCCTAGGTGTGGGATTACAATTATGGACACGTGGGTTTTTTGAACACAAAACACCGTTTATTCCATGAACTCAACTTAACATCTTAAATAAACATTGGATCTCTTAAAACCCCTTACTTCAAAGATAACTCAGAAAATATTGCAACAGTAAATTATTCCTTAAAATGTTCCTTCAAACTTCCAAGAGACTTAATACCTTTAAACAGTATCACATCAGGTTAAAGGATATATATATTTTCTGTAGAATGGCAGAGATATATTAGATTGGGTGACTTCAGCTGCAGCACCTTGCTTTCTTCATGCAGCTCTCTGGAAACCCACAGACACACCCAAACTGCTTTCTCAAACCTGGCTTTCTCCCTTCTAAGCAGATCACAGCAAACCAGAACTTCTCAAGCTGCTGTGTCAAACTGGCTTTCTACTTTTAAACTGCTCTCAGCAAAACCAGCCAGGCATTTTTTAAACTGCAAAACCAAACTGCAAAATGGCTGAACTGAGCTGAGCTCCACCCACTCTATGACATCACTTTTTTCTTAAAGGTACATTGCTTAAACATCCATGTCTTAAAGGTACCCTTACATGACACCTCCCCCCAAGGAAAAAAACCCCATCAACTTCAAGATGGTTTCATTTTTCACTTTTGCACCATCCACTAAGAAATGTACACAGTAAATATACCTTTTCGTTTTTTTAAAGAAAACAACACACGCAAACAGGTATAATAATATGGTCCATTTTTCTTTGTTCTTCTTCCTCCAACCAAAATGCTTCTCGATTGACAGTCTATTTGAACAAAGTCTTTGCACGATCCATCCATTCCTCTACTCCTCGACATTTCTCTTTAGAATCAGATATTTTCGTTCAATCTGACCACAGAGTCCCTTGCAATTCTCCAATACAGGAACATTGGTGATCACAGCTTTCAGGCAGTCAAATGCCTGTTGAAAGTCCGCTGTCCATTGAAATTTTTTAGGTTTCTTTAACAAGTCCACCAGTGGAGTAACATAGAATTTACAGTGCAGAAGCCCATCGAGTCTGTACCGGCTCTTGGGAAGAGCACCCCACCCAAGGTCAACACCTCCACCCTATCCCCATAACCCAGTAACCCCACCCAACACTAAGGGCAATTTTGGACACGAAGGGCAATTTAGCATAGCCAATCCACCTAACCTGCACATCTTTGGACTGTGGGAGGAAACCGGAGCACCCGGAGGAAACCCACGCACACACGGGGAGGATGTGCGGACTCCACACGGACAGTGACCCAAGCCGGAATCGAACCTGGGACCCTGGAGCTGTGAAGCAATTGTACTATCCACAATGCTACCGTGCTGCCCATAACCACGCTACAAATCTTTTGCACAAAGGTTCGATCAAATTCATTCATGCTAAGAGATCGCATTATTTCCATTTGTCTTGAGAGTATCGGAAACTCCGCAAGGAAAGTGATTCGGGCTTCTCCAAATTCACTTTCGGCTAGGTTCATCACCAAACCCGCCACCTGAAGTTGATCGAAGAACTCCACACGATGTTTTAAATGTTCTTTCCATATCTGGAAGTTGGAAATAAAAGCAGATTGTCCCACTTTCTCCATGCAATCCTTCAATGGTGGGACAGGATTAAGAGTCCGTTCTTGTAACTGCATTCACCTTTCGATAGTCCACACACAACCGTTGGGTACTGTCTGGTTTAGGTACCATCACTATGGGTGAGCTCCATTGCCTGCAACCCACTTCAATTATGCCATTCTTCAGCATACTCTCAATCTCTCTGTTAACCTGTGCCAATTTTAAAGGATTAAGACTATATGGATGTTGTTTGATAGGAACAGCATTTCCCACATCTACATCATGTATAGCCATTTTAGTGCTTCTCAACGTATCTCCACAAACTTGCCCATGTGATATCAATAACTCTTTCAGGTAAGTTTGTTTTTCCTCTGGAAGGTGACTTAACAATTCATCCCAATTTTTAAGAACATCCTCATTTTCCAATTTAATTTGAGGTATGTCAAATTCACAGTCATCTGGATTTGGTTCGTCACTTTGAGTTAGAATCATTAAAACCTCCTTTTTCTCTCCTTCCCTTTCAAAGTACCTTTTAAGCATATTCACATGACACACTCGGTGAGTCTTCCTTCTATCTGGTGTTTCTACCACATAATTCACCTCACTTAATTTCCTTTCAATCTGATACGGTCCACATAACCTAGCTTTTAAAGGTTCACCTACCACTGCTAACAATACGAAAACTTAGCAACACTGGCAAAACTACGAGCTTTGGATTTCTTGTCCGCTACCCATTTCATCACATTTTGTGCAACTTTCAAATGTTGTCTAGCCAATTCACCTGCTCTATTTAATCGTTCCCTAAAATTTGACACGTAATCCAATAGTGTAATTTCCAATTTCTCACCCACCAATTTTTCTTTAATCAATTTAAGTGGTCCTCTTACCTCATGACCAAAAATTAGTTCAAACGGATTAAATTTGGTTGACTCATTAGGAGCATCCCTAATTGCAAACAATACGAATGGGATTCCTTTATCCCAATCCTCTGGATAATCTTGACAATATGCCCTCAACATTGTCTTTAATGTCTGATGCCACCTTTCTAACGCTCCCTGCGATTCTGGATTGTACGCAGTTGATTTAAATTGTTTTATTCCTAAGCTATCCATAACTTCTTTGAATAACTTTGAAGTAAAATTCGTTCCTTGATCCGATTGAATTTCTGTGGGTAGTCCATATCTAGTAAAGAATTTAAGTAACTCTGTACAATCCTTTTAGCTGTAATATTACGTACTGGAATGGCCTCTGGAAACCTAGTAGGCACATCCATTACAGTCAAAGATATTGATTCCCACTTTTTGTTTTAGGAAGCAGTCCGACACAATGAATTAGGTCCCTTGTAAAAGGTTCTTCAAATGCTGCAATGGGTATTAAGGGCGCTGGTTTTAATACAGCTTGAGGTTTCCCTATCACTTGACATGTGTGACATGATTGACAAAATTTAACTACATCTTTATGTAGTCCAGGCCAATAAAAATGTTTCTGGATTTTAGCTTGAGTTTTCCTTATTCCCAAATGACCTCCCACTGGTACCTCATGTGCAACTCGCAACACCTCCTTTCTATACCCTACCGGCAATATTACTTGGATGAACTTCTTCCCACTTTTCATCTGCCTGCAGATGTACAGGTCTCCATTTTCTCATCAAGACATCATTTTACGGTAATAACACTCCGGTATACACTCAGATTCCTCTCCCGTATATGCTTTCTCATACATCCGTTTTATTTCTACATCTTTCTGTTGTAACTCCGCCAATTTTCCTGAACTAAAAATATCCGCCTCATCCTCCACCTGTTCTTGTTCTTTTTCAACCATCTGATCAAAAATCGTTTCAGATAATTGCACTTCAACTTCATCTTCACTCTTTGATTTCTCCTCTTGTCTGAACCTGTGACTTTGCGACCTTGTTACTGCACAATCCGGAAAAATCCCAGGATATTCGTCCTTCAACACTTCAGTTGACTGATTTTCCAATGGCTTATCAACCACAGTAAGCATCACTCCCACCTGTGATCCAGCTATATTATCACCCAAGATAAACTGTATTCTTGGACAAGATAGTTTATCTATTACTCCTACTACCACTTCACCACTCTTCATTGGACTTTCCAACCGTACCTTATATAATGGAACACTACTCCTCTCACCCTGAATTCCACATATCACCACCTTTTCTGGCAACATTCTTCCCAAACTACAAAATTCCTAATCTCTTCCCATTAAAGATTGACTAGCCCCTGTATCACTTAAAATTGTGACTTCTTTACCTGCTCCTCCTGATACACATGAGTAAACTTTACCCACACAAGTAAATTTTTTAAAGACATCTGGCACCTTCTTAACAATTATGACCAGGCTGTACAATTGTTTGCACCTCCTTCGCTTCCCTAGGGCCTTCCTTTACCACTCTAACAAACCCCACTGTCTTATCCTGTTTTACCACATCAGCCTTCCCAGTGCTTTTCTTCAACCACCAACACTGTGACTTTACATGACCTAGTTTATTACAGTGAAAACATCTGAAACTTTTCATTTCTTTTCCACCCTCCTGGATTTCTTTTTTCATCTGAGGTACACTCTCTTTATTGTCTCCCATCAGATCACCTTTACCTTTACCACTTGAGTATTTCTCAAGTCCCCAGTTTCTATCCCTCACCGGCTGAAACTGATGTCGGAAACCAATCTTTGATTTATGAACTAATTCATAATCATCTGCCATTTCCGCTGCTAATCTTGCAGTTTTAACCCTCTGTTCTTCCACATGAGTTCTCACTACATCAGGAATTGAATTTTTAAACTCCTCCAAAAGTAGAATTTCTCTGAGAGCTTCATACGTTTGGTCTATTTTCAAAGCCCTTATCCACCCATCAAAAATACTCTGTTTGAGCCTTTCAAACTCCATGTATGTTTGACCAAATTCTTTCCTTAAATTTCTAAACCTTTGTCTGCAAGCTTCAGGCACTAGCTCATATGCACTTAAGATGGATTTCTTCACCTCCTCATGCATTCCAGATACCTCCTCTGGTAGTGATGCAAACACTTCACTAGCTCTACCGACCAGCTTTGTTTGAATCAGTAACACCCACATGTACTGTGGCCATTTCATTTGTTTAGCTACCTTCTCAAATGAAATGAAAAAGGCTTCCACTTCCTTCTCGTCAATCCTTGGCAATGCTTGGACATATTTAAATAGATTCCCACCAAGCCTTTGACTATGACGCTCTTTCTCACTATCTTCATCACTATCATCCAACTGTACGTTTCCCTTTACGTCTGCCAATTTTAACTGATTGTCCTATTTCATGGCCATTTTCTGAAGTTCAAACTCCCTCTCTTTATCTTTTTCCCTGATCTGTATCTCCCTTTCTTTTTCTTTTAGTTCTGCTAGGGCTATTCTTTCTTTTCTCCTTTCTTCTCTCTCCTTTTCTTTTTCCTCTCTCTTTCTCTTTCTTTTTCCTCTCTCTCACTCTCGTATGCAAGCTGCTTTGATTCTTTCTCATGTTCCATTTGTTTAATTTGCAACTGAATTTTTGCCATTTCCAATGAGTCAAACTCTATCTCAGGCAACTTTAAATGCTTAACCACCGCCATAATTACCTCATCTTTTCGCATTTTATCAGGTAATGTTAACTTGCAATGTTCTCGCCAAATCTGACAGTCTGCGTTTAGTCTCTGAAAGTAAGGTATCACGCGTTATCGTGTCCACCCCCAAAAACTTCTGAGCCTCTGAAAGAGCCATTCTTCACAACACTCTCCCCACTTAAACTAAAATACCACACCGGAAAAGCAACAATCCTTCACTGTCTTTAAGTTCACAAAAGCCAATCCAATAGATAGACTTTTATCCCCCTCGAGCCCCCAATTGTTATGGGCGAGGCGTTTTCAGAACCCCAAAATGTATCATGGAGCTCAACCAAACTCACCCTTTAATGTATTTGTTGCTTTTCCTAGCACACAGTTTGTTCCCTAGGTGTGGTATTTCAATTATGGACACGTGGGTTTTTAAAAAAATATATATTTTATTGAAATTTTTTTACCAAACAACAATTTTTTCCCTCTTACAAAGCAAACGTAACAGTGAAGAAATGTTAACAATACACAAATAACTAAACCCCATAATCGTTTGACATAAACTAAACTAAACCCCCCCCCCCCCTCCCCCCTCCCCCCCCTCCCCCCTGGGTTGCTGCTGCTGGTCATCTGTCTTCCCTCTAACGTTCCCCTAGGTAGTCGAGAAATGGCTGCCACCGCCTGGTGAACCCTTGAGCCGATCCTCTCAGGGCAAACTTTATCTGCTCCAGTTTAATGAACCCCGCCATATCGTTTACCCAGGCCTCCAGTCCGGGGGGGTTCGCCTCCTTCCACATGAGTAGGATCCTACGCCGGGCTACTAGGGACACAAAGGCCACAACGTCGGCCTCTTTCGCCTCCTGCACTCCCGGCTCTTCCGCAACTCCAAATAGAGCTAACCCCCAGCCTGGTTTGACCCGGGCCTTCACCACCCGCGAAATCACTCCCGTCACTCCCTTCCAATACCCCTCCAGTGCCGGGCACGCCCAAAACATATGTGCGTGGTTTGCCGGGCTTCACCCGCACCTCCCACATTTGTCCTCCACTCCAAAGAACCTGCTCAATCTTGCCCCCGTTATGTGTGCTCTATGTACCACCTTGAATTGAATCAGGCTAAGCCTGGCGCATGAGGAAGAGGCGTTTACCCTGCTTAGGGCATCAACCCACATACTTTCCTCAATCTCCTCCCCTAGCTCCTCTTCCCACTTTCCTTTTAATTCGCCCACCGACTCCTCCCCCTCTTCCCTCATCTCTCGATATATCTCTGACACCTTGCCCTCTCCGACCCACACCCCTGAAAGCACTCTGTCCTGAGTCCCCTGTGTCGGGAGCAACGGAAATTCCCTCACCTGTTGTCTAGTAAACGCCCTCACCTGCATATATCTCAGGAAGTTTCCCCGGGGCAACTTATACTTTTCCTCCAATGCTCCCAAGCTCGCAAAAGTCCCATCTATAAATAAATCTCCCGCCCTCCTAATTCCCAACTGGTGCCAGCTCTGAAATCCTCCATCCATTCTTCCTGGGGCGAACCTATGGTTGTTCCTGATTGGGGACCCCACCAGGGCTCCCCGCACCCCTCTCTGTCGCCTCCACTGTCCCCAGATATTCAATGTTGCCGCCACCACCGGGTTCGTGGTAAACGTTTTTGGTGAGAACGGTAGCGGCGCCGTCGCCAGCGCCTCTAAACTCGTCCCTTTACAGGACTTTCTCTCCAGTCTTTTCCACGCCGCTCCCTCACCCTCCATCATCCATTTACGTATCATTGCCACATTGGCGGCCCAATAGTAATCGCCCAAGTTCGGTAGTACCAATCCTCCTCTGTCCCTGCTACGCTGAAGGAACCCCCTCCTTACTCTCGGAACTTTCCCTGCCCACACGAAGCTCCTGTCTATTTTATTGAAAAAGGTCTTAGTGATTAGTATAGAGAGACATTGAAATACAAATAAGAACCTCGGGAGGACCATCATCTTAATTGCCTGCACCCTGCCCGTCAGCGACAGAGGCTGCATGTCCCACCTTTTGAAGTCCTCCTCCATTTGTTCTACCAGCCGTGTCAGATTAAGTCTGTGCAAGGTTCCGCAGCTCCTAGCGATCTGAATCCCCAAGTATCGGAAGTTTCTTTCCACTTTCCTTAGAGGCAGGCCTTCTATCTCTCTACTCTGGTCCCCTGGATGTATCACAAATAATTCACTCTTCCCCATGTTTAGCCTATACCCCGAGAAATCCCCGAACTCCCTCAACATTCGCATAACCTCTATCATCCCCCCCGCTGGGTCCGACACGTATAACAATAGGTCATCCGCGTATAGCGAGACTCGGTGTTCCTCTCCCCCCCTAATCACCCCTCTCCATTTCCTGGAGTCTCTCAACGCCATGGCCAGAGGTTCAATTGCCAACGCGAACAACAATGGAGACAGCGGGCATCCCTGTCTTGGTTCCCCTAAATAGTCGGAAATACTCCGATCTTTGTCGACCCGTAACTACACTTGCCGTTGGGGCCCCATAAAGAAGTTTGACCCAGCTAATAAACCCGTTCCCGAACCCAAACCTCCTTAACACTTCCCATAAATACTCCCACTCCACCCTATCAAATGCCTTCTCTGCATCCATTGCCGCCACTATCTCTGCCTCCCCCTCCGCTGGGGGCATCATCATCACCCCTAATAGTTGTCGCACGTTCACATTCAGTTGTCTCCCTTTTACGAACCCTGTCTGGTCTTCGTGCACCACCCCCGGGACACAGCCCTCTATCCTCGATGCCAGTACCTTTGCCAGCAATTTGGCGTCCACGTTCAATAATGAAATGGGTCTATAGGACCCGCACTGCAACGGATCTTTATCCCTCTTCAAAATTAGCGATATTGTCGCCTCCGACATTGTCGGAGGTAAAGTCCCTCCTTCCCTGGCCTCATTGAACGTCCTCACCATCAACGGGGCCAACAAGTCCACATATTTTCTGTAAAATTCCACCGGGAACCCGTCTGGTCCCGGAGCCTTCCCTGCTTGCATGCCCCCCAGTCCCTTAATAACCTCGTCCACCCCAATCGGTGCCCCCAGGCCTACCAC